>NC_140963.1:63496496-63581496 GCF_056783735.1 Eptatretus burgeri | reverse complement strand
GCACCAAAGGATTCCACCTTTGGGATGATGTCTTCTTCAGCATAGTCATCAAATATCTTTGAAGTGCATGGAGGTAGGGCATTGATAAGTGCTGAGCCATCAATGATTACTGCATCTCCCCTTGGTTCTCTGTCTGGGATGTTCACTTGCGCTTCAAGAATTTCAGCCAGCTGTGACTTCTGACATGTATGAAGCTTGCCGCTGTCACCGAGAGATGCAGGGTGTGACTGATTCTCATGCTTGAATAATTCTTGCAAGTCACACTGCCTGTTCTGGCATGAGATGAACAGTCGTGAGAATAGCTGACAGTCCGTCTTTCAGGACTTTCTCCTTAGAACTTCCTCCAGCTTGCTCTTGTTTGAGGAAAGAAACAATGTTTTTCTTGATTGGATGATAGAAAGGACATTCACCTTCATTCTGGAGCCCCTCCATGAATGAATGGAACTGCTCTTTGCCCCACTGGTGATGTGTAGCTACCATTTCGGCGAGAGTTGGGTCTGCAATGTTCTTCATGTCTCGTACCAGTAGGTCGGCTAATTCTTCTTGGAATGGGTTGCCCATCTCCTGCATTACTGCAGAGAGTACTTTCACCTTTTCAAAGAAAGATTTCTGGGCACTCAGTGTCTGCTCATGGTGTCTGCTGTTGTTGGTTGCATCTTTCATACCAGACATGGCTTCGTATCCAGCTATGAGACGACTCACTTCGGGTCCAGCGACCATCCACCTACAAAGTGCTGCTGGGTCTCTGTCAACCCAATTGCTCCTCCGTCACCTTTGATGACTGCATTATTTTGCTCGTGGGCTTGCTCGATTGCCAGGGCAAAGAATTCTCTTCTAGACTTGTGGATAACGAAGTTCCCTTTGTGAAACTCCCTGGCCACATCTGGATGTTGTTGCTCAAGCGGCATCATATCTCAGAGGTGAACTGGGATCCATCGCGCATAGTTAACATTGTTATTCGCAAAGAAGTAAGGCGCCAGTTCTGAAAGTGCTTCATGGTACAGGTTGACACTTAGATCCACACTTAGATCATGCAAATTGGACAACTACAAATACTTCTAAGCAAAAAGTCAACTTTGGGAGGCTAACTTGGCGGCCATCTTGAAAAATGGCCGCCATCTTGGATTTTCAAATGGCCAATCGGGCAGATTTGATCAGAAATGCCAAATTTGATGCTTGTATCATAATTTGCACGATTTTTCTACTATCTACTACACTATCAAGACTCAAACCCAGGCTGGACAGCTTCGAGGTGAGTGCGTGTAGCTCTTGGCCATCTTGTCAGCCCTCCCAAGTAAACTGCATGCTGCAACAGCCATTTTCAATGCAGGCCGCATTTAGTTTGCTGATGCCACACAACGGCACACAATCTCACAAAGCTTGTCATTTTCAGGAATCTCTACACAGACTGCTGCACCTATCTCATTAGTTGTCCGACACTTGCATTCAGGAGCCAAAATGATCAAACTATAGGCATGAGATAAACCACGCTTCTCAAACTCAATCACATAAAGATGTGCACCTGCTTTTTCAAAAATACCTTCCTTAAGCAAATCATTGTTTAAGCACTGCAAGTAGTGCCGAAACACTCGTACCACAATACCAGGGCAGTCGTTTGACTGCTGGCGAGGAAGCAGATTATCATGAATCTTTGGCCAATCTGGGTTGCAGGTCATTGTGATAAAGATCTGACTTGCCATGGCAGTGGATAATAGCCATCACATGTTGGTAATGGTGGTGTATTTCACAAGGGCTGCCAGAGAAGGAGGCAGGAAGGATGACACAGTGTCCAATATTACCAATATGATGATGTGCTGTAATTGCATCACACAGATGTTGGTAAAGCTCAACACAGTTGTCTGCCTGGTGCTGCTCTAAGTAGTTAAGCCTTTGGTTTTCAACCTTGGCAAAGGACATGCAGCAGAACTCTTGGAATAGCCTTGCTGTCAAAAGCAGAGAATTTTGATGGCCATCTCGCTGCCATTCGTGTGCAGCCTCTGACCTGTTGCATCATTTTCTGGGGACGTGGCTGTGATGCTGATCAATGCCCTCTCTTACGAGTAAACTGGTACTCATTTTGCCGACATCAGAAGGATGACAGGCTGAGTCAACCCCACCTGGTGTTAATTCAACAGCTGACAGGGGCTCAAACTCAAGACCCTAATATCTTAAACCAACCATCTTAATCGTTGAGCCAACACCAAGCTTGGCCATCTTGCTGGTGTTGGTGGGAGGCATAAAAGTCATGTGCTGATACATTGCTGGCATTTCCAGCTTGATTTTGTTGCAATGTAAAGCTCCAGTCATCCCCACCTTCTGGAAACAGCAGCAAAAAATAAAGAGCATCAAATCCACGGTGTGTTTCATTAATCTCATGCAGGCCTCCTCCACACACTTACATGTAACACAACATCATGAGGGCAGTACTCATTACCCATTAGCATTGCTGCCTCACGCCAATGTTCAGATCAATGATAACATCGAGCATGTTCATTAGTTGGTCGTGTGCCAGCGTTGATGACCAATGTCTGTTGTTCCACCTACTCTTCTGGAATCTTGTTGACACCTGGAAAGTCCTCGATGTAAGGATTGAAATGCCTTAAAGAGCTTGCAAATGACGTAATACTTCTTTACAGAACCCCTTTTTTGCATCAGAAATGCCCTGTGGTAGTCGCATACAACCAAGGTGAATAGAAGTTTCCTCAACATCATGATGTGCATTGTGAACGTAGATTTGGGCAAAACATGGTCTTTGATTGGGATCAGGCCGTAGTGGATCGATTTGTCGGTAGAGATGACCTGGGTCACAACATTTGGGGTCCATTGCCTCCCCTTTTGAGATGCCAATGCAAGAGCATTGCAAAGTTGCCATGAGAAGTTTCACATTAACTTTCCATGGGGGTCCTTGATCCCCCCATAACATGTGTATTTTGTACTGTAGAGTTCCTGCCGGAGGTATATTTCACCTTCCCAGATCAATGTGGCCCTTTCGACAGCAAATTTTAGTGTGTGCACTCTTGAGGCCACAGATACGCACCGCAATATCTACAGGGAGAATGGTTAGCAAGAGCTAGAGTGTCAAAATCAAGCTGTCCAGCAAAAATTGCAGGTGTGTGTATGAGGGCTTCAAGGTTTCTTAATCCTTCATTTTGGATGGCATCTCGGCAATGTCATTGATTTTCAGAATGGTGCTGCAGCCTCTGAAGTTACTCAGGTTCTTTAACTGGTTGGCCACATGCGTTGGGCTTCAAGGCCCTGTCACACATTGACATTTTAGCCAGCGTATGGCAAGGTTTCAAAATGTATGTAAAACGCTGGCGTACGCTGAACTATTGATGTTTTTTTTTCCAGTTTTGGACGTATTCATAACGAGTTGGATGTATGCATAACGTATTACTAACGTATACAGAACGTTTCGATTACATATAGATAACTTCTATCAACGAATGCTGAGAGTGTTGGCGGCGTTCACAACCTTTACCCAACGATAGTCTAACTTGTGCATAGCGCGGCAGCGTATCGCCGACGATCACGTGGCATAGGCTATTAATAGGCTGCGGCTTGACGATTCAAATCATAATCGCACAAGACATCGAAGTGTCAAGCCGCTGTCACACCTTGACGTTTTAGCCAGCGTATGCCGAAGTATGAAAAATTTGCCGAATACGCTGGCACACGTCGAATACGTTATGGGTAAGTTTTGTATACGTTAAGAGCACGCTGAAGCATGCTGGCATACGTCGTAGTACGCCGAGAACGTCGACAAATTTTCAGCATGTTGAAAATTTTTCGACGTATCCAGTGTATGACACGCGTTCCGCATACGCTGGCCATAAGTTGTAGGCACGTTACGCGATCGTTGACACACATTACTTGTAAGTTATTCATAAGTCGAAACACGTCGAGGTAATGATTAGCATCAGTGTTCCAGACTCCCTGGTTTTTTTTTTTTCTTTCTTCGGTATGACGGTGATGTTGACACTTCAATTCTTAGTGCGGTTATGATTTAAATCGTTGAGCGGCAGCCTATTAATTATATTATATTATAACCGCACTAGAAATGTACATGAAGCAAAAACTTGTCTACAACTTATGTGCACAAATAATATATATCGTGGCTGCATATAAAATTCATTAGTGGTTTGAAAGCTCGGATATATTTCATTCGTTCGTCAGTGGGCTATATTATAATGCCAGGAATTAGCTCCATTGTGTGTGCTCCTGCAAATTATGCCTGTAGTAGTCATCCCTTGATGTATGGTGACCCTTCTGTATTTTCACATGATTCAGCCTTGACAACTCAAGCTAAAACTGAAATTACATTAAGAAAAAAACAACAGAAAAACCTTCATTTATTACTCAAATTGCTCATCCCTTTGTTTGGGCAGTGTATTGGGAACGGATCACTGCCTCAATCACTCCCAAAAAAACACAACAACCTGGCTTATGTACAAGAAACAAAAAATACGCTGACTGCAGATTAGCACATACATCGTGATTATTTCACTCGGATAGATTGCAAGCACACTGGCCCACAGGCTGACACCTGAGGCCTGACTTACCAGAGCACCAACATGGAGGACGTATGATTTTTCCTGCTTACAATTGTGAGTAGAGTCAAGCCAGCTGTCCAGCCAATGGGTTTGAAGGCTTCATACGCATGCAGTTTCATTAATATTTTAATAAACAAGATTAAAGCAGAATAAAGGCCACTGTCAGAATACAATGGTAGGTTTACGAGTGATCCGGATATGAGACGGAAATAAAGGGAGGAGTATTTGTTACCCTTACCAGAGGAGACCATTTATCATTCAGTTTCATTCTGAAGCAAGAAATTCTAAAATATAAACATTAGCAATCAGAGAACAAGATAGGATCTAGCAGATACTAAAAGTTAAACTCTTGATTCCTGCTCGTTTAGATGTTTTGTAAGCTTTAAGGATGGACTATTTATCCATGTTGAAGCATGAATCGCACACTAGAATTTTGACCAATCAGTGCGCTTGATTGTGTCACATGATGTGCACGATTCCAGGAGCTACATCAATTGGCATAGGCTCGGCGTGTCGACCACATCATCTTTGAAGTGCTTTCTGCACTGCAAAAATGTTTAAAATGACCTTATTCACCCATTTAGCCCACTGAGATGGAGTAAGTATCACGAATGCTTGATGAAGTGGGTAGGAATGGCGGGTGCTTGCCAATATGCAATTGAAAAGGATCATGAGTATCGCGTCGAAGTCGAGTACCGTGACATTCCTGCCGAAACAGGTTGTCATGCCACCTGTTATCGGCATATTATTAACAAGTGTCTGATCAAACTTGATGATAAAAGTTACTGAAGAGGAAGCTGTGGTCCACCTCCTCAGAGTTTGCAGGGTCAGAGAAAAATGTGCTAGTTCTGCCGATCCACTTTTGCCAAAGCAAAGCCCATGGAAAAAAAACTAATGTTCACGATCAAGCTTTCATGCCTGAGCAGATGTCCTGCCTGCAAGGTGCATAATTTGCAAGAAGGTGGACCGCTACATGATAGTGCCTCATAACAACAACAAAAGACACCGTGATGTGAGCTGAAACATTGACAGAGGTGAGTAAATTAGTCAATAAATCTTCCCAGAGTGTGAAACTATCAAACTTCCTGAATGAGTGAAAGGGTAAATGGAAATTATTTGATGCCCACTTGGATGACTTTTCAGAAAAAACTACTGGAAGCTGCTACACTGAAACACAATGAAAGCATTCTGATGTACATCAGAGAAAAGGACCATGTCACCTGAAAAGTGAGACATCACAAACTTTGCTACAAGGAATTTTGCAGATCCCTGTTGAATAAACAGAAACCAAGAACTGCATCTGAGATGGAAAAAAAATAATTATCTTGAATGCAACAGTAAGTTTATGTCCAAGATTGAGGATGGGCATGATCTGATATTATATTTATGTAATTTCAGTGACAACTACACCACAGTCTACACTTAATTTTGCAGCAAGGTAAAAGATGAGGTAATCAAGAATCACGAAGTATTCCAGATGACCAAGTTCATCACATTATTATTGAAATGTGCTGAAAGAGAACGAGCTAACCTCACACATTTCAGTGAATGGCACTTGTATCATTTGCTGGTAGCCATCTGAAAATAGCCTCAAAATCATGCAGAGTTATGTTGCAGTCATTGAGAATGAATCAAGTCATCATTCAATAACTAAAGCACGTAAGGTTGATGAAACTTTGCATGTCTACCAAGCAGCATACATTGTAATATACGCCTTGCAAAGAACAACTGCTCTGGACTGTACTTGGTCACCAACTGCTGCAGATCTTATGCTTGCATCTGCTGAAGTCCCCATCCCCATTGAACACTCCTTGCCTGGAGTTTTGGACTGTCAGATGATCTTATAATGACAAACTTTGGCGAGAAGATGATGACGCAGAGGTCACATTCACAACAATCTGCCAAGACATTGTTTACTTGGCTTCCACGAGTCGTCTCCTGATATGACAAATGATAAATGCCATGTCCGCTGTTGGACATGGATGGACAATATAAAACAATGGATCCAGCTCCAAAGTGTGTTCCCAAAGAGAATGTTAACTGGGTGAAAACTCATTGTGAAGGAAGGCTGTGCTCATGGCATAGATCAGGTTTGTCTTGCAACGATTTTTGTGGATGTAAGAATTGTAAAAATTATACCGCCACTGACCAAGAACAGTGCTTGTGGGGTGGTGGAGTGTTGATGTTGACGACGATGGGGCTGATGAATCGATGGTTAATCTGAAATGCTGTTATTTTGTTGCATTAATGCGTTTCTGCATGCAGTACTAAATAGTATGAATTGATATACGTAATACATTATACATAATAATTAATATGTCCCAGTGTTACTGCATATGAAATGATCAGTTTCATTGGGCATTGTAAAGTATGATGGAAATCGGAATGTGTTTGCCAATAAAATATGATATTAATCCTGGTTCAATGTCCAGTAGCAGATAAAGTCCTGTTATAAGGGAATATATAATCAGAGCACGTGACACAAGCTTCCCACCAAAGATGCCATCTTGCTCTACCCTGCTAACAACCTGGCACCAATAAGCTCCAGAACCATTTTTGTTGCTGCTTCCCTGCTGTCGCCTCTGCTACTGCAGACATCAGACTTTATTCTCGAGTAGTTTTGTCTGCACACTAATGGATCACCGACTTTGCAAGGTTTACCTCAAATCCTGTTGGAGAATATTTTCAGTGCCTTCAGAAAGTATTCACACACGCTTTGACTTTTTCAAATTTTGTTGTGTTTCTGCCTGAATTTAAAATGGATTACATTGAATCTTTTTGTCAATGATTTACACAAAATACCCCATAATATCAAAGTGGAATTTTTTCTTGAGAAATTTTTACAAACTAGTTAAAAATGAAAATCTGAAATGTGTCGCATCAATAAATATTCAACACCTTTGCTATGACACTCCAAATTGAGCTCAGGTGCATCAAATTTCCTTTGATCATCCTCGAGATGTCTCCACAACCTGATTTGAGTCCACCTGTGGCCAATTCAATTGATTGGACATGATTTAGAAAGAAACACACCTTTCTACTAAAAGGTCCCACAGGTGACAGTGCATGTCAGAGCAGAAACTCCACCATTAGTCCAAGGAACTGTCCGTAGAACTCCGAGATAGAACTGTGAGGCATAGATCTGGGGAAGGGTATAAAACAATTTCTAAAGTGTCGAGAGGTCCCAAGAGCACAGTGAGCTCCATCATTAGGAAGTGGAAAGAACATGGAACCACCCAGACTCTTCCTAGAGCTGGCCGTCCAACCAAACTGAGCAACCAAGCAAGAAGGACCTTGGTCAGGGAGGCGACCAAGAACCCAATGACTACTCCGACAGAACTACAGAGTTCTTTGGCTGAGAAGGGAGAACTTGTCAGAAGGACAACAATCTCTGCAGCCCCAGGCAAAAATTATAGAGTGAGAACTATAGTATATGAGAGTTGTACTCTCATATACTATAATTGGCAACAGGTCCTACCACAGTAGTCTGCAGGGAATTACAATAGGAGAGGAATGCTATTTTTGCCTGGGGCACCTCACAAGTCTCAGCTTTTTGAGAGCATGAGGCAAAATATTCTGTGGTCTGATGAGATGAAAAATGAAATATTTCGCCTGAATGTAAAGCGCTACATCTAACAGAAACGGAGCACAACTCATCACCCATCTAACGCCATCCCTACCATGAAGCACAGTGGTGGCAGCATCATGCGATGGGGATGCTTTTCAGTGGCAGGGACTGAGAGACTTGTAAGGATAGAGAGAACAATGATTGGAGCCAAATACAGGCAAATCCTTGAGAAGAACCTGCTTTAGAGTGCAAAAGACCTTTAGCTGTGGTGAAGATTTATGTTCCAACAGGACAATGACCCCAAGCATACAGGAAAAGCAACACTGGAATGGTTTCAGAACAAGAACGTGACAGTCCTTGAGTGGCCCAACCAAAGCCCAGACTTGAATCCCATTGAAAATTTGTGGAAAGACTTGAAGATTGCTATTCACTGGCACTCCCCATCCACCTTTTTTACATGGGTAGTCAATCATGCACATCACATAATTCAGACAATCATGCAAAACATGAGTTGATTTCCACTGGGAAAATATATATTTGCATCATTAAATATGCAAATAATTACCCAATAACCACATGTAGTAGGAGAAGTTACATACATACCTTGGTAATAATTCCTTTCCCAATATCTTCGGCTGTGGGTTCCTCTTTTGAATGAAGACCGTGGGTGGACTTCCCTCCTACAAGGCATGAATAAACTATAAACAAACTACAGAAACATCAAAAAATGAGAATATGGAGGTTTAAAAAAAATGAACACCTTAGGATATGGGTCAAGTCCAAAACCAAGAGCAGCCCCAAGTTTAAAAAAAAAAGCAAAGAAAGATCATGCGAAAATGTAATAATTAAATTATACCTATGTACAATCGATTTGTGATTGTTGGAAGTGGATAGAAACGAAGGATGGGTACATTGATGTGGAGTCTGTCCCAAAGATAGGCAGTGAGGGGGAAGGAGGATGAGGCATAGTGATTGTTGGGGAGGGAAGGGAAAGTAACGCACAAAGGGTGACATTTAGATGCGAGACGGGTATTACGAAAAAAAGTGAAGGGGAGGGATAGAAACGGCAATTTTGACAGAGCACCGACTGCAGCAGTTGCGGTTGAAGAGAGACAGGGAAGAGACAGGGAAGAGACTGTTCAACAGAGGGTCAAAGGATGGAGATCGTTAGACAAAGTGGGATCGTTAATCAGTCTGACAGCCTTGGTTTAGACGTGATCCAGAATATCGCTGATTGATGGAGGAGCGCTGCCCCAGACATGGGAGCAGTATCCCATCGCCGGATTTGGGATTTGTAAAGGGTGAGAATCTGATGGGGATTTAAGTATTTACAAGCTCTGAAGAGGAAACCAAGTTTTCTGGAGGCAGATTTCGTGATATTGAGAATGTGAGGCTACCAAGAGAGATTTCTGGAAATGGTGACACCGAGCATATTAAGCAGAGGACCGCTGGAGTTGAAAACTGCATAATGAGAAGGGGAGGGGTGGCTGTATTGATCCTGCTGGATATTGGAGGGTTTGAGTCTTGGACTGATTGAAAGAGTCAAGGTTGTCAGAATCCCGATAGTGGATGAGATTGAGGCGACGACTGAGAGGCAACAGTTGAGAATCAATCAGCAGCGAGGGTGTGGGACGAGGTGTAATGTGATTTATAACTGGTGGAGGAGTGAAGGAGTGGAGGATGGAGAAATCAACAAATATATGGACAGGGTTGTTAGTGGCTGTGAGGACATCACTGGAGAAAAAAAACAACGAAAGAAAGCGGGAGGGTGAGAAGAAAGAACCCTGAAAGACACCAGAATTAATGTCCATCAGTAGCTTAACGGTTAGAACATCTGCTCCGAGTCTGGGAGATCGGTGTTTAAACCCTGACTGTCATACCAAAGACTTTAAAATAAAAATAAAAATTACATGCTGTTCCCTTGCTTGACCTTCAGCGTTTAAAAATGATAGAACATGGATAAACAACCATAGGTTGGTCATAATAGCGCAGGCTTTGATGGGCCAAATGGCCACATCCTGCAGAAAGCTCCTTGAAAGGTAACATATTATGAGACCTAAGAGTACCATATTGTTTTTGAACGGATTATTATATTTCCACTGGACGTTTTCACTGTTTATTCCCTTTAAAACTTGCTTTCTCTGTAACCACTTGAGCGATACAACCATTTGAGCTTGAGTGATACGAAACTTTCAACATACGAGCGATGACTACCCATGTATAACTTTTTTTTTTTTAATGACAACAATGATGTCATAAGTGATGTTTTTATGGCAGCCATGTTGGAAAAATTGACAACTTTGGACATCTTCTCTGAAACCATTCAGCAAAAAAATTGAAACTTGACACAGGTCAGGAACTCCACATGGGGAACAACATTTGATAATGATGATGTCATTGGTGCCCTAATTAGGACATCATAATTGAATTGGTCAAATTCCTTATCTGATGAATACAAAAAATTTTGAGGGCAATCGACTAAGAAATCCATAGAGAGAATTAAATTGATGACATCAATTACTTGGTATGGCAGCCTTATTTTTGGGGGGGGGAGGGGGGAGGAGCGGGGGGGAAACCTTAAAAATCTCCGAAAGAGCTGAATAGATCGATACGAAATGATGGTGGTATGATTGACTACCCCCTGGGCAAAAATAACATTCCTTTCCTATAGTAATTCTCAGGCAGCCCCCATAAGATCAGAAAAAAAATCCTGTAAAAATCGCCTTCTCTTAAACCGCTCAACAGCTCAATGGCGAAACTATAAAAAGTTTATCTGTATTGTCACTAAGAACACAAGTGATTGGTTTTTATCTTCTTTTTATGTTTTTTTGGTATGACAGAATAGATGTATTGTATCATCGCCATCATAATCATTTAATTCATTTTGAAGTTTAAACAAACCGATAATATCCTCTTTTCGAAGACCCCAATTGAAACCTTGAGAAAGCAGTTGATAGTCAGGTTGAAAGCTTGCTTTTAACAATTACGTTTCAACAAGTCCTTTGAGCAGACATCAAAATGTTGATTTTTCTTGCTCTGCGGGTTGGATTTGTTGACATATATTGTGTGTGTGTTCATGTAATTGAAAGTGTTTGTTATAATATGTGTAGTCCTAATTAGTCCCCTACCAGTTTCAGCAGAGGGGACTAGAGGTTTGCTTTCCTCTGTCCATCCGTCTGTCGGTTCATCTGTGTGTCCCACCTGTGATTTTTCAGACTTTTCCCCCATACCCTTTAACATATTCAACTGAAACTTGGTACATAGCTTTATTATGTCACAGAACAAGTTTGAGTTTCAGGGCATTTTGTCAATTTTTCACAGACTTATCGGTTGAGGACATGTATTGCAAAGCAATTCTCGCTCTCGTTACAAATGTTGTATTGAGTCATATTCACCATATTTTGAGAAAGATTTATTAAAATGATTTTTCAAAATGGGTTTTTTTCACTATATAAATAGAGACGGATTGTTCAAAATTATCTCTTTGGAGATGAGTTTTCTCACTATTTATGGATATCTTTATCATAAAAAAAAAAAAATAGGGTTGATTATTCCTTTAATTTAAAGAGAAAATTGTTGAAAAAATATTTTTGGATATGACTTCTTATCACTATATAAATAGAGAAGAATGCTTACAATATTTGTTTTATTTGAATTAAAGGATATACATTTTAGAAAATGTCAGTATTTTTTTTGCTATGTCACCGAGTAGTTATGATTTTTCAAAGAATGAGGATGCTCATTCTGCGGCTGCTTCTGAAACCAGCGCGGCCAAGAATTTCAACAGACTTGAACCTCTTCCTATGGATATAGACAAATGGGGTTGTTTCATGATCATTTCGGAGTGACTGATATTTTCCAGGATTGAAAGAAAAGTTCCATTTGGTCTTATTTACACGCTACCATTTAATGCCATATTCACACACTCTTTCATCATGCTTTCCTCCTATCGTCTCTTCCTGACGGGCCTATGCTTACCCTCAATCTCACCCTTCTCGAATAATTCCTCTAAATAGCAAAATAAACTATAAAATATAATTCGACACAAATACATCTATCGATATATGCTTCTGCTTGTGTTCGATGTCAACCCATTGTTACATTTGTTCTCAATTACCAGTCACATGAAAAACTAGAACGGCACTCGGTACAGCACATAGTTATGCCAGGCCGAACAGTAAGTTTTGTATCCTACTGATGAGCCGGATCTGGATCCAGACCTCAACCAAAATCGAATTGGCTTGTTCTTCTCACCTAACCAACTCATCCTCCAGGTTTCATCCAAATAAGTAAATATTTTTTTGAAATATCATGCTATACAGAGGGTCCCTGATACAAGTCTCCCCGCTTTCCGTCGTTTCACACATACGTCATCAAGTTAGTTCGGAACATTTTTCAACAATTCTCCGCACTAACGTCCATTGCACGGAAGACCTGTTACCAGGTGTTCATCCATCCATCCATCCATCAACCAATTGGGACTATACTCTGTGCAAAGTGTTGGTGCTGCCTAAACAGTCTCCTTGGCTATTGGGCACAATCCTGAGTGGGTCACAACTCCGACACAGGAAACCAGCAAGCTGGCACTCATTTTGCCGATATCGGAAGGATGACAGGCAGAGTCAACCCCACCTGGTATTAATTCAACAGCCAAGTGGGATTTGAACTCAGGATCCGAGGATCCCAAGCCCACCACCCTAACCATTAAGCCACCAGGCATACCATGTGTTCCACCCCACAATTCACTACATCCCCTCCTTCTCTGATTCTATCTCACGCTGTGCTTTGATGGACTTACCGCTGCCGTGTACTGTACAGCACTGCATTTTTTTAAATCTTTGTGTACTTTACCGCAGTAATTGTTGAACAATGAGTGGTAACGAAAAGAGTGAACGTGCACATAAGCAGCCACCTGTGCACAGTGTAACCCTGGGTGTCTTATTAGACACAGTGAAACAAAATAAGAATGGTGAACGACGGGCAGATACCGCTTGCTATCTTGGTTTGCTGCCGACAACTGTTCAAACTATATCAAAGAACACCGAAGAGAGCCGTGCAGATGGCACAGAGTAACGCGTGGCATGCACACAAGCGGTGCCGTTCAAGTAACATAACCCGTGGTGCAGGCATGGCCGAAGTGGGCGTGACGGCCATAGTGGGTGTGGCAATCACGGGAGCTCTTCAAGATGTCCCATCCCATTTGGACACCGTGGGGGAGGGGGGGTTGCAGCACGAGTGCATGTGCTGGCACAAAGGGTGGAGCCTGGGCCCATGGGGGAATGGCCTCATGGGAAGGATAATTTAGAGGGTGAAGGACTGATGAAGATGGCTTGACAGAGACGATTCAAGATTTTCAAGGTGTAAGACCGCTACATTATCATAATACATGGTTTAAAGATATGGTAAGAAAGATAAAAAAAGGTTTGGGTTTTCAACTTTATTTAATATGTTGTATTTTTCCTACATTTCGTGTATTTCATACATATCTTTTGATTGCCAAGCTTGTTGAGTGGTGTTGCAGAGGACTTAAACCAAGTGTTAGAAAGCATCCCCCCCACCCCTCAATTACAATAATTACCCTGTGATTGCGAAGTGAAAAGCGGGGTTAAGCAATCGGTCGCGTACGCATGCCATACGTATGTGCATACGTGTCTGCATTTAAAAAATTCATTTTCTCAGCAACCGTTAGTCTGATTGACACAAAATTTCCCAAATAGGTGTGCCTCCTCCTCTAGAATTTTTTTGTCATAATTATGATGTCATACGTCACGTGGTACAGGCGCCATGTTGGAAAAACTGAAAAAAATATGCACCTCTATCTCCGAAACCACTCCATGAAATTTTTTTTACACATAGCTCATTGTCAAGTACTCCCCATGGGAAATAACATGTGTTAATGATGATATCATCGCTCTCTTCATTATGACGTCATTGAACAAGCACAACGCTTGATTCGATAAGTTGGAAAAAAAAATTCTTTGTAACTGTTGATCCAATTGACACAAAATTTTGACCATAGGTGCACCTCCTCCTGAGGAAATTTATAATGATAATTATGACGTCATAGGTCACGTGGTACAGGTGTCATCTTGGAAAAATCCAAAAAATTAAAAAAAAAAAAAAAAAAAAAAAAAACTTTGCGACTCGATATCTCTGAAATCGCTCCGTGGAAAAATTTTACAGATGTCTCATTGTAAAGTGCTCCCCATGGGGAAAAAGATGTTAATGATGATGTCATCGGTGCCTTCATTGTGATGTCATACTTCAACAATGCAACGTGACAGCCATAATGAATCGAAGCAAAAATCTTTGAGAATTTTCTTCTCTTAAACCGCTTAACCAATGAATGCAAAACTTGAACCAATTCATCAACTATCCATATTCGGCGAGAGTTCCGGTGCCAGCTCTCGAGCGACGGTGGCGAACTTCTTTAAAGGGTCTCTGCCAACTTTCTTAAAGATAAGTTTTCTGGTCGTTTTGTTATCTCTATTTACTGTGTGTTTCAAATTTGGTCTTTTGTTAAAACTTGTGTTAATTGTTGAGTTGTTGATTTTTCGACGTCTTTTCATCATCGGGTTTCCTTGAGACCTACCCTTCTTCCCGTTTGTGTGTGCGATCGTGTTTATTGTATTTTCTCCTGATTACCATCAGTTTTTCTTTTCCCCACTCTTCCCTCCACACTCTTTCTGGCCCTCTCAACTACACCCTGTTTCATGTCTTAAATATATATATATATATATATATATATATATATATATTTTTTTTTTTTTAAATACAACAAAAAATACCTTTTACCTCACGTTGTACCCCATGTGACCACATGACTTCCTGTACCGACTCTACTTCCTCCTTATTCTGCCAATCTACCATCCACGACTCAACCAATGGTACTCCATCTCTTCTGGATCTGAATTTGACCAATTTCCTTGAAAATCTCTGCTGTTCTTCCTCCACTCCAATCGGTTCATCTGACCACGTGCTTGTCAAAGTGGACATCTCTCTGGATGTTATGAGAGAACCACCTCAGCGCCGTCGAGTCTGGCATTTCAATCAGGCCGACTGGCAGGGACTTCAAGCAGCGATCAAACTTCTAGACTGGTCTCCCATCGCTACTTCCTCCGTACCGACATCAACTCGTCCTGGAAATTCTTTCATAGAAATTTGCTCTCTCTCATGCACAGATTTATCCCATCCCATCTTCAGTTGTCCTACCCTTACAACCCCCCATGGTTCACTGAAGCTTGTGGCAATGCAGTTGTCCTGAAACAACGGGCCTTCGCCTCATGCAAGGTTAATCCAACTGAAGGCAATCTCAATTCCTTCCGCAAAGCTCGTAACAAGTGTGTGTCTACCCTTAGGAGAGGAGGAGGAGATTGGTACAATAATCTGTGCAGAGCGTTGGTGCTGCTTAAGCAGTCTCCTTCGCAATTGGCACAATCCTGGATGGGTCGCTACTCCAACACAGTACACCAGCATGCTGGCACTCATTTTGCCGACCTCGGAAGGATGACAGGCCGAGTTAACCCCACCTGGTATTAATTCAACAGCTGAGTGGTATTTGAACTCAGCACCCTCGGATCCAAAGCCCCCTCAGGAGAGCCAGAAAACAACATCTTTCCAATCTCAAGTGTGAACTCTCAAACCTGTCTCCCTCCTTCAAATCATGGTGGTGTAAAATTAAGTCTGATTCTGGTGTTTATTCCCCCCACCATCCCTCCGTTACCTCAAATGGCTGCACAGCTGACACTGCACGTGAAAAGGCTGAATGCCAAAATTCCGTGTTTGCATCTAAATCTTGTGTCCCAAACCCATCGCTTTCTCCCCCCACCTTATCCAGTCGCACCCAACTGTCCCTGGACTCTGTGTCCTTTTCTCCTGACAAGGTGGAGAGTTTGCCGTCAAACCTCGACTCAGATTCTGCAACTGGTCCAGACGGCATCAGCCCACGTGTCCTAAAAACCTGCTCTCCTGCTTTCGCTCACCCTCCATTCACCCTCTCATTTGCTCAAGGTCATCTGCCTTCTGCTTGGAAATCAGAAAACATCACTGCTCTGCATTAAAATGGTGCAAAACAGATCCCTGCAACTACAGACCAATCAGCCTTCTCAAAATTATCTGCAAGATTATGGAATCCATCATTTCTTCAGACATTAAATCCTTCCTCTTCTCCAATGGCTTGATTTTCGATCATCAATTTGGTTTCAGACCAGGTCACTCCACCCTGGATATGCTGCTTCTGCTCTCCCAACAATGGATGGAGATCATCAATGCCAGACATGAAATCCGAGCCATATCCCTGGACATATCACGTGCTTTTGACACGGTCTGGCACCCTGCCCTGCTCACCAAACTCTCTTCCTATGGTATCCAAGAACAGCTCCACTCATGGCTCGCAAACTTCCTCTCCTGTCACAGCCAATGTGACGCCCTTAATGGAGTTCTCTCATCCCTCCTTCCTGTCCAGGCTGGAGTTCCTCAAGGCGGTGTTCTCGGCCCTGTTCTTTTTCTGGTTTTCATCAATGATCTCTCCAACTCTCTGGAAAATCCTTTATCTCTCTGCTGATGACTCCACCCTCTACCGTACCATCTGTCATCCCTCAGAGCGGCAAGCAGCAGCCTCTTCACTCTCTGCAGATTTGGATAAAAATCACAAGCTGGTCCAACACGTGGAACATGTCTTTCAGCCCTAACAAATCTCACACTTTCACTATGTCTCTGCCAAACGATCGTCTGGAACCCCCACCCCTCCCCCTTCTACTTTCTCAACAATCCTCTTGAAGAAGTCCTTTCATTCAAGCTTCTGGGTTTCACTATCTGCTATGATCTTTCCTGGGAAAGCCACATTTCGAAGATGGCCTCCAAAGCCAGACCCCGACTGGGAATCCTCCATCGTTCAAAGTCCTTCCTCGGCCCACCTGAGCTCCTGACCACTTACAAAGCTTTCGTCCGCAACCTGATGGAGTACTGCTCTCCCCCCTGGATGGTGCTCCTTCCTCTCACTTTTCTCGGCTTCACGCTGTGGAAACCAAGGCATTTAGGATCATTGGTATCTCCCGCGATGAGGCTGAGTCTTTCAGTCTCTCACTCTCTCACCACAAGCAGGTCAGTGGTCTTTCTTTCTTCGACCATCTCCCCTCTGGCCTTGCCCCACCCCACACCTCTTGCTCTGTCTGCGACATGTACCCCCCCATATTGCCACAGGGTGCACAAGGTCCGCCAGCAACCCCCTTCTGGTAAAACTACCAAAATCAAGAATGACTGACTCACCTTCACTCTTTCATTCCTCTTTTTCCCCACCTTTGGAACAAACTGCCACACTCTCTTCAATCCCACTCTTTCCTCCAGGTCTTCAAAACAGCTGTTCACCACCATCTCTTATCTTTCCCCATCCAAAACCACGATCTTTTCTACTCCCGCAAATACACCTCCTTCAAATTCCCTGCTTTCCTTCCTGAAAGTCCCTGCCGTGCCCTCTTGTTTACCCTGTGTACCCCACCTCATCACTCTCCCTTCCACAGATCTCCTCATGTCTCTGTTCCACAGTTTTTTTCCATCCCTCTCCCACCCCCCTTATACATTCTGTGTGTAAGTTCTCATACGAGCCTCGACGATGTATTGAAAAAATTAAAAATTAAAAAACTCAAGCATTCTTCTGCAGGAGTAAGATTATAATTACAGCTCTTACAAATCGCCCACGAGGGATGAAAAAAACGTCACAGCCCTCCATTCTGATTGGGGAAACCCTGTATCCCCGCCTTTTCCTTTTCCCCACCCCCTTTTACAATTTCCTCCATCTTCTTTAAACTTAATGTCCATATATTTTCATTCCAAAGAGTATCATTCCAATCACAAATGAATACATCATGTCTCCGTCTCCATCTCCGTCTCAGTCTCTCTCAATATAACAAAATAAAATGTTAACAAACGCTCATGATGCAATCGAATGGAAATGCCATTCCAATGTGAAAACCAGTACAGACGAATCTGCCGGTGAGGAAAGGCGGATACGCAACACCGACGTACTCAAACGGTCTCCTGCCTGGCGGACATCTATCTAATCACGGTAACGCGCTTGCAAGCTTTTGTACCCGGCTAACTTCCACAAAAACAGCTCATAATAAAAATTACCATGGGAGTAATTCACATAATCATGGTAATGATGCATTATTGCATTAGGCCTTTCACCCCATCCACATGAATTGGGTGAAGAAACGAATCACCATATCGGAATAGCACGTCAATTCCCTATACTATAACTACAGCATGTTTATCTGACGACAAACATACAGAAACCTCCGTATGGGTCGTTACAAAAACACGGATTTCCGTAAAATACGGAAGGAGTTTCACCCATGTAAAGTCCAAATTATTTCAGAAATCAGCTGTGGTGGCTCCACAAAGTCTGGGCTGTGGTATTCTCTTCACACTGTGGACCAATGGTCCTTGGCATGGTTATAAACATGGCCAGGAAACAATAACCACCACACGAAAGGAACCAGACTTTCATAAAATATGAAATCTCGGTAGAATAAATTAATTGATGGGGCTGTGATAAAACATTAAAATGCAGCGCTCACTTTTACAACATACCTTGTATTATTTCTCGATTTTCTGGTGGGTGCAACAATCGACCCAGCAGCTACCCGCTCTTTGCCATGGATCCTCCTCACTTTGTTACCTTTAACCTGGACAGGCATACGTTTGGCTTCTGGTTTACTCTGCACAGCGTTTGAGTGTTGACTGGATTCTGTGCAGCAAAAAAAAAAAACTTCCTTCAAGCACCCAAATGCAATATACCAAAGAATGGAGAGACAAAATACACCAGAAAGGCGCAACTTTAAAATACATGTTCAGATACAGCAGTCATGTTCAAGAATTTCCCTATTTTTTGAACCAACCAATTCATGTAGATGAAGTCAATAAAATAAAACAAGCAAAAAAAAAAAAATAATGAAAAAGGAAATAAATTTCTCATCTGCACCGTGTTAACGTCTGAAATTCTGCACAAATGTCAGGAAGTCGCAAGAAAAATTAAACCAATATTGGTTTCAAATCATAAAGGTATGTTCACCTTGACAGTATTTGTGAAGCCTTGGCTTTTTGTGCTTTGGGCTTTTTTGTTGAGCTACAAGCTTCAGGATGTGGGACATTTCCTCAGAGTCTGCTGCATGACAAACAAGCTGAAAGGGAACATAAACAAAGCCAACAAGCCTGTGGTCAGGGATGCTCTCAAAATCTATCACCGGTGGGCATCTCCCTGTGTCCATCGTCTCATACTTCTCAGTTCAGTCTTTAAAATGCGCTTTGACCCTTATAAAACAAAGATAACATAACACATACTCATCAACAGACAAACCAGTAAATGCAATGAATTCCTCTCAAAATAATGCACAAGTAATAGAGCAAAAGCTAAACACGATGGCAAGAAATTGAATAATTTCACACATTTTGCTGTTTTGAAAGAGAAGGACATGCTACGTGGAATCCCAAAATCTTGAATCGATTTGCACGAAGTAGAACTATAAAAATTTGCTTTTTCAATGAAATTGATCGGTGAATCAATGCAATGATGCAAAAATTACCCAAGGTTGGTTTACACGAAACAATTTACACCAATAGGTAAGCTAGTCCATCAGTCGGTAGGACAGGGCAAGCCAGTTGTAAAGTTAGATTTATATTCAATCTATACGGCCATGACTCATTTGCCTCAAATGGCCATCATTGAGTGGTGGGAGTTACCAACTCAGATATCCAAGCCCGAAAGAAATTTGACCAAGACAAGGGGCCGAAGTGATCAAGCAGATATCAACATGCAAAACTATCGAAGACAGCATGCGGTAGCAGTCTCACAGGACCAAGTCCAAATGCAGTACGGCAATGGACATAGTGAGTGATGCAAAATCACTCACGTTGTACCAAGTATAATGAAGCCACTTATCAAAAGTTTTTGCATGAATTGGAATTACGAAGCACAAATATATTGGTAGTTCAATGGAACGAGAATCTATAAAAATAAAGAATACATTTATATGTATATACACACATATATACATACATATGTATATGAAACCACAATCAACGGAATGGTTCTGACAGTTCAAAAAAAAAACAAAAAAAAAAACTTTTATTCCAATTTGGTTTCATTAAATCATCAACAACAGGATCAGGCACTTCAAAGTTGGCTATGCTAAAGCTGTACCTGCATCAGGGTGACTGCACTGGGCATTATGCAAAGAGATAAGACAATATTTTTTTTTGTGTAGTGGAAGAGGTAGCGAACCTGTCGTACACATCATCATTGTCTTGCATATTTGTACCGTTCTCTTGTCCTATACACGTCTATAAGACTGATTTGCTCACAAATTTAGTCCTTCACATGAACTGAACAATCACTATGGCAGGTGGGCATAACTGCCTGGTGAAAAAAAGGAACAGAGATCAAAAGCAACTCTGATTGGGCTGGTAAAGATGCTCAAGGATGGTTTTCAAAAGTATGACCACTGGACATGGAGCTTACCTGGGCCGCCGAATGTTTTAACCAACATTTGGTAGCATTCTGACAGGTGGGTCTGGAGAAGAAGATTTTTGAAGGAATTTACGCGATTTTCCCAAAAGTTGGCCAAGCCGGCCATTTTCACACACTTCCAGTCACGTGATCGGCAAGAACTCCGCAATTTAACATCCCTACCCTCGCCTAATGTTACAACCCAAATTTGGTAGCATTCTGACTGGTGGGTCTGGAGAAGATTTTTAAAGGAATTTACGTGACCACCTTTTGACACACTTACGGTCACATGATTGGCATGACCTCTGCAATTTAACAACCCTACCCTGGCCTCATGTTGAAACCCAAATTTGGTAGCATTCTGACTTGTGGGTCTGGAGAAGAAGATTTTTGAAAGAATTGACAAAGTCCACAATTTTGACCTACCTAAAGTCAAGTGACCAGTACAAGCTTTGCAGTTTGAGTAGAACGAGTTTTGCAGAATCGGCCCAGTGGTTTGGCTGGAGAAGTCGAAATAGGAGACGGATGGATGGACGAGCATAGCATGATGACAATACCTTATCTGGAATTCCAATTCCAGAGAAGCTAAAAATTAAAGGGAACTTTGTCAATGCTCATACATCTCTGGTAACTGTTGGAGAGCAAACTGAATGCCACAGATTCCAATTCTTTGCACAGGCCAACTGACATGAACTGCATTCTGCCATCTCACAAAGAAATTGGGCTGCCATCTCAAAAGCATTTATTTTGTAAAAGGATCTTGGAACAAAATGACCAAGGATAACGGTTTCAAAACTACCATAGGGTCAGTCAGTGGTCTCGTTTTCAACCATCCATTTTCTGACATTGCTTCCTCGAATAGCTCAGTCTTCTGACTCTCCCTATCTATCTAATCCATGATCCACACATTTTTCCAGTATATCCCCCACCTGGTTGAACTTCCAAAATCCAGGCTGACTGTAAACCTCAACTCGTATTCCTCACTTCTCCCAACTATGGAACTACCTTCCAGAGGCCGTTGTGTCTCGCTCTTCCCTCCAGGACTTCCTCAAGCAAGCAGGGCACTGCCATCTCTAGTAATCCCTAATTCTGTCCCATTTCACTGTCACTCACGTTACATTTTTGGGATGTGAGGCTTCTTTGTTCTCACACAACTTAATAAATAATTGATCAATCTGATTCAAACCAGCCATACAATAACTTAAGGGTAAAATCAACTCAATAATGTAAAGAAAAATTGAACCTGTTCTTTCAAATTTTTGATACATGCATTTTATTGGTTGTCACTCACGTTAAAAAAAAATAAAAAATAAAATAAAAAGACGTGGGAATTTTTTGTTCAACTTTGCTTTCAAAGTCTCCTCAAACTGTAGTTCTCACCACAGAAGAATAAAATGGTAATTTTATTGAGCATACGAGTTAGAGCAACACATCAAAAACTTTTTCATTATTAAAATCATCACATATTTTGGGTAGGAGAGGTCAAAAACTTTTTTTATTATTAAAATCATCACATATTTTGGGTAGGAGAGGTCAAAAACTTTTTTATTATTAAAATCATCACATATTTTGGGTAGGAGAGGTCAAAAACTTTTTTATTATTAAAATCATCACATATTTTGGGTAGGAGAGGTCAAAAACTTTTTTATTATTAAAATCATCACATATTTTGGGTAGGAGAGGTCAAAAACTTTTTTATTATTAAAATCATATTTTGGGTAGGAGAGGCATACACTTAGACATAAGGGACCGTCACTCCCTCTGCAGTTTCGAACACAAGACAAAACTTTAAAATTGTAAGTTGCATCACGTAAATGATGTATCCTGTATGCATTTAACAATCATTGGCAGGAGGTTTTACAAATTTGAAGTGACCACGGCTGTTTATTCAGACAGGCTCGTTGAGCCCCTGAATAATCTGTGATCTTTTGGAAAAGATGGGATTTCTTGGATTGAGTCACTTACAGCGATTTCTGGCAGGTACCTTTGACTGACACTTGGAATTAATTTCCTTCTTTTGCAACAACTTCACCGAGGTAGACAACCTGGTAATAATTTACCATCACCCAATCCTTCATCTCTACATTTTTTTCTGCCCATGGTATCATCAGTATTTACTTCAGTCATCATTTCCCACTGTATCATCATTTACATCATTTTCAGTACTCCAAGTACGAGCATCCAAATTGGATTACCTTGTGAGGAGAAATGTTTTCGGATTTTCATTGATCACTTTCACATTGCGGATTCTGCTGATCCCTTGAACGTGAGTTGCTTGAGAGAAAATCTGTACCTGTCCGAGGTTGCCATTCAGTTCAGGTCAGGTATGAGAGCATGTGCCAGAGCAATGCATCGCTGTATCGACTTTCCGCCGGTACTCCAGGGGCCTCCATCTGGCAATCCCCCAGGTAGATGCCTGACCCATCCCCATCTCATTGAGATGCCCATCAACCTGCTGCAACCACGAGGCATGTGGTTGGCCCACTGGCCTCCTCCACTCAAGAGTCTCCCTCGCTAAGAGAATCTTGTGAGCAGGATCAGCGCCAGGTAAACGAGCCACATGTCCACACAGCCACAGCTGACGCTCACGGACCATGCAGGTAACAAATCTCATTTGAGTCTCTCTCAGAAACCGCTCGTTGGACACAAAGTCCGACCAACGATAGCCAAGGATTCTTTGAAGAGACTTGGAACCAAAGGAATTAGGAGTCCATCTCAGATCCCTGGTCAGAGTCCAAGTTTCACATCCATAGAGCAAGAATGGAAGCACGAAGGACCTGAAGACTTGGACTTTTGTCCCGCACAGGTACCGGCAGTACCACACCCCATGATCCAGTGAATCCATGACTCCCCAGGCCCGACACAGACATCTGTTGACCTCTGGCTCACAGTCAGCAGAGACATGAATATCACTGTCAAGGTAAGTGAATCTCTCCATAACCTCAACATCCTCACCACAAACAGGTATAGACAGGATAGCAGCATCCAAGATGTCATTGAAAGCCTGTATATTAGTTTTGACCCAGGAAACCCGCAATGCCAGTGGCTCAGACTCCTCATTCAGCAGCTCGAGGGCCCCCAAAAGGATATCTGGAGTCTCCACAAAGATGACTGCATCATCTGTGAAATCAAGGTCCGAGTTCTTGACATTCCCAAACGATGCACCACAGCTTGATCTCTCCTACATCCTCCCCAGAATCCAATCCATACAAGTGCTGAAAAGTATGGGAGCCAGTACACACCCCTGACAAACTCCAGTAACAACTGGAAATAAGTGAGAGGTACCACCACATCTCACAGCACTCTCAGTACCAGAGTCGAGTTCAGACAACAGATTGATCAGTTTTGGTAGCACCCCACAAAGACCAAGAATCCTCCAGAGGACATCCCGATTCACTGAATCGAACGCTTTACAGAGATCAACATAGACTGCAAGCAGGCCCTGCCGAAACTCTCATCTGCGTTCGGTGAGGACACGAAGAGCAAGGATACGGTCAATCGTTGACCTCTTTGGTGAAAAGCCTGACTGCTCAGGATGCTGGTGCTCAAGCAGATGGTGGCGAACCCTATCAAGAATTATCCGAGCAAAGACCTTGCTCGGCACTGAGAGCAGCATCACCCCTCGGTAGTTATTGCAGTCTTGGCAATCACCCTTCCCTTTCCAGAGAGGGACAACAAGGCCCCTCTTCCAGTCAGGTGGGATGATGCCTGTGTTCCATGCAGAGCACAGAACTGCATGCAACGACACGAGTGCTGCATTTCCATCAGCCTTGACAAGTTCAGCATGGATGCCATAGATCCCTGGAGCTTTACCCCATTTCAACCAGTTCACGTCTCCACAAACGAAAGTGGATCACAGTTGATTGGAGGGTCAGCAATAGGGATTGTAACACCACTGACATCCAACTCGACAGCTGGGGGATCAGCCTGGTAAAGCCGCTCAAATTATCGGCCCCATCGGGCCTTCACTTCGGACTCCTCTGTCAAGAGCCTACCACTCTCTGCTCTAACTGCAGTACACCGAGGGACGGGCTTGGAGGAACGCAATGCGCGAATTCCCCTGTAAGCAGGATGAGAATCACTTGACCACAGTTGGTGCTCTACCCCCTCACAGATTCCTCGCACATAGGCCTCCTTGTCCACCCTTAGTGCACGTACAGTTTTACGCCTCAGCTCCCTGAACAGCTCTGCTCTGCCATTCAGCCTGGCCTTGCAACTCTGGTCAATGGTATCCAGTGTCTCATGAGAGACAAAATTTTTCTTCGCCCTCCGGTGAGTTCCAAGACATCTACCAGCAACATCAACGATGGTGGTCTTAAAGGCACTCCACAACTCTTCAGGATCGCACAAAGCACCCAGACCCCCCAAATCTTCACTCAGCCTGTTCGCAAACTCCTCAGCTACCCTCTCATCCTTGAGCTTGCCAACATCCAGCCGAGGCTGGGATAGAACCATTCTCTTGGATTTAAGCTGCAACCTCAGAGTTGCTACAACAAGGCTGTGGTCAGTATTGAGGAACTGAGCACTCCGGTAGACCCTGCAGTTCTGGAACATCCTCCAGCGACCACCAACGAGCACATGGTCAATCTCCTTTGCCACACCATCAGGGTTGCAATACCAAGTCCATCGATGAGCCTGTGGGTGCTGAAACCATGAACCAGCCACCCTAAGTCCATGACTTCTTTGCAAAGTCAAGGAACTTAGTACTATTCAGGTTCACAGTTCCTGACACATGGGGACCAACACACGTCTCATAACTATCCCTATCAGTTCCAGTCGATGCATTGAAATCCCCCAAGACTAAAAGTGTATCTCGTCTGGGGCACTGATCAACCACAGACTCGAGTGTGGCATGGAATGCGCACTTCACGATGAGATCACTCACCTCAGTCGGAGCATATAGAGAGACCAGGGAAATGACACCCAAGGAGTGACGAATCCTCAATCTCATAATACGCTCGTTGACCGGTGTTACCTTAATTAATTATCAGTCAGCTTATTGGACACAGCTGCAGCAACTCCTTGGGCATGGTAACCATCAGAGTGACCAGATCAATAGTAGGGGTACCCACCCACCATGATCTTGCCACCATCTGGTCTCCGAACCCCAGTGTGTGCTGCAATACCGATGTTCAAACACTTGAGCTCAGATGATAACAGAGACAGGTGATCATCCTTTCTTAGGGATAGGACATTCCAGGCACCCACCCGGAAGGGGACTGCCTCAGGTTAACCCAAGGAGACCGTCGTCTGGTGGACGACACCTCAGCACCACCACGACACACACTACTGCAATCTGACCCGGGAAGGTTACCCCATGGTTTCCCTCCTTTCATCAAAGATTGGGGGTCCCAAAGGCTTTGCCCCAATCCCGTCATCTGGTGAGCTGCCCTGTGAAGAGCAGCTGTACAGGAGGTACTCCCACAGAGTGGGTTTTCAGATTATTTTGTGCTTTTCGTATGTTTTGCGGAATGAAGGGTTTTACGGTGGCCGGAATGTAAATCCTGCCACCAAGCTCAGGAAAAAAAAACTAACCCAACTGCAGAAGGACATCCGCAGACACAGTTGGGCACTCCATATGGATGGCCGTTGGCTCACAAGGAGCTCCTCTACCCTTTGGCAGGTTTTGTTTTTAATCCTGCTGGGTGTCCATATCATACACCCTCCTTACCAAGAAAATTTGTGGGGGAGACGGTTTAGTCGCCGACAACCCGACCATGGAACAGGTGAGTACCGGTTTGCATGGTACCTGGAGCAAGTCACAGACCTAATCTGAGCTGAACTGAGATTGCCATTCCTGTCCTCAATATCAGCAGATGTCATCTGAAATCCCTTGACAGTTTGTTGGAAATTCAGGAATTGTCTTGTGGAGAGCGTCGACCGCTGCGATGAGGTTTTCATGGTATCTCCACAAGCATACAGTGTGTGCAAGTTTGCTGCTCAAGAATATATGTCTAGTGTGCAGAGGCAAACTTACTCTTGCCAACCCTTTTATCAGGGTGATCTTTGTAGAAGAGGGCATATGTTGCCAAAACTGAGGATGTCAGATGACGTGTTTCAAATTTCATTTTTGTTCCGTTATCCAATCTGACAGTAGTAGTATCTTTCCTTCCTGGAGCTTGTCGGCTTACATCATCAAGCTGTTAGAAATATCTGACTTATTTCGTGACTTCATTCAAAAGCAGTGGCCTTGCAAGGTTGCTGTTGCTTGATGACGTTGAAGAGACCTCACCACACTCAGTAGCAAATAGCTTATGGCAGATCACCTTTCTGTGGCTAGAGGTAGTTGGTTGAGCCTTTGCCATCATACTTTTGGCCCTAGCAGTAGCTTTAACATAAGCAGATGCAATTTGAAAAGGGGCAGGATGTCGATTTTTCTCCTTTTCTTCTCTCTTAAGGGAACGATGTTTAGCTACCCATTTCCGAGTAGCTTTTTGTCTATTTTTTTTTGAGCAGAACTTTACAAAAGCTCTTCATTTCTTCTCTTTTTATCACGCCAACTCTTAAGGCGGACAGCGTGCTTTACTTTGTACAGTAGTTCATACTGTCCCATCATTTTATTTTGTTCTCTGCCGTGCCTCTGTCTTTCAGTGCCCGAGTGCGGCATTCCAAAGACAAAAACATTACCGAACATCATCTCAGCACTGCATTTGCACATAATATATGTAAAGGAATCCTCTGCTCGTTTTGCATCTTATTCTTATCACAAAAGTCAGGGTTCAATGTTGTTATTTACTCCACCCTCAACCAAAAAAAATCTCAACAAAAGATTCTGTATCAGACAATATATGTACTCATGAACCTATGCAAACTGGCATATTTTCATGAGTTTCAAGCCAAACAAAAAATTGTCGAGATTTCCATGTCTTCATTTGCTTACATGTCAGAAAATTATTAAGTACTGCATGTCAATTTGGACTCTGGTTTTAGCTTGTAAATTACAATAAAATTACTGTGTTAAAGTGTTAAATGTTCATCATTTTGGTGTTATCAATAACTCACATGGTTCGGCTTGCTGTGCTCGCCTCTCCACGTGTCATTGCGAACATTGACGCCACAGATTTGCTGTGTTGGCATGATTTGCACCAATCATTATACAAACATTTCTTTTCCACAAATTTATTTGAAATATTGGTGATATTGTATTTATTTGAAATTTCATTTGTGATACAAGAAGGTCCAAGTGGTCTAAGTGGTCAAGTGTCTAAGCTGCCTAATCTGTCCAAAGAGTCTTCAGGGTCTTTAGGGACTTCTCGGTCTTTTGGGGTGTCTTGGGCGTCTTCGGGGTCTTTTGCGTCTTAAGAGTCCTCAGGGTCTTAGAGGGTCTTCAAAGGTCTAAAGAGTCGAAAGATTCCAATAGTACATAAATAATAGACATATAGTCACACGGCTGGACGCACGCACGCACGCCGAGACCGAGCTCTTTTTATACATAGATTAATTATCTTACATTGAACAAAATTAAATAAAGAGTATAACTCACCTTTTCAGTTGGAGGATATTGTTGTGAAAAACCAGATGATGCAAGATTACAAATCCTGAATGAATCGGCAAATTCTCTTGCAGAAGAAACAAGATGGAGGATTAAGAGGCATTGTGGGTAAACCAACAAAGTGAGGGAATTTGGGGTAATCTAGAAGCAAGTACTAGTGGCCTGGGTAGTTGAAAATGCCATGTTATGACATGATGGTAAATCAACAGCGACCAAGAAAATCTGAAAATTCCACTTTTCTCATCAGGTTCTTGTGTCACTCGTGTTACAAACTTTAGCCTCATATAAAATTATCTATAAGCTCTACAGTTGAATCAAATTTATTTTAATGGACAACACACCTAGTAGAAGGAAAAACAACACTAACATAGCTTGTTGAGCATTGGTGCATTCAGAAGACAGATTACAAACATTATCTTATTGTCACTCACATTACATGCAAAATACCAGTAACATATCTGGCATTGCAGGGAATGTTTGTTAAAAGGTATATTAAAATATCCCGTTTCTCATAAAAATGTAAACATCTCAGTTATCAATATATTGTACAATATAGTTGATTATACTTCAATGCTGGCTGAGAAAAGGGGTCCTGTTTTATTGTTATGAGACAAGAGAAATGGGAAAAATAATTGGAGGCATTCAAAATGTTAATTTTTTCTGAAATTTTAATTTCCATTTACGTGAAACATTGATTTTTTACCCTCAACATGTACACGATACAATACAAGCCTTAAATAATCACATTTGGATATTTGATTGTTTTTTTAGAGTCATGTCCCAATTTCAGTGCAATGAACCATTACACCAATTAACCTTTCCTAACTCAACCATTTTACTTGCTCATTTCAGTGTTCCCTCGACTCCTCCCTTTCCTCTTTTCCTGTTTGTTCCTTCTACTGATGTTTGTCCAACTGTCAATTCTACTTTGATCTTCCCCAAGCCTCACTCCGAAAAAGAAAAAAAGAAAAAAAAGAAAAAGTGGATGGAGATGAACATACGATAAACACACAAGGAGAAAACGAAGAACACAAAAACAAGTATCAATTCCCTGAGAGGAACAAAATGGTTAAAAAAAAATTTAAGTGTGCAGAAGACGTTGTGGATGTGCATGAATGGATGAGCATATGCAAAAGTGATGGGTAACACATTTGAAAGAACTAGAACGGCCACTCAGTGGAGTGCATACCTCCGCCAGGCTGATTAGTATACGTTTTGTATCTGACTGATCGGCCTGAACTAAAATTTAATCGGCTTGTTCTTGTCACCTAACCAACTCATCTCCCAAGTTTCATCTGAATCTGTCATATAACTGTTTCAGATATCGTGCTATACAGTGTATCGTTTTAGCCCCATCATTTCATGGTGAAGAATCACTTAAAAAATTATCGGATCCAGATCCGGATTCACATCTTCACCAAAATAAAATGAATTCTTCCTTGTCACACACCCAACATGTCCACCAGGTTTCGGCCAAATCTGTCCACAACTTTTTGAGATATCCTGTTCCAAAACAAACAGACAGACAGGGGTGAAAACATAACCTCCATTCACCTTAGGCGGCAGAGATAATGAAGTGAGAAAGATGAGACAAATGACAAAGATAGACAACTGCAAAATTTGGAAAACAAGGGGACAAATTAATGCAGGTGAGCAACCAGTCCACACTTTGGGAGGGTGAGCAGATAAGGGTGTCTTGAAGAAGGCATGTCACCTGGGATTTGTTGCAAAGAGCAAAGGTAGGACAGGGGGAGAAGCGCAAGGCCAGACATAAGTTTATATAAAAACTGAGCCCACCACAGATTCCAATGCTATGGAATGCCTTGTTTTCAACCGCCTCAGGTAGAACAAGGTGGGAAACAGTCGAGTCAGAAGCCATACTTGATGGAACTCCATATGAAAGCCATGTACATCATGATGAGGTTGGTGCGACTCAGAAATTCCTTAGTTCAACAAAGAATAACCAGATGGCAACTAACCTTTCATTTCAGTTTGACGACATGATCCTGAAAATTAATTTTGATAAATAACATACCGTAGGTCCTTATGGAAACCCACCCTGAAGGGACAAACAATGGGAAAGGACACCATCAAGGGGCACCCGCTGTTTCCGTTCACAGAGGAAACTCGAGGGGGAGCACTCGGAAGAGTGCAAAACCTCCGCCGTCAATACTGCTGGGTCACTTAAGTGAACCTGATATCCTATTCATTGTAGGTCAAAACGGATCAGACTCTACTGAACCACGATTGAATAAACTAAACTCGATCGACACGCATGTAGAAATGTCAAAAAAATAAAATCGAAATTTTCTTGAAAAAGAAGTTGCAAAATTTCTTTTTTTTTCTCTAACAATTTTTTTTTTTGGGGGGGGGGTTGGAAATCACTTAAAACATGTAGAAATGCAAAAAAAATTCAAATATTTTTCAAATAAAATCGAAATTTTTTTGAAAAAAGTTGCAAAAAATTTTTTTCCTCTAACAATTTTTTTGGGTTGGAAATCACTTAAAACATGTAGAAATGAAAAAAAAATTCAAATATTTTTCAAATAAAATCGAAATTTTTTTGAAAAAAAGTTGCAAATTTTTTTTTTTTCTCTAACAATGTTTTTTTTGGTTGGAAATCACTTAAAACATGTAGAAATGCAAAAACAAAAATTCAAAAAAATTTTCAAAATGGCCACCATAGTGGCCATATTGGACTTTGGACCAAGTCCAAAATCTAATGGACTTGAACTTGGACGATACCTAATCCCCTCACCAAGTTTCGTCGAAATCCGTCCAGGAGTTTTTCCGTAATACTGTTCACAAACAAACAAACAAACAGACAGGGGTGAAAACAGTAACCTCCGTCCATCTTCGATGGCGGAGGTTAATCACATGACCACTTGAGCAGGAAGGCCTGAATAGCAAAAGGTAGACAACTTTGACATCAAGGCTGAAAGAGAAAGTGTCAAAGGCTTGAAACATATCCAAATCAATAGCCCTAAACTCTTGCTTGTAATTTAGGCCATTCATTCACTGCTGCTGTGAAGTGCCATATCCAAGGTGGAATGGTAACGTCGGAAGCCAAACTAGTCATCAAAGATTTGCGAGTTAGAGAAGACATTGTGTCTGAGGTCAGCCACAATGATGTACTCCCTCATATTATTTTCCCCCACAGGGAGAAGGGTGATACGTCTTCAGTTGAGGGGCTCACTTTTGGAAACTTTATTCGGGATAGCAGTCGTGTTTGCAACTTTCCAAGATGGACAGAGATGCCCATCCAAAAAGGATCTACAAACAAGAGAGGAGAGAGGGTATTGATAGGACTGAAGCACAGTTTCTGTGGATTACAGCATTTATACCATCAAGACCGGTTGTGGAAGAGGTGTTGAGCTGGGTAAGAAACTTTTTCACTGTGGCAGGGGGAAAGTCCACATGCTTTAGAGTTTGGGTTAGAGTTTAATTTATCGAAGAAAAGGTTTTTTTTTTTTTTTTTTTTTTTTTTTTTTTTGTATACCTTGGTCGAGGCTCGTATGAGAGCTAACACACAACTCACAGCAAGGAGGCATGAGACAAGAGGGGTGGGAGTGGGAGGGACAAAACATTGGGGAACAGACACAGGTGAACTGTGGAAGGGAGAGGGATGGGGATGGGACGGGGAACATGGCGAGGAGAAGATGGACATTACAGGGACTTTCAGGAAGGAAAGCAGGAGAATTGAAGGAAGTGGGCTTGGGTGGATTATCGGGGGTAGAAAAGATCGAGGATTTGGATGGGGGAAGATAAGAGGTGGTGGTGAACAGCTGTTTTGAAAGCCTGGAGGGAAGAATGGGAAAGAATAGAGTGAGGAAGTTTATTCCAAAGGCGGGAAAAAAGAGGAATGAAAGAGTGAAGATGAGCAGTGATTCGTGATTTTGGTAGTTTTACCAGAAGGGGGTTGTTGGCGGACCTTGAGCGCCCTGTGGAAATGTGGTTGGGACAAATCGCAGAGAGAGCAGGGGGGCAAGGCTGGAGAGGAGTCGGTAGAAGACAGAAAGACCACCGACCAACCTGCGGTGATTGAGTGAGAGGCCCAAAGACTCAGCTTCATTGCGGGAGATGCCAATGATCTTAAAAGCCCTGGTTTCGACAGCGTGAAGTCGAGAAAGGTGGGAGGCAGGAGCACCAGCCCAGAGGGGAGAGCAGTACTCCATCAGGCTACGGACAAAAGCTTTGTAAGTAGTCAGGAGCTCAAGAGGGCCGAGGAAGGACTTTGCACGACGGAGGATTCCCAGTCGGCGACTGGCTTTTGAGGCGAGGTTGGAAATGTGACTTTCCCAGGAAAGGTCATGGCAGATAGTGAGACCCAGAAGCTTGAAAGAAAAGACTTCTTCCAGAGGATTGTTGAGAAAGTGGATGGGGGGGTTTTGTAAACGGTCCTTTCGAAGAGACATAGTGAGAGTGTGAGATTTGTGTGGATTGAAAGACATGTTCCACGTGTTGGACCAGTTTGTGATTTTATCCAGATCTGCAGTGAGCGAAGAAGCTGCTGCTTGCCGGTCTGAGGGATGACAGATGGTACGTGTGTGCAGGAAACGACACATTTGGGACCTGAGAGTTTTACTGTAAACAAAGTCGAGGCTCCTGGAAGAACTCGATCACTGAATGGACCAGAGCATAACACAAGAATAAGAACATAGTGCAAAAGGGAAGAGGGATACTTGGAGCAAGGTAGAGGGATACAACGACAGCAAGTTAAATGGACACTTAGAATGGAGGCAAAAATGACATCAAAGGGAGAGTGAGTGGGACACAAGGGCAAACAAGCCAGATACAAGCTCAAACACAGTAAGAAGAGGAAGGGAAAAAAAAGAGGTAGGAAACAGACAGAAGAAAAAATGAAAAAAGGGGTGAGGGGAAAACAAAACAAGCTGGAAAGGAAGGAGTGGGGTTGAGCAGGGTTAACAAGGGTACAAAAGATCACGAGTATGGATGGTGGATGACATGAGGCTTCGGTGAACAGCCATTTCAAAGCCCTGGAGTGAACAGTGGTATTGATTGAACAGACTGTGGAAGTTGGTTCCACAAGCAAGAGAAAAGAGGATTTTAAGAGTTGAATATGAGTGGAGGTGAACAAATTAGTTGGATTTTAGGAGCTCCACTGGAAGTGGGTTACGAGCAGACCATATATGCCCCAACAGCAAACTGGGGGGGGGGGCTTCCAAAACATGCTGCCAACTGGGCATCCTCTCTTGTCCAAAGTCTATCCTTGGCAAATGCGAACCATCAACTTATAAGGCCTTCATCTGCAGCTCATTGGAGTATGGCTCTCCCCTTTGGGCTGGTGCCCCTGCATCACACCTTGCACTCCTTATTGCCATGGAAGCCAAGGTTCTCAAAATAATTGGAGGCACCCCCGTTGAAACCGAGTCTGGACCTGTTACTCTCACGATGCAGACTGATCGGCGTCTCTGTCTTCTCCCACCTCTTTTGTTCTTGCACCCTCTGCCCTTTTCTTGCTCTTGTCTCCTGTCACTGTCAAAACCTAATGATCGATCTCCCTAATCAACCACTTCAAGATGTTCAACCTCTTGAAAGCCTCAGCATCACCACCAGTCTTAACCTCTCCTGAACTGACATATATCAAAGCTAGCCTCCAAAGCAGCTGTAAATTGAACATTATACATCATTCCTGAGAAAATGAGAACTACTCACAGTTGACAAGGCCAATGTCTTCAGTTCAATGCAGTCCTACTTTCCTAGATGGATTGGCACCCTGGTATCATATATTGTATCTCTTTGATCCTGGAGAATGTAAAGCTCTCAACATTATTGACAGGAGGCCTGTCGGTTTATGACCCCACACCAGACCACAAATTATCACAGTCGGGCGTGGAGTCACAGCAGCTGAAGCAGTCTTTTCGCAGTTTGGATACTTTGCATTTTAACGAGCACGTCTCAGCAAGCTCGTCATCAACAATACTATTAATTTAATTTGCACCCCCAGGAATTATCAAATGTACAAATAATTAAAATCAACTTCGCAGGATGCGGAACCAGACAAAAATGTGGGCTTTAGAAATACAAAAATATATTTACAAGACAAGATGACACAAACTAAGAATCCCGCACAAAAGGTAATCATAAACAAGCAGGAATAAACGAATAAACTTAATACAGATAATAATATAGAGAGGTCATAGAACATTCACCTTATCCTGCTCAGTCTTGAGAAAAAGGACATGGGAAGGGTCTTTACAACTCTTCCTTTGGGTTTCCGAGCACGATCGAAATTAGCTTTGCTCGGAAACTTTGAAAAACAGGCATGATGACAACCATGCGAAGCCGACGGGTCAAATGGAACAGTTCAGAGCTGAACCTTCTGCCAACTCTTCTCAGAGAAACTGCCGATTTGGAACAATTTTTCAGAAAACATGCATTAAAGAAACATCTTTCAGACAAAGTTAGGTCTTTGGTTGCATCACTAGGCACCGCCATCTTTGTCTAAATCTCACTGTTACCGTGCCCTCAGAACGCGAGATAAATGTCATTGGTCGAGATGGTGCAAACTCTTGCCCAAGTTCCACAAAACTGGAGGTTTTTGGAAGTACACAGAAAGCGATTTGTATTCTACAGTGTTTAAATAAATAATTCAATTGAAATTAAATCAAAGTTTTAAATGCTGGAGACACAAAACAAACCATTGAATCAGAAGTTTAGCCCTGGTGATGCACTCTATTTTACACATTAAATTAGTTCTTCAAGCCAGTTGTTTGTGTGCTTTATGACCTGCCCAGAACAGTAAGTTTGGAATGATTTTCCATTTCATATGATTGTGAGACTGAAGCAATTGCTATATACTGAGTGCACATGCACACTTGGGATGGGATTCCAAACAATTTGCCAAATTCAGAGCCAAAGTACTGCTAAACTGCAGGTTCATGTTCTGATTCGTGTTCCACAGTGTTCAAAATATAAAATTACATTCAAATTGAGAAGTTCCTCAATCAGAGAAATAGACTGATGGAGAGACAGAATGAACAAACTGCTTAACCCCGCCTTGGTTATGCATATGGGGCAAATATTAAGGGCGCCGCAATTGTACAGTTCTCACGCACACAAACCAGCCAAGATAGAAAGGTGGGCGGCAACTGGTAAGGCTGCTGGCATGGACAGGTGAGGTGGCATGGCCGGGAATGGTTCCACCGCCCGGCTAGAAGCAGGCCCGCAAGGACAGCAGCAGGGTGAGAGCGTGAGGAATCAGTATACCACCACCAGGATCAAAGGGCAGCACCTTGAAGACCCTGCGGCAACTCTTAAAGAACCCCAAAAGATCCTCAGATCACTCCATTTATAAGCCCCTGATCAGCCTAATCACCCCCCCCTACCTTTAAGGGCCAATGGGGGACACGAGACAGGAGTCAACCCACAGGATGGGTAATCACTGACTGGGATGCAGCTCCAGGGTGCACAAAGCACATGTGGACTGGCCATGTAAAATTTAATCCACCATTGCACACAATGGCCTGGCTCCAGTCCAATTCAGACGAAGAGGAACATCAGAAAATATATTTTTACCCTATCTAGCACTAATATGGACCAAGCCCATTCTCCAACCAGAAACTTTACTCCAAACATCGATGAATACCAGGTACCACAGAAATAAACGACCACCGAAGTAAACCCTACATGAGCCCACAAACCGTACTCTCACCCCCTCCCCGGATGCCATTCCAACACGTACACACACACACACACACGTTACTCTCTCCACAAAAAAGCCTGGCCAACTAAACTTGGCAGTACCTCCTTATTGCAGCCATCACGGAGTGTGACCACATTGGGGATACTGATAAGGTACTCCTCAAGGGTCATGCCGCCGAGTTTCTGCAGAAGAAAGTCATCACCCGTGACCTGGCTGTATTCCTGCGTAAGCCGTTTCAGAGGGATGCCGTGTTTGCTGGTCACCAAAACAGCCCGCAACATTAAGTCAATTTCTTGACGACCCACCATGTTGAATCAAGCAGTGATTGAGAACAATCGTCCTGTGAGGCAGAACAGCAGATATCAATGCAGCAGCAGACATTTTTTTTCCAAACTATTTTACTGGGGAGAACAAGGTTGGTGCAGTGATGGAACGTATACCACTGGCACCAGTGAACACAGCATGATCATTATTTCAGTGTTCTCCATTAAAAACTGGTGACTGGCTGTTTTGAAACAAACACTGAACAGAGCCTGTAGTTTTTGCTGAAACTAATAAGAAAAAAAAATACACCCGTGCGGGAGTGACGGTCATCTCTGTGAGAAATAATTTGCTCTATAGTCATCATTTACTTTCAGTTATTGTAGAGTGTCTAACATGCATTCTGTAGAAGTTTGCTTAGTCCGAGTCAGTAGAATTGGTCGATTTTGAGGGATGAGATGTTTGACCTGCACCAAAGAACCGAGCTAATCACCCCAACCGAACAGAAAAATAACCAAACCGCACACCCTTATTAATAGTGAAATAGCAAATGCAAGAAAAGCTCTCCAATAGACCTTCTTCCTCGTCCGAGTTCGGAACATCTGAGCATGCGCAGTGCATTTTCAGCCTTAAATTTTGGTCAATTTCTCATCTATCACGAGCTCAAAGTTGCTGAAACTCGGCGATCTGTAATAATAAATAATTCTCTACAAGGTAAAACCAAAACTAGCCTTCTAGCTGTTAAAATAAAAAAAGTTGTGGTGTTCCAAACGAGAGCCGAATAGGGTCTATTTCCTGACTTACAACACAGCTGTAGCTGTCTACTGGACACCAATCACCAAATTTATATACTATACTCTCCTCTGCACTAATGCCAACGAGTCCGTCAAATAATGTCCAGGAGTCCGTAGAAGTAGGTGGTATAATCACTATCACTCTATGTAGTAGAGTAGGTAGGTACAGTAGCAAATGGCAGACAGACAACTACGACACAAACCAGTCAGTCAGTGGATTTGATGGGTAGATACGTAGGCCTAGCCTTTTTGTTTTCCAATCTCTTATAAAAAGTGCAAGAACAACACTGACGACACCACACTACTCGCTCTTACTATCCACAGTTCTGTTCGTTCAGTTCAGAATATTCCAGTGGACTCCACTGGACCAACCGATGACTAAGACAACCGATGACTGTGCACTGCACGATATGCAGGAATAATGTTTATATGTGTACGACATAAGATAAACGCGGAAGGAAACCGGAAATATCGCAATCGCACATGGCGATTATTTGATGAAGCAGTGCTAAACACCGGAAATATCAAAAACACAACAACACCGTAAAAACATCTTATGACTGGACACCTGTCCCGTCGTGTCGGCTGCCGATCAATATTCATGTCAAAAGAAGTATGGCGTATATCAAAGTGCTGGAAAACAATGGAGATCTCTCTATTGTTTTCCAGCACAATGACGTGTATTAAACACATAACGATATGCCATCCGATATTTTTCGATTCTGATAGCTTCTATGACCTAGGCCTATTGCGATTTGCCGATTTGGTGGGGACATTCGGTTATGAGTGGGGGTACCTAAAAAGCTATGCTATGGGCAGGCAGGCGGGCCGCGGGCGGGCAGGCAGATTATATAATAGGAGTCAGAAACCGAGAGTTAACGAATACCAAGCACGAGAACGACCTTTACAAGCATGAGTTCCTGTTACTCGGGTGTAGTGTTCTCGGGTCAGGAGGGATTTTTGGCCAACTTTGAAGTCACGTGACGCGAAAATGAAAGCGAATATCGAAAATCCGGCCTGACCAAAATTTAGATATTGTCCCATAGATTCATATGCTACAATCGAATTCAAGATAACTTAAGAAATGTAGGAGGAGATAGATTTTGAAAATCGTCATTTTGCAACTACATGAAGCAGTTTTCGCAAAATTCAGTCATGTGACGTGCACGTATTCAAAGATATCGGTATTCTTTCGAATGGATATGAAAGACAAGGTCAGCTGCTATGCAATGACACCATTCACTAACTTTTACCATGCCCAGTAGAGAATATATAGCCTCCTGAAGGTAGGGCAGTTTTTGCAAACTTTGAAGTCACGTGACGCGAAAACGAAAGCGAAATTCGAAAATCCGTCCCGACCAAATTTAGATATTGTCCCATACATTCATATGCTACAATCAAATTCAAGATCGCTTGAGAAATGTAGGAGGAGATAGAATTTGAAAATCGTCATTTTCGCAACTTCAAAGGCCTCGTGACTTTGACTTTGACCTTCGGTGACCTTGAAGGTCATACCATCGTGTACGTCTCATCGACCTCTATCAGGATCACTAATGACCAGATCTCCCGCTTCAACTTCATTGTGAGCGGACGGACGGACTGACGGACGGACGGATCGAAGGACATCGACACCCATATTATTTGGTCATGCTCGAAGAGATGACCAAAAAAAAAAGAAAAAATGATTTTGTTCAGAGAAATAATTAAATGGATGAACTTGGTCCACATTTTTGTTTTCAGTGAACTTGTATCTCCATTTGTTGAAGGTCTTTTTTTTTGTGATCGATGAAACTGATTGGTGGAATAGCAAGAACTTCAAAACTGTTTTTTGGCTTTCCTGTGAATAAAATTCCTCTTGCGTCAGAATTAGCCTCTGCCAAGTGGTCAAATAGAGCCAATCAGCTGTGCAGCATAGCTTTGTTTGACGTTTATGCTGGTGTTTTGATTTATATTTTGGCCTGTGGAAGCAAGACAGACGAGCAATTTGAGCATTAGCTTTTTCGCCAAACAAAACTTGAAGGGAGTCACACATTGGTTTCTCAAACACCAGTCCCATCTATTAACTGTGACAGACAATTAATTAAACTCCACAATATTGCAATATATATATATATATATATATATATATATATATATATATATATATATATATATATATATATATATATATATATATATATATATATATATATATATATATATATATATATATATATACTAGTGCATTCCCGTAGGTGCGTGCCCGTACTTACGTGGCCGTACGTGCAAACAAAAAAAAACTTTCAAACTGCGTGCCAGGAACAACAACCACACAGGCCGCTCCTTCGCTCTCGCGTGCCCGTACGTGCGTGGCCGTATGTGCAAAAAAAAAAAAAACTTTCGAACAACCAGACAGGCCGTTCCTTCGCTGTCGTAAACGACGACTGGATTGGGGCATTGTGTTTAAGAAAATCGAGAAAGAAAGAATACAGTAAGTCGATAAATCAAGAAAAAAAAAATCGAGAAAGAATACAGTAATCGTCACTGACTGGATTGGGGCATTGTGTTTAAGAAAATCGAGAAAGAATACAGTAAGTCGATAAATCGAGAAAAAAATCGAGAAAGAATACAGTACTCGTCACTATCCGGAAGTTCGCACATCGCAGTTATGATTATTCACAATTTAGTTTTAATGGCTAATTATTCAATTCGCACCAACGTATTTTGCCTTTTCGCAAGGAAAAACACAGAGAGGAGAGGAGAGAAAAAACCCGTAATGGCGAACGCGGCTGAGTTTCTCTTCACCATCGACCACGGCTACACAGCAACGCTTCCTGTCATTGGTTGATATAAAATGGCCGCAACAACGGTTCCTGTCATTCGTTGGTAAATAAATGGCCGTAACTTGGGAAGCACTTGTCCGATTAATATCAAACTTTGAAAAGGCACATACTCAGGTCCCCAGCAATATACCTGGCAAGTTTCAATTAGATCGGACCGGCGGTTGTCGAGAAACAGCGGTCACAGACACACACAGACACACAGATTGCTGGAATTATAGATAGATATCTATCTATATTCCAGCAATCTCTGTGTGTGTGTGTCTGTCTGTCTGTGACCGCAGTTTCTCGACGACCGCCGGTCCGATCGGATTGAAACTTGCCAGGAATATTGCCGGGGCCCCGCGGATGTGTCTTTTCAAGGTTTGATGTCAATCGGACGAGTGGTTCCCAAGTTACGGCCATTTATCTGTCGACCAATGACAAGACACAGTGCTATGACACCATGAATGTCGTCACAATAAATGTTTATTTATTTCAAAATTTTTTGCACGATTGACGGTCCGATCCGATTGAAACATGCCAGGAGTATTGCTGGGGACCCGCGGATGTGCCTTTTCGAGGTTTGATATTAATCGGATGAGCAGTTCCCAAGTTACGGCCATTTATCTGTCGACCAATATCTGCGAGAGAGGGAGACAGGAGAGGGGGGATGAGAGTGGGGGCGAGACTAGGGGGGGTAGAGGGGGGCGAGAGTGGGGGACGAGAGTGGGGCGAGAGAGGAGGGGGAGAGAGGAAGGGCGAGAATAGGGGGAGAGAGGGGGAGAGAGGGGGAGAGAGAGGGGGGCGAGAGAGAGGGGGCGAGAGAGAGGGGCGAGAGAGAGAGGGGCGAGAGAGAGGGGGCGAGAGAGAGGGGGCGAGAGAGAGGGGGCGAGAGAGAGGGGGCGAGAGAGAGGGGCGAGAGAGGGGGCGAGAGAGAGAGGGGCGAGAGAGGGGGCGAGAGAGGGGGCGAGAGAGGGGGCGAGAGAGGGGGCGAGAGAGGGGGCGAGAGAGAGGGGCGAGAGAGAGGGGCGAGAGAGAGGGGCGATAGAGAGGGGGCGATAGAGAGGGGGCGATAGAGAGGGGCGAGAGAGAGGGGGCGAGAGAGAGGCGAGAGAGAGGGGCGAGAGAGAGGGGGCGAGAGAGAGGGGGCGAGAGAGAGGGGCGAGAGAGAGGGGCGAGAGAGGGCTGCACATACTGGCACTCACCTACGGGCCCGTACTAGAATATATCAAAAAAAAAAATATGTGTATATATATATATATATATATATATATATATATATATATATATATATATATATATATATATATATATATACATTTACATATAAACATACAGAGTGTCCCAAAAAAATGTACTCACAATTTGGCTCCTCATAACTCATTGAATTTTTCATTTTTTTTCAGATCAAATTGACCATAATAATGGCAGAAGTATGACTAGGTGTTGAAGAAAGAAAATTCATCATAAAGTGCTACTGGAAGTACGAAAACATCATGGAAGTGCAAAGACAATTTAGAAGACATTTTCACAAAGATCCAACAACGCGATACACCATTGCTCACATCCGAGATAAGTTTGAAACAGATGGAACTGTGCATGACGTCCATAAGTGGCGTTCAGGAAGACCACGGTCATCAACCATCCCTGCAAAGGAAAATCAATTGCTGGAAACCCTCCACCGATCCTCACGGAAATCTGTACGACAAATGGCTCTTAAGACAGGAATCCCAAAATCAAGCGCCCATCGCATTTTTAAGCGAATTAATTGGAAAAGTTACATTCCAACATTAATCCACGCTCTAAATGAAGACGATCCTGACCGGAGGGCTGAGTTTTGTGAGTGGTACCTGGGCAAATGCGAAGAAGATGCAGCATTTCCATCCAAAATTGTTTGGAGCGATGAGGCCAGCTTCAAGTTAAATGGCTCAATTAACCGACACAATTGCACCAACTGGGCTCCTGAAAATCCACATGTTACTATGGAACACCATTTAAACTTACCAGGGGTTACAGTGTGGTGTGGGATATCAGCATTGGGCATCCTAGGGCCAATCTTGTTTGACCAAACTGTCACTGGGGATGTTTACTTAAACTTGCTGCAGGAATCCGTCGGTCCACGTGTCAAAGAGATATTTGGTGACTAAGAGATTTACTTTCAGCAAGATGGAGCACCTCCCCACGACCACCGTGATGTAAGGGCCTATCTCGAAGCAACTTTTCCGAACAGATGGATTGGGCGAAGAGGTAGTGTTGAATTCCCTGCGCGTTCCCCAGACCTCACTCCAATGGACTTCTTTTTATGGGGACATCTCAAAGATAAGGTTTACGGCTCAAAACCAGCAACAGTCGATGAGCTGAAAGAGGAAATTGAAAGACAATGTCTTGCAGCTCCAAATGAAATGATTCGTAACGCTGTTGAATCCATTGGTCCGCATTATCGGCTGTGTTTGGAACGTGATGGTCGTCAGTTTGAACATTTGTAAACGTGCATTCATCCATTTATACATTTAACCATTAATCTTGTTTCTAATTTAAAAAACAACGCATTTATTATCATTTAAAGAGTGAGTACATTTTTTTGGGACACCCTGTATACATACATATATATATATATATATATATATATATATATATATATATATATATATATATATATATATATATATATATATATATATATATACAGATATATATCCAAATATTTGAAAAATTCACCGGCGATCAGGGTTGCGTCAGGAAGGGCATCCGGCATAGAAACTAAGCCAAATCACTATGCGGATCATAGGGATGATCCACTGTGGCGACCCCGAAAGGGAGCAGCCGAAAGAAGAAGAAGCAGATATATATCCCATTATCTATCATTTTAGAATCAACACCAGTATTGATAAACTCTGGTAATACTGGTATTGTGTCGTATGTAATCCCAACTTTTCTTGGATTTTATAACATGTTTTTGAAGCGCATTTTTGCTTGTTATAGCTTCTGAACTCCATTTAATTTCATGTCATAGGCCAGTGAAACAGATGTGGAATCATCTGATCCTTCCAACAACGATGTTCCTGCATCCAGCCGTTGTATTCTCCACATTGCCGGCAAGCCCTCAGCGATGACTCCACGTTGTGATGCTTTTCCATTCGATGAGAAGAACCGGAGTACTGTGCAGGCTGCAGCTGAGAAAAGGTGTGCAAAACCCCAATTTCTGAAATCAGTGTACTATGACTTGGTTGTTAGCTTGCCTCAGAACCCGGATGAGAATGATGGGTATCATGTAGCCTGCTACCAGAAATTCACAGCCGTTACATGAACAACCTCAGCTCCTGGAGATAGACCATCTGACCTCAGTGAGAGGAGTTTGCCTCATTTGCGTTCAAATGCAAGGGCAGATGACGAAGCTGAACCCTCGTCATCTGGAATACTTCCTGCAACTTGCCTTTTCTGCAATTCAAAGAGGAAGAAGAAAAAAGGTGGAGCTATCGAACTGTTAGGTTCATATGAGACATTAGAGGCCGGACATAAAATTCAAGAGGCCGCTGAGCAACTTCAGGATGAAGCTATCCTTTCCAAGGTCGTTGGTGTCGACCTGGTTGTAAAAGAAGCAAAGTATCATCACTCATGCAAGAGTGCATTCTTACTTACAACTAGTAGAAATTCTAATACTGATGACATTCCACAGAAAAAGACAGTTGCAATTAGACATATCCACGAATGTGTTGAAAAGTCTGTAATTGTTGACAAACGTGCAGAACTGTTGACATTTGTACTGTTATTTGGACTTTTGTTCGTCTGCTGATGAGTCCCCTATACTATGCATAAGCAAATTCTCATGCGAAACCTTCGAAATAAATTTGGGTCCAAACTCAAGATGCATAGTCCAGCAGGAAAGAAATTCAGCAGCATTCTGCACAATGCAGAAATCGCTGATGATTCCGTACGAGTGGCAAATGACTACGCAGAGTCCGAAGAACGACTCCTCAACCAAGCAGCACTTATTTTGCGAAAGCAGCTGTTAAATGCTCCCTCCCCCCAAAGAGCAGAATGACTTCAAAGATATTCATGCAAGTGTTCTTTTGCAACATATAATTCATTACAAGTGTTTTACAACGGTAGCTACTTAGTGGATGCACGTCCTCTTGCCTAAAGTAGAAAAACTGTTTATTTTTTTATTTTTCACGATGCGTGTTTCATATGCACTGAATGTGTTGGGAAAATGACAAGGTCCAAATACTTTTACTGATCACTCGTCCTCCTCCCATGTATTGTTGCCATATCTCCATGTCACACTTGCTTTTGTTATTGAAATATAAGTAATTGATAGAAAAGTTAAAATTGATAGTTTATTTGTTATTCTCTTCTATCAGATTCAAATTTCAATGCATTCTATATGTTTTAAATCTTTCATGTCTTAAAAGTATAGATGGTCTTATGATGTTAGCAGAGAACATAAATAGGATTTTAACCATAATTTATCAAAATTTGCCTTAATTCAGAATGTAATGAAAAGCTTTATGTCTGATAGAATTTTACACAAGTCACTGGTTTAGTTGTGAATACATGTGTCCGATATGATTAACTGACTGATTGATTAACGCCCTACTTAGCAGTATTTCAGCTATATCAGGCAACGTATTCTAAATAATCCAGTAATACTGTCACAACCATGAAAGTGACAATGTTCTGCTATATTGGAAAACCAATATTCCTCGAGACTAAGTGCTCAGACATGTGGTAACTCAAGCATGCTGCCCCAGAGCCAGAGGGCTACTCGGTAAGAAATGACCTTTGTTTCACCTGCTCTGTATTGATCTTAATATCACGAAAACAGGTATTTGCATCTGACACCTTCTTAAATGGGTTTTGCACCAAAATGATCACTTAAGAACTAGTGATCCTTTTATTATGAAGATCAAAAGAATATTTCCACAACGTTTCGTTGATGTACTTGAGATGTTTTAAATGTGCTAAAAATAGCGCCCTCTTTAGGCCGTTCTTAAATGAGGTTTGCACCAAAATCGTCACTTAAGAATTACTGATCGTTCATCAGGTTGGTCGAAAGATTATCTCTACAAACGTTCAATAATGTACTAAAAATGTGATTTAAACGCGACAGTGCCGGCATCCTTGCTATTTTTGTTATAGGTGGCAATCTATCTATAATTCCAGCAATGTGTGTGTGTGTGTGTGTGTGTGTGTGTGTGTGTGTGTGTGTGTGTGTGTGTGTGTGTGTGTGTGTGTGTGTGTGTGTGTGTGTGTGTGTCTGCGACCGCCGTTTCTCGACGACCACCGGTCCGATCTGATTGAAACTTGCCAGGAATATTGCTGGGGACCCGCAGATGTGCCTTTTCAAGGTTTGACATTAATCGGACAAGCGTTTCCCAAGTTACGGCCATTTATCTGTCAACCAATGACAAGACACGGTGCTATAACGTCACAAATAATGTTTATTTATTTATTTTTTGTTTTGCACGATTGATGTCACAATTCTTCTTCGTTTGGTATGACGTCACAATCGACGCTGGGGACCTGAGTATGTGCCTTTTCAAGGTTTGATATCGTTCTTCATCCGTTTCAGCTGTTTCACAAGGTTTGAAAGCTGTTTTTTCCCAAGGTTTGAATTAATTGTTGTGCTTGGTAGACATTTGTGAATACATTTACAGAGAGAGGGGTGAAGAGAGGAGGGGTGAAGAGAGGAGGGGTGAAGAGAGGAGGGGTGAAGAGAGGAGGGGTGAAGAGAGGAGGGGTGAAGAGAGGAGGGGTGAAGAGAGGAGGGGTGAAGAGAGGAGGGGGAGCGAGAGGGGAGGGAGCGAGAGGGGAGGGAGCGAGAGAGGAGGGGCGAGAGAGGAGGGGCGAGAGAGGAGGGGGCGAGAGAGGAGGGGGCGAGAGAGGGGCGAGAGAGAGGGGGAGAGAGAGAGGGGAGAGAGAGGGGGAGAGAGAGGGGCGAGAGAGAGGGGCGAGAGAGAGGGGCGAGAGAGAGGGGGGGAAAAAATCACAATTCTTCTTCTTCGTTCGATATGACGTCACAATTGACGCTGGGGACCTGAGTATGTTTCCCAGGTGTTTCCCAAGTTATGGCCATTTATGATACGGTTGGTCCGATCTAATTGAAACAATGCCCCAATCCAGTCGTCGTTTACGAGAGCGAAGGAACGAAGTTGCACCGACAGGCCCACACTAGTAGTTAGCAATTGTAGGATTGCCATTAGGCCCCCTTTAGGCCGTTCTTAAATGTGTTTTGCACCAAATCAGTCACTTAAGAATTACATATCGGTAATGCGAGTGCCAAAATTAAACTCTTGGCACCAGTTTGATTCACGTACTCAAAATGTCATTTAAACGGATTTCGGCGGCTACTTTAAGCAGCGCCCCCTCCCTCCGTAATGCACCAATTGGAAAACTTAAGAATGCCCATTCTGAGGTCCCCATCCCACCATCTCATGACTTTAGCTCTCAAACCTGTGGTGTCCGAGGTGCAGACAGACACGAGAGTGAAGTCGCGACTCCGCTTTATTGCCCGATCGGATGCACACTACGACAACATTCATCGAATCGTCGCGCAGATCGCCGTCCATGACCGTCACGGTGGCCAACGCCCCTCGGCACACACGTTTCAGACGGCCCACCTCGTGACAATGTAAACACACGGTGTTTTTATACGAAAACACACACTCCGCAGGTGTCGACCTCCGCATCCCCAACATGTCCGCGGGGTCACGTCGCCGCTCGCGCGGTATATAAAACATATATATATATATATTTCATGATATATGAAACCCAACCACGTGACTATAAGCACCCGGCCCACATACAGCACAAAACCTTTTGTATTCGAGATGTAGTACAAATCTCTGTTAGCTCCCGGACGATAGGCCTAACTTAGCGCCTTACCACGTTTATTGGCGGGAATTCCAAACACGTGATCAAAAATTAGCCGAAGGATCATAGATAGTACAACCGCCCTCAGGGCATAGTCCAACATCAGAGGGGGGGGGGAAGGTACTGACGGCAGGAAAGCATTGGCTGGCGGACAGTTGTCACAACATTTTGTTTTATGACCACGTGAAGCGAAAGGCGCGGTGAAGCAATTGGTTCATATCTGTCTGTCGACGGACGTCAGAAAGGAAGATGTTATTTAAATGGGATTTGTCCCGGTTGCATATGCAGAGGAGTGCGATGATTTATTCACTCAAGGCTGCCTGCCTGGCGGTCAAGAAAAGTTGAGAATTATTTAAAACAGTTTTTTTTAAGGACGTCATAAAGGACACAAACCACACGCACGAATAACTAATGTGCCGTGTTAGATCGGGCGGTGTAAGAGCCGCGGGAGGAGATGGCGGTAAATTCCGGAATTTATTTATTTATCCGAGCTTTATAATGTTTCTTTTATTTAAAATCAATTATACACTTGAATTGTGGAACGCAAAATCGCCTTCTTTGCACTTCCAAGAACCTCCAATTCAGCAGTACTTTGACGTGTTAAATGGGGTGGTGTATATGGTTTGGCACTATTGAAGACTGTTTCAATAGCACGAAACTCCCGGAAGTTTAAAAAATAAAATTTTAATCTAAATTTTATTTAAATTGAAGTATATGTTCAGTACTGTACTTCAATACTGCGCGGGGTAACGTGTTCTCTGAACTCGAGTTTAAAGTTGCTTTTTTATTTCTTCCTGATCGTGAAATTCAAATAACAACTGAAATTTATTCCAGGTCGGGATAAAAAAAATTAGTGTCACGTGACTTGTGCGGCGCAGGCCCTAGAAAGGGGCGGAGCAAGGTCGAAGCTGAAGCCATTGACCGCGCAGGCCCGAGAAAAGGGGCGGAGCAAGGTCGAAGCTGGAGCCATTGACACGCAGGCCCTATAAAAGGGGCGGAGCAAGGTCGAAGCTGGAGCCATTGACACGCAGGCCCGAGAAAAGGGGCGGAGCAAGGTCGAAGCTGGAGCCATTGACACGCAGGCCCGAGAAAAGGGGCGGAGCAAGGTCGAAGCTGGAGCCATTGACACGCAGGCCCTATAAAAGGGGCGGAGCAAGGTCGAAGCTGGAGCCATTGACACGCAGGCCCTATAAAAGGGGCGGAGCAAGGTCGAAGCTGGAGCCATTGACCGCGCAGGCCCTATAAAAGGGGCGGAGCAAGGTCGAAGCTGGAGCCATTGACCGCGCAGGCCCTATAAAAGGGGCGGAGCAAGGTCGAAGCTGGAGCCATTGACACGCAGGCCCTATAAAAGGGGCGGAGCAAGGTCGAAGCTGGAGCCATTGGCCGCGCTGAGTGACGTTGCGTGCTGTACTATTCAAGAAAGCTTTTCATGTCCTGACTGTCCTTGCTTGCAGCTGCTGTGGGCTTCTCAATAAGGGGTGCAGGGTCAGGAAGGAGTTCAGGTACATTGATGGGTGAAAAGATTTCTTGAGGAAACACCTCATATCAGGTTCAAATGTAGATGGTGTTAATACAGGAGTGGGTGACAAAGGCACTTGAGCCGGTTTAATGTTCGGCTCTCCATGACGTAACCTGAGATGGTGAACATGTTTACGCATTCATCTACCATCACACAACTTCACAAGAAACATCCTGTCATCAATGTTGTCGACAGTGACGCCGGTAACCACTTGGCTCCACATCCGGAGTTCAATACGTATACAGGATCATTGATCTGGAAGTTGCGGTATGCAGATGTTTGGTCGTGATGACATTTCTGTTGATACTTGTTATTCTCGACCTCGACCGTGATGTCCAGGAGCACTAATGATAACCGTGTTGTTAATTCACGACCCATCAGAAGCTTGGCAGGTGAGCGACCGGTGGTTTGATGTGGTCTGGTGCGGTAGTTGTTCAACACACGAGCGAGACGAGATTGAATGGAGCCTTCCTTCCTTGACGTGATTGAGACCATTCTTGATGATCTGAACAGCAAGTTTGACTTGACCATTACTGGCAGGTTTGTAGGGGGCAGATGTGTTGTGCTTCATGCTATTTATTTTACAAAAGTTCTGAAACTGAACTCATAAATGACGATCCATTGTCTGAAACAATGGAGTTTGGAATACCATGTTGCTTGAACATGGTACGTAGAGCTTCAATTGTTACAGCAGAGGACGAGGATGGCACCACGAGAGCTTCAATCCATTTGGAGTGGGCATCAACTACGATAAGGAAAAGCTTCCCTTAAAATGGACCAGCATGGTCGATGTGTAGTCTGGACCATGGTTTTGATGACCATGACCACATGACCAATGGAGACTGTGGCGGTGTCTTGGCATGGGCTTGACAAGTGTAACAATGGCCTGCACTGGACTCAATGTCCCTGTCCAAACCAGGCCACCAAACAAGGGCTTGGGCAATGGCTTTCATGGTGACTATGCCTGGATGAGCATTGTGGAGTTCATTGATAATTTTCTCATGGAGTTTCGGCGGAATTATAACTCGGCTACCCCAATGCAGGCAGTCTGCATCAATAGAGAGCACATCCTTCTGGATGAGGTACAGTTTTGCCCCTTCCGGTAGTGATGCCCAATTACCTGACATAACACAGCGTTTAATTTGTGACAAATCTGGATTGCTATTGGTAGCACAAGCAATCTGCTTGGCGGTTATGAGCGCCTCATGATGAATGATATCGCCAGATTGTGGAGGTTCTGGGATGGTTACAGAAAGCGACTGAGCCGGTCAGCACAGTACATTTCCTTGCCCGGGCGGTAAACCAATGAATGGTCATAACCGGCAAGGGTCAACGCTCAACATTGTACACGACCTGATGATGTTGGCAGAATGGTGTTGGTTTCTCCCAGGAGACCGAACAAGGGTTTGTGATCATTCCCAATAGTAATATGTCTTCCAAAGACACATTGGTGCATCTCTCAGGTTCCCCAGACACACGCTAAGGTCTCTCGTACTACTTGAGCATAACGACGTTCAGTGTCAGATAGGGTTCGTGATGCATACGCAACAGGCCGGAGATTACCGGTTCCATTTGTTTGCAACAACGCACACCCAATGCCATATGAAGAGCTATCACAACTGAGAATAAGTTCCTTGGATGGGTCATAATGGACAAGTAATGGCGAGGAGGACAGCATAGTTTTAGCGGTCTTGAACGGCCATGTAGTGGCCATACACCAGAAACAGATTTGATGAGACGCCACCACAATTTTGAGGAGGGAGAGAGGTTTGAGAGTTCAGACTTGAGATGAGAAAGATGTTGTTTTCTGGCTCTCCTGAGGGTAGATACACACTTGTTCCAAGCGAAATGGAAGGAACTGAGATTACCCTCAGTTGGGTTTGCTTTTCATGAGGCAAAGGCAAATTCTTTCAGGACAACTGCCTCACCACAAGCTTCAGTAAACCAAGGGCGGGAGGAAGGGTAAGACAACTGAAGATGAGAGGGGATAAATCTGTGCATGAGGGAGAGCAAGTTTCTTTGAAGGAATTCCCAGGATGAGTTGATGTTGGAGAAAGTAGCGATAGGAGACCAGTCTGTAAGTTTGATGGCTGCTTGGAGACCCTGCCAGTCAGCTTGAGTGAAATGCCAGACTCGACGGCAGTGAGGTGGTTCTCCGATAACAGCCAGAGAGATGTCCACTTTGACAAGGATGTGGTCAGAAGAACCAATTGGAGCGAAGGGAGAACAGCGGATATTTTCAGGGAAATTTGTCAAAATCAGATCCAGAAGAGATGGAGTACCATTGGTTGAGATCTGGGTCGGGAAGTTGACCGATTGAGTCAGTCCCAATGAGTCGCAGAAAGCTTTTGCTGAAGTGCCATGACAGGTGAGAGAGGTACCCACACCGAGCCAACTGGCGTGATGACAATTGAAATTGCCACATAAGAGGAAGAGAGAGTTTGGATGAGAAGATAGAAGATGGTCCATGTTTTCAGATAGTGAGGTGTAGATTGAGTCATCACTGTTCGGTGGATGGTACATTACACATATAAACATGAGGTGGGAGTGGAGGGGAAGCCGTAGCCAGAGGTATTCCTGGGGGTGTGGGGGAGTGAGGGGAGTGCATGGAGAGTGAGGAATAGAGTCCACCAGGGTGAGGCTCATGTCTGTCATACTGGAGGAGGGAGTAACCAGGGAGAGATACTTGGGAGTCAGACACGTCTTGGGGGAGGAAAGTTTCTGTTCAGCAGATTATGTCTGCTTTGTCAGTGGCAACCTGTATGGAAAGATCTGAAAGGTTTGAGCAAAGGCCCTGGATATTTGAGGTCCACACTGTTAATGAAGAGGTAGGGGAGGACGCTTTGGGTGCAGGTGAGGGAAGGGGAAGGGGAGGGAGAGGGTAGGACAAGAGAGGGATGGGGGGAGGTAAGGAGAATTGTTGAAAGAGTGCGGGGGATTGTAGAATAGCTCGGGGAGGAGGCCGGATGAGGAGGAGAAAAGGCTCTGTGGTGCTGGCTTGGTGTACAATGTGGAGTAATAAGAGGGGCAGAAGGCAGTTGAGGATTTTTGGAGGTAGAGTGATGAGATGGAAGAGAGAGGGCAGGGGAAGGATGCAGCTTTGCGGATGAGGGGGGGGCAACTTTGAGAAGGATGAGTGAGGGGGTGAATGGAGGGAGAAAGGTGAGGGGGAGAGTTGAGGGGAAGCTTGGAGGGGGACAAGTGTGATGGTTGCTTTGAGAGGGAGGGATGAGAAGGGTGAGTTGGCACTGAAGTTAGAAAAAAAATTGATGATTGATGGAAAGTGAACACTCATAGCAAACGGGGTTTCTTTTAATTTTTAGGTCAGAGATGCGATTAAAGACAATTCTTGATGGATGCAATAAAGGTGAATTGAGAGAATGGAGAGAAGAAATGCTGTAACAGTTGGATTTTTTTAGGCAAGGTATGAAGGAGAGGTCAAGTTGAGAGCAGTCTGATGAAATGGAAGAACAGTCGTGAATTATGAGACAGTAAAGAGAAGCACCCGTGTGAAAGAGGAAGATGAAGCATTATAAGAGATCGTTTTTATAATCATTATTTTTTGAGAGAGATTGCATGAGATTCGGTGAAGGAAAGGTTGAAGAAAAAAAATCAACTTAAATATATTTTTTTAATTCTTGCATCCAAATTTTCACTAAAATCTAATCAAATCTCCTCGTCACACACCCAAACTAACCACCAAATTTTGTCCGAATCCATCCACAACTTTTTGAGATATCCTGCTCACAAAACAGACAGAGGTGTGAAAAGTGAACTTCCGTTCACCTTCAGTGGCCGAGGTCACAACCGGGATGTAAGAAGGATCTAAGATAACCGATTAAATGAAAACCACAGATTACCGTATCATGGTGATCCGTAATCACGCTAGTTTCTACGTCTCTTGCTGATGACGACATGCCATTGGTGATGAGGATAAAAGTCGACTGAGCGGTCCTGTCAAGGTGGCATTAATTGGAGGTATCAGCTTCATCTGTTGTCGAGGCATAATGTCGTTCGATACGACGGGTGATGCCAGAATTGTGAGTGTGTGATGGCAGGTTCAACTCGAAGAGTTCAAATCGTACGCCGACGGCAGAGGCCTAGATCTTGGATCTTGCGTCACCAGCTCAACAGGCACAACGGAGAGCACCATTATTGTTCGACGCTGGTGCAGCAGTGAGAAAGACCTTCAAGACGCTTCATGATCCTGGAGAAAGAGAGGATTGAAGCAGTGAGAGCACTAAATGGTCATGACATTGTGAAGATCAATGCCACGTTTCCGCGGCATGTTTACTACCGGATGGTGCAGACTGATGGGGAGACGATGGCAGAGTTTGTGACGTGTTTGAAACAAACTTCAGATGGATGTAACTGCGAGAGATCTGGAGAATCAGATGAGGAATCAAGTTTCAACGCTGCAAGTCCACCAACCTGAGACACAAGTTACTTGAGAAAGGTAACCGTCTCACGTTGGCAGAAACAAAGATTTATTCAATGTTTGAAACAGTTGAAGCTCAATTTCAGGAGATGAAATTGGCTGCCGGACGTGCTGGAAGGACTCCGTCAATCTCTGGTAGTCGTGTCACTAAGATTACCCAGAGAGGTAAGGGTAGGTTCTGCCCGAATAAGACGGATAAAGAATGCTTCAGATGTGGATATGTGGGACATCGTGGGAAGAATTCAAGTTTCCCTGCTAAAGGCAAGTTATGCAGAAAATGTGGGGGAAAGGATCATTTTGCCAGGAAATGTCAACGGAAGACCGATAAATCTGGCAAAAAAAAATGTGTGTCGACTGGAAGAGAACAGAAACTGTGGTGATGATGATGATGGCTCTGCTTTTACGGTAAAGGGAGGTCGGCATCAGGAGAAAGTTCCTGCAGTGATTGGTGATGTGGATGTCCAGATCCTGGTGGATTCTGCAAGTGATAACAATGTGATGGACAGAGCAATGTGGGGAAGAGATGAAGCAAAATAAAACAACATGCAAGTCACGACAATGCACGAAGAAGCTGTACCCGTACACCTCAACGGTGCCACTCGAGACGGTGGGATGTTTTACTGCAGAAGTGAGAGCTGGTGGAAGGAAGACGAGTGTGGAAGTCGTGGTTATTGAGGAAAACGGGCAGTTTTTAATGAGCAAAGAGACTGCCCAAAGTGTTGGCTATATTTACACATTGGACTGGGAGTCAATTCAGTGAAGTCCGATTCAGATGTGAAATGGGAGTTTGAGCCGGTTTTCAAAGGGGGTTGGAAAAGCTTATAAGGCTGTCAAGTTAAACTGACAATCCACCTTGAGGTGAAACCAGTTACTCAGTCGATTTGAAGAACACCGTTTGGGTTGAGTAGTAAAGTTGAAGCAAAAAATTCAAGAACTTATTGAACAGGACATAATTGAGCCTGTAGCGGGACCGACACTTTCGGTGAGTCCGGTCATGGTGATCCTTCATCTACAATACAATTTCAGGACTGTCCCCCTTTTTAAAAGACTTTTTTTAGAAGTCATGGAGGTCACCTTCCTCGGCATGATGCAAGTGAGAGATATTTTGTTGCAATTTGTTCGAGGTCATGGCACATAATGCCTGTAACGAATACCCTTCCAATTCAATTGTCGGTACAGATGTCAAACAAGAAATGGAAAACATTAAATCCCTATTTTAAATATAGAAATACTCTGATGTTATTATCGGTAGAGCATCAATTTATTTGGGTTTGAAAGCTTGTTTATTGCCATTAATATGATTTTTCTCCTTTGCTTTCAGATTGATCCATTATGGCTGAGAGATTTTGTTGTTACCTTCACCACCTAATGTGGACAGAGGTGATGTTTTCACCCCCAGTCTGTCTGTCTATCTGTCTGTGAGCAGGATATCTCATAAAGGTTGTGGACGGATTCGGACAAAATTTGGTGGACAGGTTGGCTGTGTGACAAGGACGAATTGATTCGATTTTGGTGAAAATCCAGATTTTGACCAAAAAAAACAAAAAAACAATAGGCTTCCAGATTGTCACGACCTCCACCAGGTGGTTAAGTTCCGTGAAGATTGAAGTCAAGCTGTGACCCGTCAGCGGCGGACATACAAACCAGACCAACCATATAACTCTTCAATTTCACAAGTAACAAACAAATAAGAAAAGAAATATATCGTGCATGGCAAGATACTTGCGAAATCCCCAAAAAACAATATGCTTCAAGGTTTTGATTGATGAACCAATTCATGTCCCAAAAGGCAAGTTCTGTTCAAACAAGCAGAGTCCCCAGCCTCAAGTTTGGTGCAGTTTAACAATACATTGACGATACTTTTTTTTAGCAAGTAATGCACAGAAGACTTTAGATGTCTGTGTGGTGTGCATCTGAAGAGGTCTAACGGGTCTACAAGTCTAAAGGGGGTAAAGGTCGAAGTGTTTCAAAGGGTCCATAGAGCTCTATAAGGAACGAAACATCTAAGGGGTATTTTCCGATAGTGGTTCGGGTCGAAAGGTCTAAAAGTCAGGGGTCTAAAGGGTGTAAAAGTTCAAAGGGTCGAAGTGGACTCACAGGTCTTAAGTGGTTCAAGGGAGTCTAAAGGGTCTTAAAAGTTCCAAAGGGTCTAAAAGTTATAAAAGCCTGAAGGGTATATTCCATTAGTAGTTACAGCTGTTACAGCTCCAAAGGGTCTTGGGGGGGGGGGCAAAATGGTTTAATAAGGCTAAAGTGGGTCTAATTGTCTGAAAGGTCTAAGGGTCAAAGCAGTGTTAAAGTGTGTAAAGATCTTCAAGAGTCGAAGGAGTCTTAACAGTTCCAGTATTATTAACAGGGAAGTCTACTTAGTATTCTTAACTAGTCATAACAGGGAAGGGAGTACCTTCCCAGCAAGGAAAGGTACTCCCTTCGGTCCAATGAGTCAAAGCGGTCACAATAGTGTAAAGGTCTTTAAGCTGAAAAAGTCCAAAAGGTCTACACAAGGGGAGTACAAAGGGTCATAAAAGGCACAAAAAGGTTCAAGTAGTATTAAAGGTCTAAAAGGTACATTCCAATAGTCCGTACTTAATAGTTGCATCATTTCGTTTGCAATTAATGTTTTGTATGCAGCCTTTGGCTGCTGGTTGCATAATTGCTGTGAGTGCAGTTGTGCTGCTGATGCAGTGCCCCGTTTCCAGTAAACCGGTACTTATTTTGCTGACGATTTCACTGAAATTTGACCACAACTTTCATCACCCGTGATGACATTAAAAAAGGACAGGGTCTGAATGGGTTGTTGCCCCCCCCCCAAAAGGTATTTGCTTTCTTCTCAGAAACAATACATACAATTCCAATTAAACTTCACCACAACCTTCATCACCCGTGATGTACCAAAGTTTGTTCACGGCATTAAAAAAAAAAGTTGGAGTCTCAGGGATTCTACGGGGGGATTGCCACCCAAAATATGTATTTACTTTCTTTTCTGAAACCACACACAATTTCGATGAAACTTGACCACAACCTTTATCACCCGTGATTTACCAAGGTTTGTTCATGGCATAAAAAAAACCAATAGGTATTTACTTTCTTCTCCATAATATACATTTTGTGGGTAATCCATGCCTATCAGTGGTTTCCTGGTTACCTTATCCAGCCTCTACCAGGTGAGTGCCCAGGGTATTGCCCCTATGTTTAATATCTCTGTGAGGTTCTTTGTCATCATTCCTGTAGGTCCAGCTATCACTGGTACAACTTTGGCGTTCTTCAGCTTCCAGGATCTTCTCACTTCATTCTTGAGGTCTTGGTATTTGGTCATTTTCTTGATTTCTGCATTGTTTAGCCCAAAAATCACTGGTGTAACACCTCAATCAGCAATGCCTTCTTCTGTTCTTTTTAATACCTAAGTATGATATCCAGTCGCAACGCTTTGTTTTCGATGTTCACACTCGATAGAATCATGAGGTTGTACATGAGCGGAAGGTACTTCCATGTTTTCAGTGGATACTTCTGGTTCATGGTCCCACAAATTTTCTGGAACTGGGACATCAAAGTTTTTGCAGATGTGCCAGCTGATTACATTATAAACTCTGTTGTGTCGTCATGTGTACAACTGTCCTGACATGAGTGTGTGTGTGTGTGTGTGTGTGTGTGTGTGTGTGTGTGTGTGTGTGTGTGTGTGTGTGTGTGTGTGTGTGTGTGTGTGTGTGTGTGTGTGTGTGTGTGTGTGTGTGTGTGTGTGTTCGGTCATGAAGCATAACATATCATTCTCTTTGCTAACCCCATCTTCACCACTGACCGTTCTCGTTCTCCGTCTCGTCTCTCTCTCCTCCCCACCCTCCTCACATTCCTCCCTTCCACAGTGTATAGCAATGTTCAGTGAGGCATAGCTCTTCCAATCTCCCCCCCCCCACCCCTTCCTCACTTCTCCACCCTTCCTTGCTTCACTTCCCTCCTGTGGAAAATGTATGAAAATAAATGAGACCACCAAACTATGGTCTCATTTATTTTCATACATTTTATGCTGCTTTGGTCTTTACATTTTTACATCTTCAGCAATTAATCAATTCTAGATTAGCACGAGTGACACAGTTTTAATAAAACTGAGGTTAAGTACAACAGTCGAGGATAATCTCTCCAGATTTGCAGTGCCAGTCAAGTGTCCACAACATTTTAGGTTTTACACATTACGTATGAAAGGATATATTTATTGGCACAAAGTTTACTGTTGTAATCTTTTTGTAAATATTGAACATCCATCCAATCTCATTGCTTGTGCTCATATATAGTCACAATCCAAATACCATAACGTGGTAAAATATTTAAAAGCCATGCTACCAAAGGGTAGCACATCTTTCCTGCCAAAATATTAGAGTGGGAGAGAAATGTTAAACATCCAACAGAACAAGCTCAAATGAGCTAAGATCCTCGTCCTCTTAATGATGACGTCATAAAAACGAATATGACGTCATTGTGATATATCAGGTTTGCGATAAATTATCTGTGCTAATGCCCGGCTTGATTCCCGCAAACAAGATTCAAACAGCTTGCCTAGTTTCGGAGATAATGGTATCGCCATTAGTGGCGATATTATGACGTCAACTTTTTTTCTCGGAAGAATTTCCAAAATCGGAGATGTTTACTGCCTGCGCGTGGGATTTCTGCATATACATGGCAAGTTTCACGAAGATCCGATGAAAACTCTGGGTTGTGAAACAAAAAATGTGAAAAAATAGGAATGACGTCATGAAAATTGATATGACGTCATAGTGATGTATCATATGTGCAGTAATTCATCTCTGCTAATGCCCTGTTCGATTCCCGCAAACATAATTCAAAAAGCTTGCCTAGTTTCGGAGATAATTTTTTAGGCGATTTCCATTAGCGGAGATATTTTGACGTCATAACTTTTTTTTCTCGGAGGAATTTTCAAAATCGGAGATGGTTACTGTCTGCGCAGGGAATTTTTACATATATATGCCAAGTTTCAGGAAGTTTCGATGAAAACTGTAGGCTGTGAAACAAAAAAGTCCACAAGAAGAAGATGAAGAACAACAACGTGAGTAAGACCGAGAGATCCTCCACGAGGATCTAAAAATGCAACACAAGGTATGAAATCTCAGGAAATGTTCTGTGATCCTTAATTCCACAACTTCTTCAGCATTATATATGGATGTACATCTTTTTAAGAGGCCTAATGTTGCAATCTGTCATTCCCTTGAAAAACTATCCAACAAATCTATGTCCCTAACCTTTTGGATGTCGACAATTCATTATCACATCAACATTATTCATGATGAAGCTTAAAGTACAATATGGCAGACTTCAAGTGGGTGTTCTTGATTTGATCACACAACTCAGAACTATATATCCTTCAAAGTACTGCGTTATATGGATTTCATTCCTGGAAAACTTTGTGAGTCACCAACAATTCGGATATAATTACTCGCCACCGTTAGACTTAATCCAAAATGGGGGCTTATGGATTAGGTCTCAATTTTTGTTTCTGTGTGTACGTGTGTCCGCAAACATATCTCGGACATGTATGGACCGATTTTATTCGTACTTGACATACAGATAATGAATGATGGCTTACATAAGCAAGTAATTCCCCCCCCCCTCCCGAGAAGAGATCCAAGATGGCCGATTGGCAGCCATTTTAGTTGTAAAAAAACCCCCAAAAAACACCCAGTATCGAACACGTCCTCAACTATTTCTCGAATGTGCATGGTCCGATTTTGTTCAATCTTGGCTCAAGCACAGTACATGATGGCAAACACGTGTGCCTCAGTTTACGTTGTGATCTGATCAAAGATGATGGACTGGCGGCCATTTTAGTTATAAAAAACCCAATGTTGAACACATCCTCAACCATTTCCCAGACATGCGTCCAAGATGGCCGACTGGTGACCACTTTGTTACTTAAACGTGTCCTCAAACATTTCTCAGACATGCATTTACCGATGTTTTAGCTTGGCAAACAGATAATGAATGATTGTTTACATATGCACTTTTTTTTTTTTTTCAAGATCAGATCCAAGATGGCCGACTGGTGGCCATTTTCTTACTTAAAAGTGTCCTCAACCATTTTTCAGACATCCATAGTCTGATTTTGTTCAAACTTGGCACAAGCACAGTACATGATGGCATACACATGCACCTCAATTTATTTTGCAATCTGATCAAAGATGGTTGACTGGCGGCCATTTTAGTTGTACATAAATGTGAGGTAGCCCTTTCACTCCAAACAGCAACATTACTAAAACAACGGGGGCAATGACATTTTATGTCTTTTTTGTAAACTTGTTTTGTCTGGTTTCAGGGGAAAAAAATGAATTTGTAAATAGATAAGTAAACAAAAGTAAGTTTTAATTCAAAACAAAATCTGTGCAACAAGGGGGGAAAAAAAGAAAGTAAAATTGTGGAAAAGAAATGAAGACATTCACACCAAAATGTATAAATTTAAATTCTGTTTGATATTCAGCAGTATTCCAATTAAATTGTGTTGATAGTAAAAAGGAGGTCACACAAGTATATTGTACAACATACGTAAGAATTAACATTATGTACATTTAGCTGCAAAATTCCTGTCCTCCCCCAGACTCTGATGTATTCATATCTTGTTCTTTGCATTTGTCCAACTTTGCAATCATGTCTGCAAAGAACAGAAAAATTAGGGATTAAAAAACACAACAAAAAACTTTATACAAGCTGTAAAGGAGCCACATAGTTTTTATGTTTAAAAGGCAAGCATGCAGACACATCCAAAGATGACGTTCTTGTTTTTATATTCATCTCAGGCTCATTGTGGAACTCAAACGTAAGTCAGTCCGACAGGATGGTGCAAAGGCACCGCACTGACCTTTGAGGGGTCTCATCTGGGTTTCATTCTCGACCCGACGATAAACGGTCAGATCGGTGGTTCACAGGCAGGGCATTGCATCACAAAGTGTGCCGTCCCTCGGATGAAGGCTAAACTGAGTGTCCCTTCTGTTCGTATTAGTTGGTGAACATAAAAGATCCCGGTGTGCTGTCTTTCACAAAGTGTAGGCAAGTTATCACTGATAATTTAATCAGATTACAAGTTCCTACCCAAATCCACTTCAGTTGAAAGCACCAAGCCATGGTGAATTACTTGGGCACAAAACTTTATCTGGCCAATCTCAAAAGAAGCTTATGAATTGGGGTAGTAGTTGTAGTAGTAGTAGTGGTAGTAGTGGTAGTAGTAGTAGGTGTAGTAGTAGTCATGTTGAGCCTGGGTTTTACTCTCAACTACATGATAAGCTGTCACCATTTCAATCTTTGGGAAAACATTTTTTAAATCCAAAGCCAAGCACTTTCATGATCGGCCTTTTTGTCCTGAGGATAGCATTATGAACTATTATGAAACAATTATGGCAGTTATTTTTATCACTGAGAGAGAGAGAGAGAGAGAGAGAGAGAGAGAGAGAGAGAGAGAGAGAGACAGAGAGAGAAAGAGAGCCAGAGAGAGAGACAGAGAGAGAGAGAGGGAGAGAGAGAGAGAGAGAGAGAGAGAGAGAGAGAGAGAGAGAGAGAGAGACAGAGAGAGAGAGAGAGAGAGAGAGAGAGAGAGAGAGAGAGAGAGACAGAGAGAGACAGAGAGAGACAGAGAGAGACAGAGAGAGACAGAGAGAGACAGAGAGAGACAGAGAGAGACAGAGAGAGACAGAGAGAGACAGAGAGAGACAGAGAGAGACAGAGAGAGACAGAGAGAACTTTGAAACCATTTGATTGCAAAATAACTCTCAACCCTCTCTCCCTTCTCCAAATCCTGGTTGCGTTTAATCAAATCTGTTTCTGGTGTATGTTCCCCCTCCATCCCCTCCCTTACCTCAAATGGCCGCACCGCTGATCCCACACGTGATAAAGCTGAATGTCTAAACTCGGTGTTTGCAGCTAAATCTTGTGTCCTAAACCCATCACTTTCTCTACCCACTTTACCCAATCGCACCCAACTGTCCCTGGACTCTGTGTCCTTTTCTCCTGACAAGGTGGAGAGCTTGCTTTCAAACCTCGAGTCAGATTCTGCAACCGGTCCAGACGGCATCAGCCCACGTGTCCTCAAAGCCTGCTCTTCTGCTCTTGCTCACCCTCTCTCTGTTCTATTCACCCTCTCATTTGCCCAAGGTCATCTGCCATCTGCTTGGAAATCTGCCAACATCACTGCCCTGCATAAAAAAAGGTGCAAAAACAGATCCCTGTAACTACAGACCAATCAGCCTTCTCCCAATCATCAGCAAGGTTATGGAATCCATCATCGCTTCAGACATGAAATCCTTCCTCTTCTCCAATGGCTTGATTTCCAATCATCAATTTGGTTTCAGACCAGGTCACTCTACCCTGGATATGCTGCTTCTGCTCTCCCATCAATGGATGGAGGTCCTCAATGCCAGACAGGAAATCCGAGCCGTATCCCTGGACATATCACGTGCTTTTGACACAGTCTGGCACCCTGCCCTACTCGACAAACTCTCTTCCCATGGTATCCAAGGCCATCTCCACTCATGGCTCGCAGACTTCCTCTCCTGTCGCAGTCAACGTGTGGCCCTAAATGGAGTTCTCTCATCCCCTCTTCCTGTGCAGGCTGGAGTTCCTCAAGGTAGCGTTCTGGGCCCTGTTCTTTTTCTGGTTTTCATCAATGATCTCTCGGACTCTCTGGAAAATCCTCTATATCTCTTTGCCGACAACTCCACCCTCTGCCGTACCATCTGTCATCCCTCAGACCGGCAAGCAGCAGCTTCTTCACTCACTGCAGATCTAGATAAAATCACAAACTGGTCCAACACGTGGAACATGTCTTTCAATCCAGACAAATCTCACACTCTCACTATGTCTCTTCGAAAGGACCGTTTACAAAACCCCCCCATCCACTTTCTCAACAACCCTCTGGAAGAAGTCTTTTCTTTCAAGCTTCTGGGTCTCACTATCTGCCATGACCTTTCCTGGGAGAGTCACATTTCCAACCTCGCCTCAAAAGCCAGTCGCCGACTGGGAATCCTCCGTCGTGCAAAGTCCTTCCTCGGCCCTTTTGAGCTCCTGACCACTTACAAAGCTTTTGTCCGTAGCCTGATGGAGTACTGCTCTCCCCTCTGGGCTGGTGCTCCTGCCTCCCACCTTTCTCGGCTTCACGCTGTCGAAACCAGGGCATTTAGGATCATCGGCATCTCCCGCAATGAAGCTGAGTCTTTGGGCCTCTCACTCAATCACCGCAGGTTGGTCGGTGGTCTTTCTGTCTTCTACCGACTCCTCTCCAGTCTTGCCCCCCCTGCTCTCTCTGCAATTTGTCCCCACCACATTTCCACAGGGTGCAAAAGGTCCGCCAACAACCCCCTTCTGGTAAAACTACCAAAATCACGAATCACTGCTCATCTTCACTCTTTCATTCCTCTTTTTTCCCGCCTTTGGAATAAACTTCCTCACTCTATTCTTTCCCATTCTTCCCTCCAGGCTTTCAAAACAGCTGTTCACCACCACCTCTTATCTTCCCCCATCCAAATCCTCGATCTTTTCTACCCCCGATAATCCACCCAAGCCCACTTCCTTCAATTCCCCTGCTTTCCTTCCTGAAAGTCCCTGTAATGTCCATCTTCTCTTCGCCATGCTCCCCGTCCCATCCCCATCCCTCTCCCTTCCACAGTTCACCTAATGTGTCTGTTCCCCACTGTTTTGTCCCTTCCACTCCCGCCCCTCTTGTCTCTTGCCCCCTTGCTGTGAGTTGTGTGTTCGCTCTCATACGAGCCTTGACCAAGGTATACAAAAAAAAAAAAAAAGGTGGAGAGAACAGAAAACCTTGCAGGTAATATTTATCTAAGTGGCCCAGATCTCAGATAATGAACCCCCAGGGGTCCAAGATTATCCTTCTCGGGCACCTGTGAAGGGTGTTCTTGGAGGGACTACATGGAGAGTCTCTGCTGGGCCACGCTTGGTGGTGGTGCCTCTGAGGACCAGATAGGTCTGAAGAGGGAACCATCCAGGCAGGCGGGCTGGCACCCTCTCCTTGAGGCTCAGTGACCACCCTGCACGTGACGACCCACCAATCTGGGCTGGGTCTATGGATGTGGGTCACCATGTTGTAGCCAGTTGTAGCTGCTACCAGAATACCAGACCGGAGCATTTGTTGAAAAGTTATGTTGCTAAATTGAGAGCAAAGTTGGACGAAGCCTTTCACAGTGCTTTGTGACTGAAGCACTGAAGCACTTGTTTTGGGAAAAAGGCTCTGGATTTACTGGCAGGAATAATGGAAGATTTTTTTTGCAAATAGAGTCAAGGCTCATGGAAGAGTGAGAACACTTAAAAGATCAGGATGCAACAGAAGAAAAGCAACAGTAGAGAGAGAGGGAGGGAGAGGGGGGGCGGACACCAACAGCAGGTTTGAAGGACAAAATAGAGGGAGACCGACAAATAATGGGTGTGGGGCGGAATTGAGGGTAAGGGCAGGATGTGCGGGGTCGGCAAGATGGATACAGAAGCAAACTCTCAGGAAGGAAAAGCTGGAAATTTGGAAGGAGGTTGGCTTAGGGTTGGGGGTGTGCTAACAGAGGTAGAAAATATCATGGTTTTGGATGGGGGATGGTGGTGACTTGGAGGATGGTCTGAGATGATGGTGAACAGCTGTCTTGAAGACTTGGAGGGAAGAATGAAATTGAAGAGAATGTGGAAGTTGGTTCCACAGGCCAGAAAAAAAAAAAAACAGAGGAACAAATGAGTGGAGGTGAGCAGTGACTGGATTTTGGGAGTTTCACCAGAAGACAGTGACTTGTTGATGGTGGACCACGTGTGCCCTGCAGAAACCTGGGGGGACAAAGCACGGGAAGAGCAGAGGGTGCAAAACCAAAAAAGGAGGTGGTAGAAGACAGAGACAATTTATGTTGCTGATTTACAAGCAGATGGAAGATGACATATGGCAAATGATAGGATGAAAAGAGCTGAAAGAGGATGTGCAAGAGCAGCAGAGCAGGTTTTTAGGACATGTGAGCTGATGCTGTTGGGTCCAGTTGCAGAATCAGGCTTGAGGGTTGCCAGAAACTTCTCCACCTTCTCAGGTGCAAAAGACATGGAGTTCAGGAGCAGTTGGGTGTGACTGTGGGGTGGGTACAGAGAGCGAAAAGTTGGGGACAAGATTTTGGAAACAAACACAGAATTGAGGCATTTGGCCTTCTTGTGAGCAGAACCAGCTGTTTTTTTTTCTCTGAAAGGACATGAGAGAGAGAGAGAGAGAGAGAGAGAGAGAGAGAGAGAGAGAGAGAGAGAGAGAGAGAGAGAGAGAGAGAGAGAGAGAGAGAGAGAGAGAGAGAGAGAGAGAGAGAGAGAGAGAGAGAGAGAGAGAGAGAGAGAGAGAGAGAGAGAGAGAGAGAGAGATACAGATACAATTTGAAGAGATGGCAGGGATGGAGGGGGGGAGGGGGCTACACCAAAGAGTAACATGGCGCCACCAGGTTTTAGAGGAGGGAGACAAGTTTGAAAGTTCAATCTTGAAGCTGGACAGATGCTGTTTTCTGCCTCTTCTGAGTGGACACACACTTGTTGCAGACTTTGTGGAATGAGCTGAGATTGCTTTTGGTCGAGTTTGCATTACAGGATGAGAAGGCAAGTTGTGTTGGAGCAACTGCCTCACCACAGATTCAGTGAAGCATGGGTGGGAAGAAGGGTAGGATAATGGAAGATGGGATGGGATGGATCTGTGTTTAAGAGGGAGCAGGTTTCTGTGGAAGAATTCCCAGGATGAGTTAATATCAGGGGTGGTACATATAGGAGACCAGTCCGGAAGAGAGATAATTGCTTGCAGTCCCTGTCAATCTGCCTGAGTGAACTGCCAGACTCACGTGTGTAGAGGCAGCTCTCTGATAATAGCCAGAGAGATGTTGACTCTCACAAGCACATGATCAGATGACCAAATGGAGCAGAGGAAGAGCAGGAGACATTTGCGGAAAGTTAGTCATCACCAAGTCCAGAAGGGAGGATTTGCCATTGGGAGGAATCCAGGTAAAAGTTCACAGATTAATTCAGTCCCTGGCGAGGAAGGTACCAACCACGACCCAATTGGCATGGAGACAATTGAAATCACTACCCAGGAGGGAGAGAGAGAGAGAGAGACAGAGCGAGAGACAGAGAAAGAGAGAGACAGAGAGATGTAGATGGAGTCATCACTGTTTAGAGGATGGTACAACACAGCCAAACAAGAGGTAGGTGTTTAGGGGAAGTCACAGCCAAATGGACTCCTGGAGGTTGGGAGGAATAAGATCAGTACAAGGGCAGTGAGAAATTGAGTTATTGATGAAAAGTGCAACTCTGTTGCTGGGGTGGGGTTCGGATCTATCACATCAAAGAAGACAATATCCAGGAAGAGACGTGAAGGAATTAGGGACATCCTGTGGGAGGAAGGATTCTGTTAAACATGTTCTGTTTATCAGAAGTAACGTAGATTGAGAGATTTGTCAAGTTAGAACAGAGACCTTGAATGTTTGAAGTCCACACCGTTTGGGTAGGAGATGGGACAGGCAAGCGGTGGTGCCAGATGTCCATATATTGTCACGTCTCTGCCCCGTCTCCTCTTCTTGCTCTAACCTAATGATCGTGCCGATTGGTTGTGGACTCAAGGAGAAAGATCATATAAGGACAGATTACAATGGGGGAAGGTTCATGAAACTCAGGAGCAGGAAAGGCAGGGCATAGGTACAGACACTTGGGAAGGGAGGGGGCAGGGGGGGGACTATATCTTTCTGAACACATGACCGACACCTTTTGTTAATGACAGGAATTACATTACACTTATGTCAACATGTACTACAAAATAACTGCTTTAAACCATGACCCATTTTACCCCCAATGATGGATCCATAACAATATATTGATTTCCAGCCAAATTTACCTGCACAAAGCAACCAAGAAAAGCTACCTAAGGTAAACCCTTTGCCATTTCAAACCCTACCTGGGTTCCTCGACAGCTGCAGACATTCGCAAGTAGCACAAGCATGAGAATCCTAATGCAACACACCCCCTCAGCTACCGTACCAGTTTCATCACTTGTTGGCGAGTCATCAGCGACAGCATGGACAGAAACGCGCACCACCAAAGCTCCCAAACATGAAGAACGTGCAATGCCAATAGCAGTCATCACGTAAACATCAAGACCCAATTACGTCACTCACCTATAATTGGAGCAAAATCGACTCTCTCAATCAATTATCCCAAGGTGGCGAGGATATTTATGTTGCACGTGGAACATATTTTGGTGTGACTGGGCCGGGGTTCGAACCGCTGACCTCCCAGACCGGGAGCGGGTCCCACCATGACACCAACATTTCTGGTTAATCTGTTCATAATTTGCCAAACCTCTTTCAGTCGCTGTTTTTTTCACAATATTGATCATGATTCCACAGATATTAATCAACAGATGTTCGATTTGCTGAAACATAAAGAATCATTTATGACCTGTTGTGGTGTGTCTGTCGCTGGACATTTAAGTCCTTAATGACGTACTTTGTGTCTCAGAGTCTCGTGGTAAAAGTGTTAAAATGGAGGCGGTTATGCTTGGGCCCTCATATTGCAGAATTTACCATTAATTATTTCATTGAATCCATTCGGGTATGCAGTTGTCAAATCTTCAATCCACAAAGTTCTATATGCTTAAGTAATTGTGCAATTGCTTTATCTTCCATCTCATCCTTTTTCCGGCCATTACCCCTCGCCTTCTCAACTTCGGGAATGAACACTGAATCTTTCATTTTCACAGTATCCATAAGTAAAGTGGAGAGAGAGAGAGTAAAGGACAACCAGTAGCTGTATTTGGGTTTATCGCGCGACTCCAATGTGCACTTGTTCGTACATTACACCTCTGCATGTTTTCGTCAATATATTGTAGTGCACATTTGCTACAAGTTTGGCCTGGCAGGAAAGCCGGGAGGTATGCACGCTCGCCTCTGAGGTGTCTACGGTTTGAATCCCTATCCAGTTATGAACTCTAATCCTGGTGTGTCGCATGCAGAGCGATTCAACGATGTGTGTGCCGTCTATTGGATTGATTTTAAGTTGGGCGTCCCATTTGCCAGCATTAGTTGGTGGACCTTTGAGATCCCATGGTATCCTTCGTGAAGAGTAAGTGAGCTATTGCTGGCATCCTGGCGAGAAATTCCTGCTCGAACCTCCAGGGGGCACTGCATCAGCAGCACAGCTGCGCCCCTAACCACACCCATGTGATGTGCTGCCGACAAAATAACGTACCACATTGAATGAATGAATTGTTACCTCCGCCAGCAAAGGTGAAGGAGGTGGTGCTCACCCCCTCTCTGTCTGTCTGTCTATCTCAAAAAGTTGTGGACGGATTCGGATGAAACTTGGTGGGCATGGGTATGTGACAAGGAAGAATTGATTGAGTTTTGGTGAAGATCTGGATCCGACTACGAGAATTTTTAAAGTGGTTCTTCACCATTGAGAGACGGGGCCAAAAATGATGTAGAGCACGATATCTCAAAAAGTTGTGGAAAGGATTCGGATGAAACTTGATGGACAGATTAAGTGTCTGATCACAATGAATTGATTTGATTTTGGTGACAATCCAAATCCGGATCTGGACACGAGAATTATTTAACTTCAAAGTGATTCTTCACAATTTTGAGAGATAGGGCCAAAAACCATATAGTGCTGTATGTTCATCTTTCAGCTGCTCCCGTTAGGGGTCGCCACAGCGGATCATCCGTTATGATCCGCATACTGATTTGGCACAGGTTTTACGCCGGATGCCCTTCCTGACGCAACCCTGGTCGCCTCTTACGACACAGGGATCAGGATTTGGGTTTCGCCATGATTCCGGGCTGCTCTACACCCTGCCCAGTGCAGAGCCCCCGTCCTCAAGCGATCCTCCAACCCAAGCCTCCGAGTAGCCGGATTACAGGCGCACGCCACTACGCCCGGTCATATAGTGCTGTATAGCATGATATATAAAAAATGTATTGGGCCCGATATGTTCTCCTGGATCAGGCATTGCGTGGCGGAGGTATGCGCTCTCCCGAGTGCCCTTCCAGTTTGTTTATTTGTTTGTATACACTTTACCATCCATCACTGCTACATACATACCACCTTGATTTATTTATTTATACACACCTTATCTCTACTCTACTATCAAACAACTAAATTATTTATTTATTGATACATACTTTGCCATCACCATTCACGACATCCCACCTGGAATTCACCCTGAAGTATATACCTTTTTACCTTTCTTCGACATTTCATTGTTTATTTATATAAATGTAGAATCTCCAATTTTAACGGTTTAATTGGCGGCTTTGTCTTTAATGAGGACTTGCATTCTCATCTGCAAAAGCAGTTTCCATTGATTTAAAATATTACAGGAGAAACAGAATTTTTTTTCTTGTATACCTTGTCGAGGCTGGTATGAGAGCTAACACACAACGCACAGCAAGGGGGGGGGGCATGAGACAAGAGGGGTGGGAGTGGGAAGGACAAAACAGTGGGGAACAGAGACATAAGATCTGTGGAAGGGAGAGGGATACGGCGGGGAACATTACAAGGACTTTCAGGAAGGAAAGCAGGGAATTTGAAGGAGGTAGGCTTGGGTTTGATTAACGGGGGTAGAAAAGATCAAGGATTTGGATGGGGGATGATAAGAGGTGGTGGGGAACAGCTGTTTTGAAGGCCTGGAGGGAAGAATGGGATTGAATAGAGTGAGGGAGTTTATTCCAAAGGCAGGAAAAAGAGGAATGAAAGAGTGAAGGTGAGCAGTGATTCGTGATTTTGGTAGTTTTACCAGAAGGGGGTTGTTGGTGGACCTTGAGCGCCCTGTGGAAATATGGTGGGGACAAATCGTAGAGAGAGCGGGGGGGGGGGGGGGAGACTGGAGAGGAGACAGTAGAAGACAGAAAGACCACCGACCTGCCTGCGGTGAGAGAGTGAGAGGTCCAAAAACTCAGCCTCATCGCAGGAGATGTCAATGATCCAAAATGCCTTGGTTTCCACAGGGTGAAGCCGAGAAAGGTGGGAGGCAGGAGCACCAGCACAGAGGTGAGAGCAGTACTCCATCAGGCTGTGGACGAAAGCTTTGCATGTGGTCAGGAGCTCAGGTGGGCCGAGGAAGGACTTTGCACAATGGAGGATTCCCAGTCGGCGACTGGCTTTGGAGGCGAGATTTGAAACGTGGCTTTCCCAGGAAAGGTCATGGCAGATAGTGAGACCCAGAAGCTTGAAAGAAAGGACTTCTTCCAGAGGATTGTTGAGAAAGTGGATGGGGGGGGGTTCTAAACGGTCCTTTCAAAGAGACATAGTGAGAGTGTGAGATTTGTCTGGATTGAAAGACATGTTCCACGTGTTGGACCAGTTTGTGATTTTATCCAGATCTGCAGTGAGCAAAGAAGCTGCTGCTTGACGATCTGAGGGATGACAGATGGTACTGCAGAGGGTGGAGTCATCAGCAAAGAGATATAGAGGATTATCCAGGGAGTCGGAGAGATCATTGATGAAAACCAGAAAAAGAACAGGGCCCAGAACGCTACCTTGAGGAACTCCAGCCTGGACAGGAAGGGGGGATGAAAGAACTCCATTTAGGGCGACACGTTGACTGCGACAGGAGAGGAAGTCTGCGAGCCATGAATGGAGATCGCCTTGGATACCATGGGAAGAGAGTTTGGTGAGCAGGGCTGGGTGCCAGACCCTGTCAAAAGCACGTGATATGTCCAGGGATATGGCTCCGATTTCATGTCCAGCATTAAGGACCTCCATCAATTGTTGGGAGAGCAGAAGCAACATATCCAGGGGAGAGTGACCTGGTCTGAAACCAAATTGATGATTGGAAATCAAGCCATTGGAGAAGAGGAAGATTTAATGTTTTAAGTGGTGATGGATTCCATAACCTTGCTGATGATTGGGAGAAGGATGATTGGTCTGTCGTTGCAGGGATCTGTTTTTGCACCTTTTTATGCAGGTCAGTAATGTTTGCTGATTTCCAAGCAGATGGCAGATGACGTTGAGTAAATGAGAGGGTGAATAGAACAGAGAGAGGGTGAGCAAGAGGAGAGGAGCAGGTTTTTAGGACACGTGGGCTGATGCCGTCTGGACCGGTTGCAGAATCTGAGTCGAGGTTTGACAGCAAACTCTCCACCTTGTCAGGAGAAAAGGACACAGAGTCCAAGGACAGTTGGGTGCGACTGGATAAGGTGGGGAGAGAAAGCGATGGGTTTCGGACACATGATTTAGATGCAAACACCGAGTTTAGGCATTCAGCCTTTTCAAGTGCGGTATCAGCAGTGCGGCCATTTGAGGTAAGGGCGTGGATGGTGGGGGAACATACACCAGAAACAGATTTGATTAGACACCACCAGGATTTGGAGGAGGGAGAGAGGTTTGAAAGTTCAGACTTGTTTTCTGGCTCTCCTGAGGGTAGATACACACTTGTTCCGATGTTTATGGAACGAGCTGAGATTACCCTCAGTTGGGTTTGCTTTCCATGAGGCAAAGGCCCATTTTCCTTCCCATTATGAGGCATTGCTAGCTGTGTCCAAAGGTAAATGACCTGGACAAAATTATAGGGATCGCGAGGTTACTGCATGGGCACTGATGCAGAAACGACCTAGACTTATGAGGTCTCCTTTGCAGTGAAAATCCTGCCACAGGGGCAGGGGTTGTTCCCATTTCTACCTACCCAGTCAGTTGTACACTCCTTTTAGTGATGAGACTGTTCCACGGTTCTTACTCTGTCAGTGCATAACTGGAGCCATATTCTTTGTACCATGGCTCGGCCTCTTATTCTCCAGTTCTCCAAACAGCTGCTTCAGCATCTGCTGTAGCCGCATGCACCCTACGTGACCAAGCAAATGTAGATGGTGTGTCATGAGAATGCCAGATATTGACTCCTCCATGCCAGCAGCAGCAATCAGTTAGAAGAGATGTGTTCCCAGAAGAGCACGTGAGGGGAGCCAATGTCTGGAAAACCAGCAGCAATGAATGAACAAAACATTGATGTGGTGGATTCCATCATCCTGAAAGAAAGGGGATTGAGTATAGTCGGTTTTGAAACAATCTTCTCGCTATACCTTTGGAGGAAAAAGGTTGTTGGCTGATGGGTTCCCAAATTCATCTCCCCTGAAAATAAATGGCAAAGCGTGCAATCCTCACAGTCACCTTTCATTCATCTCTGAGAAAGAAACGCAGCATTTTCTGTCTCAAATGGTAACCCAGGTTGTAACAGGGATTCATCACTTTGATCGAAAATCAAAAAAGAAGCAGCTTCAATGGAAGTCCACAAGATCACTGACACACAAAAATACAAGTCAAAGGCATCAGCAGGAAACATGATGACTTCTGCTTTTTGGGAAGCAGGTCTATTCTTCAGCTTAGACAGGAGATCAAACAGAAATGTCTTGGAAAATTGAGTGGTGGCGTTCTCACGCTCCAGCTCACAATGCCAATGTTTCCACTGTAACTTTGCACTGCTGTGGATTCACCTTATTCACCCACCTTCCACACCATCTAACTTCTTTCTCTTTCCAAATATGGAGGAAGATCTGACGACATTTTGTGTCTGATTGAGAGGTTGCGGTTGCTGTTGAAAACTGGTTGCAAGGCTGAAATAATATTTTTCTTGTAAGGCCTATAAAAAAAAAAACTTGAACACTGATGGGAGAAGTGCGTAAATGTTTCAGGGGATGATGTTGAGGAATAAAAATTGTGTTTACGAAACTTCAAGACAACAGCTTCCCTTTGTAGATTGCAGATAAACTTTTACAATAACCCTAAAATATCTCCCAATCAACCAACGCTATCACTTCATCCCCCAAAGTCAGACATAATCATAAACGATGGAACCAATCTTGTTTTGCTTATGAGACCCAAAGACTAAAATCAACGCTGAAGTGCACAAAATGTGTAAATATATATATATACATTTTTTTTTATTCTGACCTTTTGCTGGGTTAAACACACCCATCGTCTGCTGATCACAAACATAACAGCGCTTTGACTTCCTGTAATGTTGCAGTGCACAGCTTTCACAAAAGTAATGTTTGCACCTGAGGGCAGAGGGGCCAGTAATAAACAAAAAAAGAATGCTCAATGTTTTATTGGCCACAGTGTATGGAACTGGATTACATGAGAAAACTTATCAGTTCCATTTGGTATCTACCCCAAAGCAATGAACCATTAAAACTTACTAAATACTAAAATTCACTTTTCAAGATTTACACTTACTATGCACTAAAAGTAACGACATATTCAACTGGAGCAAATAAGTTAAACAAATACTTGATGGAAGACAATAGTCACCGAAATTACAAACGCGCACAAGTCATTTTAAAACGTACACAGTTATATAAATACCGATCTTACAAAACAAAACCGAATGACATCTCAAATAACAAATCGAAAAAGAACTAAAAAAAAAAAAAAATATTATTATTTTTTAAAAACGCAACAAAATCTCTTTCATGAAACTCACAAAACTTTCACAAAACGATGCTTTGTGATAAAATATTCACATTAAGGTACTGTAAATAAAGCTTACTTTGTCACAACAGGATTCCGAAATGATTCTCGACAGATAAAACATTTAAAAGGCAGATCATCTTCATCACTGCTCACTTCATAGTTTTCTTCTTCTGCAGAAAAAAACAAACAAACAAACAAAAAAAAATACAAATACATGCTTCAAGCCAGGAAAGAGAAATTTAAGGACCATGATAGCTGGCAATCTGAACAAATTACAACTTCCTGCTGAGGAGGAGGTAAAGGAAAACCAACCAGTGCAATCATTGCTGTAGGCCTGCATTAGCAGCACTTATTTTGACTTTGGGCAGAGCACGACAGAGAGATTGAGAAAAGGGTGATGCCTGGCGAAAGACAATTAGATTAAAAAGAATTTTTTTTTTTTTAAAGATTGTGATTGATGTGGTACAAAGCAGCAAATGACTTGAGACGTGAATGACAAGAGGGTGAAATGAAAACAAGTCTGAAGACGACGATGGTTCACGAGCGGTATTTGACGATGTAGATTGTTTCAGAAGTCAAGGATGAGACAATGTGATAATGTTTGACCAAGTTATAAAAATGATCAACATGATGTGGTACGAGTGACGGGTTATTAGCTGCAAAATGTCGAAAACCCGGTTTCGTTAAACAACTTTAAAAATTTGACCTTTGCATAACCTTTAAAGGTCACAAAACAATGTTGTGGACATTAAAATAAGGAAACAGGATACGTGCTATAGCTTATTGGAGTTAGTTCGTCGAAGAAGGTCGAAAACCCGGTTCGATTCCCACAACTTTGAAAATTTGACCTTTGTGAACTTTAAGGTCAAAGGTCAAAGGTCAAGGATTACGACCTTTGGTGCAAAACTTCCTCTGGAACATTCCAGGAACAATATAACATCATATAGGCTATATGGCATTTCGCACTCCTCGGATTATCCATACTTTGATTAAATCAGCGTAAAAACAAACTTAAAGGGGGCGCCACGGGCAAGGTGTTCGAGATAGAGAAAAATGGTTTCACTTTATGTGGGGAATGACCTCAAGATTATGCATAAAAAATATTGTCATCCTCGCTCTCAAAGTTTGGGCGGTTGTCTGATTTTTATGGCAAAATTCGAAATTTTCGAAGTTCATGACCTTGTGACCTTGTGACCTTGACACGAAAATGAAAAATCGAGCTCCATGGGGCTATGCAGGTGCCATTGGGCTAACCAAATACTGAAACTCCTGCCAGATTCGACAAACCCCCGAGGAGAAGATGCAAATTGAAATCGGCTACCCCCTAAAAACACAATTCGCAATTTTCTAAGGTCGTGACCTTGTGGACTTGACCTTGGGATGAAAATGAAAAATCGAGCTCTGTGGGGCTATGCAGGTGCCATTGGGCTAACCAAATACCGAAACCCCTGTCAGATTCGACAAAACCCCTAGGACAAGATGCACATTGAAATCGGCTACCCCCTAAAAACGCATGTTTTTTGGGCGTGGCTCCGCCCATAATGAGCGAACCACGCCCATTTTCAGGAAAACACAACTAGATCATGATATAAACCTCCCACCAAAATTTCATCAGGATCGGATCAAATCCCACGGAGCTATGCTCGGGACAGACAGACAGACACACACACACACAACAATAACAAATATAGTGGTCACTTATATTTTTCGTGAATATTTTTTCGTGAACCAATTATGGTTCAGGGACACTGAAACGGAACCCACCCTGACCCCCACACCCCACCAATCTTTCCTCATGGGGTTTTCACATAGTTTTGCATGCGAATTTTGTGTCTTTTAAAAAGAATATTAATCTTCTGTATATTTCATTTTCCCTCTTTATCAAACTATCAAACTTTATCAAAGTGTCTGTCTGTCTGTGTGTTTGTTCGACTTGTATGCACTCCTAAACAGTGGACAGAATGAGTTGAAAACTGGTGGTTGTACGTGGAGTGTGCCACGGGAGGTTTAGTGCAGTAAAATTAATTAATACTCCTTGGAGTTCAAGGTGGGGTAGGGAGGACCCAATTCTCTCCTTGTAAATATGTATGGCATCGCACCACCCCCAGTGGGAAGGGCTATTGCAAATCATACTATAATACCCCAATTCCGTACATGAAAACTATAGATATCATAGAAGCAGGGGGAATTATCATACTAATTATCATGCTGTTTGTATGCGTTTGCTTATGTGTGTTTTTGTTTGTCGTTGGTCGTCATCTCCATATGCGGATTTCAGAAGGTGGAATGGAGTTCTCCCAGGTCTCAAAGTATCCACATCCATTTCAGGATCATGATTCATGGACCAAGTTGTGAAGTTTTCTTGTTCTCAAAGGTTTGTTTCAAGGGCTCTTTAGAGGATCGTCACTGAGCCCCGAACACCTTCAAACCCCGAACATGTTTTGTTGTCTCGCTCCTGTATTGTTACCTCCGCCACCGAAGGTGAAGGAGCTTATGTTTACACCCCTTTCTGTCTGTTTGTTTGTCTGTGTACAGGATATCTCAAAACGTTGCGGAAGGATCCAGATGAAATTTTGTGGTCAGGTTGGGTGTGTGACAAGGACGAACTGATTAGATTTTGGTGATAACCCGGATCCGACAATTAGAATTTTAACAAGAGCGCAAGTGAGCACAATATACGCCCGAAAAAGTCTCTGTGACACACACACACACGCACGCACGCAATTATATATTCAAACACGTCAATTTATGAAGAACAAGAAGGTATATACAGAATTGTGCTACTACATGGAAAACAGCATCCTGGTTGCCATGGCAACCACTTTAGATGACAAACGTTTGTCGCGACACACCGTCTCCACAGTATGTACCTATGTACCAAATATGAAACGTGAAAGTTGAAAACTTTGGGAGTTAGACTTCAGACAGACAGACAGACGGACAGACGACCGGTATCACATAATACGCCCCGATATATATATATATATATATATATATATATATATATATATATATATATATATATATATATATATATATATATATATATATATATATATATATATATATATATATATATCGGGCGTATAAAAATGATTCATCACCATTGAGAGATCGGGCCAAAAATGCTATATAGCATGACATTTCAAAAACTTGTGGAATAGTTATGATAAAACTGTGGATGAGTTGGTTCGGTGACAAGAACAAGCCGATTAGATTTTGGCTCCGGTCCAGATCCAGATCCGCCCTATCCGTGCGATGCAAAACGTAGACGGTTCAGCCTGGTGGAGGGAAGCCCTCCACCAAGTGCTGTTCTCGTTTGAAAATTTCATTCGTTTGTTGAAGGGATTAATTAGTTCTTTGGTCCCTCTCTGTCAATGTGTGCACTTATGGGGTGTCAGTGTTAGGGGCAGTCAATTTAAGATCCCAAAACCAACATTTTCACTCTATTATGGCAAAACAATTGATGGATCAAAAGTGGGAGCTGTATTCACCTACCTTTGAAGCGGAAAATTATTCAACACTTAAAATGCCAAACACAATCGTAAGATGTATGATAGCAAATGATGATCATACATTGCTTCCTCTCAAACTTGCTTTGAATTCATATCTGTACAAGAATAAATAAGAAATACTGTGGTATTCATGAAAGCCACCAGAGGAGTTGCCTTTAGCTCACCAACAGCCCCATATCTGCCCTCTTGCAGCTCTCGTTCGATCTGCCAACCATGCTTGTAGTCTGATCTATCATGCAGGAACTTGCAGCTGTCTGGAGGGAAAAAAAAACAAAAGAAGAGAGAAATGGCAAGGGAGAATGAGAGAGCGAAAGGGAGAGAACGAGACAGAGAATGAGAGAGAAAAAAGAACGAGAGAGCAAGAAGGAACCAGAGCGAGAGAAAGAATGAGAAGAACAACATAGCAAGAAAGAGGGAGCATTTGAAGCCCTTTTTGCATGTTTTTTATTTTATTTTATTTTAACCGTTGTAATTAAAACAGTGGCAAATACTCCACAGTCAACCCACCCTTCGAATAAATCAGTCTTATTGAGGAGTCAAAATTGGAGTCACAGAGGAGTTTCCCAGTCATGATCGGGTCATGTGCATATCTCGGTCAAACATGATGCATCCTCTGAGAGAGAGGAATCTTGAAGGTCCTGACAATTTGACACAAGCAGCACCTTAAAGAGACATGACAGATGTAAGACACCTTCAATTTCTTCATTTAATCTGTATAAAGCAAGTTTTACTCAGTGATTTGTACGAATATTCGACTATTTCTTTGCAGAAACGAGTTCCTGGGTCTTGTATGACAATTAACTATGCCTCGAACCCAAGGAGAACACAAACTTTCCGATTTTCAAAGAGGACGAATTGTTGGCCATTCAGTAGGTGGAGTCAGCCAGCGTCAGATATCTCAGAACCTTGGCATTCCGCTTTCTGCAGTCAATCGGGTGATTGTGCAATTCACCAGCGAAGGCAAGGAATCCACAGCTTCCCGTTCTGGTCGATCTTGGCCCTCAGAAAGGTGTCTTCGAGCTGTCAAGCGGTCCATTGAGAAAACTCCCCGTTGCAAGGCAGCAGATGTTGCAGAGGAGGTCCAGGTTAGCACAAGAACTGCCGTGCGGTACCTTCATCAACTCAGCTGCTATGGGAGAGCAGCGAGGAGAAAACCTCTTCTTAGACCAGCCAACATTCAAAGGAGAAAGAAGTGGGCTGACAAGATGGCCACCAGACCCTTGGAGTTTTGGCACACTGTCAGTTTTTCAGATGAGTCTCAATTTGCTCAATTTTCTGACAGCGGACGCGTATGGGTCTGGAGACTTCCCAGTCACGAGTTTTCTTTCAACCGATTTCAGCCAACTGTCAAACACGGTGGTTTTTCAGTGATGGTGTGGGGAGCAATCTGGAGCGCTGGTCTGTCAGAGCTTGTGGAGTGTGTTGGCATCAACTCTACGATACACATTTCTATCCTTGAGGATGGACTTCGCCCCATCTTCTCCACTGGTCAGATGGTCAAAAACAACATTCTGTTCATGGAAGATGGAGCTCCATGCCACACTCCAAAAAAGACCAATGAATGGCAGGACAGAAATGGGATCAAGCGACTTCCATGGCCAAGTCAGTCTCCTGACATGAATCCCATTGAACACCTCTGGGCCATATTTGTCTTGAGTTGTGCAGAAAAAGTCCAGGAAACCAACATCAATGGGCAGAATTGCTAAACCTTTTGTTTGAAGCCTGGGCAGAAATCCCACAACAGAAATTTTCAGAACTTGTTAGTTCTCTGCCTGAAAGAGTAAAAGCATTGAAATCTGCGAATAGCAAGTCTACCAAATACTAATGTATGTATTAAAATGGATCAAATATACTTTAAATGTTCAAAAAATAAATTCTATAAAAATTATGGTGTCTATTTACTTCTGTCATGTCTCTGTACTCTGTGACAAGTTTGTGTCAATTACTGCAGGACATACCTGTTTATGACCCTTTCTCTGGGTCACTGTTGCAACAACCTCCAAGTTATCATTCGTCCTATCTCATACAGTGGCTGTGGGGAAGGTTGATCACTTCCTGCTGAGTATTAGGTGGGAGGGGGAGGCCGGGATTACCTCCTGCTCAACGTTAGGTGGAGGAGAGGATTAATAGTCATCTCTCGCTCAACATTAGGTGGGGGGACAGGCTGTGGTTGGGTTCAGTGCATCCAGTTTCTGCCTGCCTGATGGCGTCACCACATGAGGACAATCGTTTTACATGCTCGGAAGCTCCAGGACCACAACACATCAACACCTCCATGGAAGCATCCATTTTGTAACCATACCATTAATTTTTGCACTCAGTACATTTTATGTCTGCCCATTCTCAGCAAGAACCATGTACACTATCTTTCTGAAAGACATTACATGTTTAAATCTTTAATTTGCTGAGTGCACGGACACCATAATTACTTCAGATACAATAGTACCGAACTTGCCCAATTGAGCACTTAACTCGTCATTTTTCATAAACAGAGGTGTTTGATACATTCACCTGAACAGCTGGAGTATCCAAAGAGGAAACAGAAAGAAAAAGGTAGGGTTCGACACAAAGGCCTTGCTCCGCAATTGAAGCCACCTCCACCTCAAACACAACGACCTTCTTGTTCATCCGAGAGACTGCACCAATATTTTGTGTGCCAATTATCTATATATAATTCCAGCAATGTGTGTGTGTGTGTGTGTGCATGTATGTGTGTGTGTGTGTGTGTGTGTGTGTGTGTGTGTGTGTGTGTGTGTGTGTGTGTGTGTGTGTGTGTGTGTGTGTGTGTGTGTGTGTGTCTGAGACCGCTGTTTCTCGACAACCACTGTTCCGATCTAATTGAAACTTGCCAGGTATATTGCTGAGGACCTGCGTATGTGCCTTTTCAAGGTTTGATATTAATCGGACAAGTGCTTCCCAAGTCATGGCCATTTATTTACCAACCAATGAAAGGACACGTGGCTGCGTAGGCCGGTGCGCGGCCGGCCGACGACGACGTCACGTGCCGGTTACAAAGGGGATCGGTGCCTTAGTTACCGTGACGTAGGAGTGGCAATGGTCAATGGCAGCGAATGTCATGGCAAGCAAAGACAGGGAGGTAAACTTGATTTTAATTAACTCTGTGTGTGTGGAAGTATCACAGCAGTTGTTACTTCAATGCAAGCGATAATTAGTGGAATGCATGTGAACATTCCATACGGGCAGGCACCACTTCCAGATAGTGATGACTTAATGTGTTCAAATAATTTCTCGATTTCTTATGCGCATTTATAGATAAACACAATGCCTCAATCCAGTCGTTGTTTACGAGAGCGAAGGAACGGCCTGTGTGTTTGTTTGAAAGTTTTTTGGGGGGGAGGGGGGGTTGCACTTACGGGCACACGCACGTACGGGCACGCGAGAGCGAAGGAATGGCCTGTGTGGTTGTTTCTGGCTCGCGGTTCGAATTTTTTTTTTTTGGTTTGCACGTACGTACGGGCACGCACGTACGGGCACGCGAGAGTGAAGGAACGGCCTGTGTGGTTGTTGTTCTGGCTCGCGGTTTGAAAGTTTTTTTTTTTGGTTTGCACATTCGTACGGGCACGCACGTACGGGCACGCGAGAGTGAAGGAACGGCCTGTGTGGTTGTTGTTCTGGCTCGCGGTTTGAAAGTTTTTTTTTTTGCACGTACGGCCACGTACTAGTATTTCCAAATGCTAACAAGACATCTTCAATTTTTACCTTACGAGGAGGAACGGAAACGAAGCCATGTTTATAATTTACAAGTACAGTAAGCGACTTGTAATTAACAAAGTGGTAACGCTCACCCGCCATTTCAATATCAAGGAAACAAAAAAAACAAATGTCGTTCCTCAATCACACCGAAGGAAACCCAAATAAGGCTGCTTTTAATAACAACAAAAGGCATACCAAGAAACTGAACACAACCACAGCAAGGAGAAAAACCCCGTCATCCATCGGTGTCAGCAGGCTGTCAGCTGAGGGTTACTCCTTTGCTCAGAAGACAAGACATGACAAAGAGAGAGTATTTGGATGAAATAATACAGACAAAGACAAAAAAGCACAGAAAAATGGAAAAAGTAACGAAGCAACACTGACACAACATGTGTCGCCAAAGGTGCTGAGCAACAACACCCTGTGATTGCACGTGCAATTACAAGCAGCTGTGGAAAGTGGGGGAGAGAACGGGAGGGGGGGGGGAGGGGAGATATTCACTTGTATAATACAACATGCTTGCGTGAGTGGCGAGAGCTGCAATACGTGCATGACTGCATCATGAACAGTTTGTAATTTGTGGGTTCTGGCCAAGAACAGCCCAAGAAACGAGGGCCGGGTGACGAACGGTCCAGATTCTAAAGGATCGACATTACAGGTCTTAAATCTCCAACCTTCAAAAGAACCGAGCCGATTTTAATTACAGATTCAGGTCCAGTCGTTACTTTGTTTGTATCCTTAGTACATTTTAATTCCTTTTTTAAAGTCAGGGCTCTCCACACTTTCTCAAATACTGTCGGACCCCACTATTCGTGGGGGATTCGTTCCTGAAATATGCCGCGAATGTCGAATCCGTGAATGTTGGGGCATTATTTCAATGAGAAAAAGGGGTATAGGTTTTCGGCGGTTTGCGATTCATGAGGGGGGGGCTCGGGGGGATATCAAAAATGCCATGAAAAAAAAACAGGAAAAATCATGAATACACTCAGCAAATACCGTTACTATGCCCACAAGAACGCAAGATAACTGTGAATACGGCCATGAAAAACTGTGAAAACAACAGCGAATACGCGAAGCACAGGGCCGCGAATGTTGAAGCGGGTCACATTTTATCAAACGTGAATACGCGGGGTCTGAAAATAGTGGGGTCTGACAGTACCTGTATGCTGAATAAAAAGTAGGTGTATGAAAATCTTTAATGTCGATGGGATGGGGATCACCCACTGTTGGCCCCAGGCTGCTGGAGGGATCAAAACACTCTCGTGCATTCTCAGCCATTTTAGGCAACAGAATGCATGTTTCAAACCATTCACATTTATTGGTGTAAATTCAGAAATGTTATGGTATGTGTACATTACATTTAAATAATTCACTCAATCAGGTATGAATCATTCACAGAATAGTTTATGCTATTAAATTACTTTTTGGAGCAAATTTATATATTTTTTGTTTTCTACACATACACTTTCAACACATTCCAAAGCAGTCACAGAAACACCCTGGATACTTTTACACCTCCACTAATGGTGGTGAAGTCATAGTCCACTTGATCTTTTGAAGAAGTTAGTTTTCTCAATTTCAGGTTTTTATTATTCATATACAACAACAAAGCACGACCATTCTATTCGGCACAACTGCTCTTCCTTTGATGGCCATCCCAACGAACAAACATTCCCACGAACACCCCGAGTACAACCACCATGTTTCCACTCATTTCTTCCCACAAACAGACACACAGGTTTCAACGCATTCCCCAACATCTAAAATGATTATCGTTTTCTTAATACGATAACACGGATAATTGGCATATTTTAGAATGACTTGCACAACTTCTGAGAGATTGATTTATTGCTTTGCAATAACATCCACTTTTCAAGTTATTCTGTCGAGTGATGCAGGAGTGCATTAGCACATGTGTGATAATTCACTCACTTATAATTTCAACATAAAACTAAAAATCTAAGTTGGAGGTGGCCATCCTCAACTCGGTAGAATGTTACCATGCACACCCGAAGTATAACCACTACTTTTCAACTTCTTTCATCCAGTGGTTCGGAGTGCATAAGAAATGTAGAATCGTACTAACATACTCTATTTAGTATCTGCCTGTCTGACAGTTTTATGACCGCAATACATTGTGCTTACGTGTCCAATCACAACCAAACTTGACAGGAGGACTAAGGGTCACACGATGGAGGTTGTAGCGACTTAACTTCCCCCCATCCCCAAGGCGGGGGAGGAGGTGGGGGTGGGGGGTTGTACCTAGCACAAACAACACGTCGAGGTGTATAATAGGTTATCATGGCTTTCATGGAGCACACCTTCCGAACGTCAAAATTATCATCACCACAAACGTTTCAGTCAATTCTGTCCAACATACAATTACATTTTTAAACAGTCACTATTAAACTGAACGAAGTTTTGAGGAAACTCAACGAAAAGAGGGCATTCTATACTTATAACATCTTCCTCAAATGATTGTCAGGTCATAAGATAAGTATAATCATCCTCAGATTATTATACTTATCGCCGAACAATATTGTCAGGTCAGGCCAGATTAGATCTGTGACTTGCTACAGGTACAGGGTTCGGACAGTCCTGACTGAATGAAATTCCAGGAGTTTTCCAGGAGTTTTCCAGGACAAATTGTCATTTTCAAGGAAACATAATGCTTGTGTTATACCTTGTGTTCAACAATTTACTGATTGAAGGAACGCACAAAATTCTATAATCAGTCTTTTTTTATTAATTGTTTTCATGATTGAACTGCAATACATGTAAGTAAAGGCAATTTCACCCAATATTGTTTTACTGTATGAAACATGAAAACATGTATATTAATTAAATAACTATAAATCTTTGCTAACAAAACAAAACACTTTTGCATACTTTCTCAATTTTTTTTGCATAAACAAGCATTTACAGATACATGTACGTATCTTAAAAGTCCTGATTGAACTGCAATATGTAAACTTAAAAGGCAATTACACACAAGACTGTTTTACTGCATGAAATATGTAAACGTATATATCAATTAAAAAAACTACAAATGTTGGGAAAAACAAAACACTTTTACATACTTATCTTAAAAGCCGCAATTAAGCTGCAATATTTAAAGGCAATTTCACACAACACTGTTTTATCGTACGAGACAAGAAAATGTATATACTAATAAATCTGTGAAGAAAATACTTTTTACATACTTTCTCAGAAGTTTTTGCATTTAATGTCACTTGTTATCAACAAGTCACCTTTGTTGAACTGACTAGCATGTCATCCGTAAGTGCCACAAGCATTTACAGGTTTCTCAGAAGCCTAACATTTTCTACCACAAGTTTCTCGAACTCTATCAATTCCTTTTCTTTCTTTTTGGAGGACTCTCTCAAACTGTTAGCTTTACTAAAAATGACAAATCTCTCTCTCTTTCTGCTCTCAATGAAAACTCGTCCGCCATTTTTTGCATCGAGTCAATGTCTGTTTTGAGTCTTTTTTTGGCATGATTTTAAGTGCGATAATTCTTCTTCTATCTTTTGTTTTCTGTCCGAGACAGAGGCCAGCTGTTTATTTCGCTTCTGCTCATCCAAGTAATCTTGGTACTTCCTTCGTGCAGCACTTGCAGACAATAGCAGCTTCTTGTCGAGTTCAACTTTCTGCAATCCTCCGACATTGTGAAGATGATCACAGATTACTCTCTGGGCAACTAAGGACTCGTCTCTCAGAATTTCCACCTCAATTTCTTTGTTTATCGAGAAGCCCCTTTTAACTGCAGCCTGTCCATGGGACAGTAGCAAAAGTTGTCTCACAACCTCCCACAGATTACTGAACTCCGGCTTTTTTGCAATGTCTGCATGCCACAGATGGTCGAGGCGATCTTTCTTTCGATCGAAATGTGCGTGTTTGACTGAAGCGTCAGTCAGATATCTTGAGTACAGGCGGACAGTCTCATCCCCATTTTCTGGTGTTATCCATTTGGCGTCACAAAGGGCACTCACTGTGCTGTGCATGTTGCGGATGGCTACTTCTTTTTCATTGAAATGTCTTGGGTCCAGACATGCTAAATGTCTGGCAAGGGCATATTTGATTGGTGCCTTTTCAATCAGCTTTGACACTAATTCCATGAAAAGCCATCTGCATTCATTGCGAAACTCGAAAACTGCTCTATCGGATGCTTTCTTGGAGCGAACAGCTTCTTTCAGAGCTTTGTCGGCAGCCAGTCCAATGTCAATCTTGGACAGATCAGCGTAGCTGTCATCTTTTCTTACATCAAACGATGCCAGCTTTACAGGTGTGAGAGGTTCTGTGACTGAGTGCTTTACAAATCTCTGAAGTAAGCTTAGTATCAACTCATGCAAATCAAGTGAAATAAAAGGAAACAAGGGCCGATCATCTTGATAGGTTGTCAGGAATGGCGAAATTTCCTGGGATACGGCAAAAGAATCTCAATCTTGCCAGTGTGAGGGGAGTTTGAACAATTTTTTTCAAAGTGGAAAAGGACTGGTTGTCGGGGTTAGGAACTGATTCTTTTCTCACTTCTCCAACATACTTGCAAACACTGTCCCATATTTCTATCGCTTTTTGTGCGCAGGGTGAGTTGTCTAACCATCTTGTTTTGCAGAATTTTAGCGGTAGCTTGATGCCATCTGTGACATGAAGATAGTCCTCTCTACGCGCAGGTGAGTCACGAAAGAGGGTGTATAGGGCCCTTAAAAGTGAAGAAATTCCTATCTGCGACTTCTCCACGCCAGTCTGAAACGCACCATGGAGGATGTGCAGTCCACATGAGCCTACATCCAACAAGGATTTCCAGTAATTTGTCTCCATTTGTGATTGCATGCTGCGATGGAACTTCCAATTCACGCGAGGCCCGTCCATGCTGATCTGCATCAGGTTGCGTGGATTTAAACCTTCCAACACGGTGTTAAATTCCTCTAGCATGTCATCAGCAGTACAATGGCCGACAAACTTTGAGTCCAAGTATCGTGATTTTACCTCATCACTGTCCCAAATACGGATGTAAAAATCCATCTGCTTCTTCTGATAATTTTAATTCAAGGACTCATGAAAGAGGATCACATAACTGCTGTTAACCTTTTGTTTCAGAAGCGCTGTGAAGTGTGGTGCAAGACCAAATACGTTTTAGAAGGAAGCCTTCTTTTCTGCACATTGAAATTGTGATGCAATGCCGCTATCTGGGAACATCCTGTGAAAGAGTGTTCCAATACCTTGACAGGACCTGTATGATTGGTGGGACTCTATAACATGTAAAGCCCAAAGAATCTATGCCTTTAGCACCTCATCCTTTGTGACAAAGTCCTGTATTGTTGTTGGTCTCGGTGTAGCAGTAGTTGCTGTGCTGGCTGGTGCCGGTCTTACATCAACCTCTATCTGCGGATCCACTGTAACATAGTTCATGTCACAATTTATTAAATACATCAACAGTCATCAGTAATATAAAAAAATATTCTCCAAATTCAAACCACAACTTTAAAATTGTTGTTTAATTGTTGTTTTTATTTTATTTCATTAAATATCAATACGATTTATTTTCTCAGTCGGTTTGATTCCAAAGCCATAAACTTGAGAACAATTTCTGTGATAAAAAAATTGATTATCATAACCTTATTAATAATTTTCCATTTTACAATTTTAAATTAAGTATTTTATATAATTATATTATATTATATTTTATTATAATCATAATTTCATTTCATTCAATGTTTATTTTAATTATTGGTTTTGTACCATTAAAATTAATTGAACGGTTTGTGTGTTCAAGAAATGAGGATATTATTTCACTCATCATTCATAATCATTCAAGGAGAGACAACCAGTTGTGCTGTTATTTTAGC
>NC_140963.1:63431496-63491496 GCF_056783735.1 Eptatretus burgeri | reverse complement strand
GGGGGGTTTTTTTTGCACTTCCGGACTGGTTTCCTATACCCTGGGAAATTGGATATCGGAGCCAACATCACTAATAAATGTATGGGTGGGGTCCAAAGTTGGATCTGCAAAAAAAAAGGATGTCATTTCCTCATTATTCAGTTTTGTGGTTCAATTCCATCTACGTCAGTTGTTTTTATTACGTCAAGAAACATCGTGCAGTGATGGGATGGCTGTGCTCGTTTGAGTTTTTAGCATTGACAGCATTTACTATTTCTTTTTATGCTTTATGTCCTTCGAGATTTTCAAATGTTTACTAAAATATAAAAAACAAACCTTTAAAAAATTAAATGTTTGAATGAGTAGCTTACCACCAAACCCACAAAATCCAGTCTCCTTGAAATCCTTGCACAAGTCTGGCTGGTAATCCCAGCGTACCGTTGCACGAAGATGCTCCGGAGCTCGAATAGGGCCTTTTCTGGCATTGGCACAAACAACAATGATTTTTGTCAATTCCTTGTCACTGTAAAAATGCAACTAACGTTGCAGCAAGTATTAAAATGGGCATCAAATATGACAAACTAAAAGGACACTCGGTAGAGCGCATACCTCCGCCCAGATTAAGATTCGGATCTTCACCAAAATCGCATCAATTCTTCCTCGTCACACACCCAACCTGCCCACCAAGTTTCGTCCAAATCCCGACGACATTCTCAATTTAATTCTTCACTCACATCGGGTGATCAATCAGATATATGAAGTTTAAGCTTTTGCGGATAATGATTTTGATTCAACCAACTGTGGCTGAATATCACTTCACAGATGATGACAGTTGGAACTGCTGCTAAGGTCAATTCTGCAGTTTAAATTTTGGAATTTGGCTTAGGTTAAGAGATTTGAGAGCTTATCACATGTGTGGAAATGAAATAAAGCATGAAAACTGTCGTATCCGGGTGTTCATAAGCATTGCGATGTATTCAGTGATTCGTAGGTGTGAAGATGAGGCATGCCATGATTCGTTGCAGTGTCTTCCAAGTCAAGGCATTGTTGAGCAAGGCCTTAAATAAGGCCGTTAATTATCTTCAAAAGGAGTGTTTAAATTAACCCAAACACCCAATTGTCATTCAAGCGCTCTCTTGAAGTTGCCTTAGTATGCAGGTAAAGATTCAGGCCATTAGGTTTCATGGCTTTGGAGTTATGAAGGAGAAGCACACACTGACGGACTGACTGACACTTATTATAGACGAGCAAATACAACCTGTCTCTTCGCTGATGGGGATATAAAGGGGGGGGGGAGAGGGAGGGAGAGAGAGGAGGCAGTAGAGGGAGAGAGGAGGGAGGAAGAGGGGAGGAAGGGGGGAGAGCAGGGAGGGGGTGAGGAAGTGGGGAGCTAGCAAGGGGGAAGAGTAATGAAGAGTGACGCTTCACCAAACATCGCTGTACATCCTGGGAGGGGGTGGAGCGAGGAGGATGGGGGAGAGAGGAGGGGGGAGTGGGGAGGGGGTTTAGGAGGAGGTAAGCGTGAGGTGAGGGTTTCTGGACTGGCATTTATTTATTTTATTTTTGTACACATTGTCGAGGCTCGTATAAGAGCTGAAATTGTTGAGGCACCTCAACAATTTATTTTGGTAGGGGGACTGGAGGGGGAAATGTGGGGAAGTGTTCTCGACTTGCATTTGGTGGTGGGACTTGTGTAGAAGTTGGGGGTGGGGGGTGGGGGTGGGTAGCACAGGAATTATCGAAATCTTCTTCTTCTTCTTCTTCTTTCGGCTGCTCCCTCGGGGTCGCCACAGCGGATCATCCGTCTGATCCGCATAGTGATTTGGCACATGTTTTACGCCGGATGCCCTTCCTGACGCAACCCTGGTCGCCTCTTACGACACAGGGATATGTTACACCTATTTTAACCGGGGTATACACCGGCCCAGTACACTGGTACTCATTTCGCCAACCTCGGAAGGATGACAGGCTGAGTCAACCCCCTGGTGTATTAATTCAGTGGCACAACGGGGTGAGGATGAAGATGGTGATGATGATGATGATGATGATGATGATGATGATGATGATGATGATGGAGGAGGATATGTATTAACATGAAGGATTATACAAATCATGTATATTGTGATTATTGTCGCATTTGTATACATTAAACGTAGTTATTATTCCACTTGCTTTTTCTACTAAACTAAACTCACCCCCTAATTTTGTAATAGTCCTCTCTTGTTGAAGTTCAGGGAAAACATTTTTTTTTTACTCCATTGATTCCATCATGGTGCTTTCTTTCCTTGAAATGGAGCATTCCCTCTGCACTGTTTATCACCACTCGAGTCGATACCCCACCTTCGGGTGCCCCGTCTTGAAAGATCGTGAACCCAGATCGGTCGTTTGGGGCCCCATGCAATTGCATGGGTTGCATGGCCCTCATGCTGCCTCTACCCGGGGCCCACGTCGAGCTCGGGGGGGCCACTTTGAGCTTGGGACCCTGGACACGGGCCCTGCGTTAATCCGCCACTGTGTTTGAAAGTGCCAAGAAGATGATTTGTATTCTACAGTGTTGAAGTACATAATTCAATTGAAATAAAATACAAGTTTTAAAGGCTGTAGAAAAAAAAGTTTTCCCTAAAGTTTACCGCATCGTCTTTTACACCACCTTATTCAACACGTTAAATTCATTCTTTGTACCTGTCTTTTGTGTCCTTTATGACGTCTCTAAAAACAGCAAGTTTCCTGTTTGGAATGATTCTCAATTTTATTTGACTGACAGACAGACTAAGAAAATTACCATACTTCTCTCTGCGCATGAGCGATCAGGACGAGATTTCAAACAACTTGCAAAATTCAGAGCCGAAATACTCCTAACCGAAGGTTCATGTTCCTATTCGTGTTCTATAGTGTTCAAAATATAACATTCCATTGAAATGTAGTAGTTTCTCGATCTCATACTGATGTCTGCAGGATGGGGGGGGTGGGGGGGTGGAAGAAACAGGGAGAACAAGCACTTACAAATAGACAATGACACAACAAGGCAACTAAAACAATTTCTGCAAGTCCCTCACATTTTATCACCAGCTCAAACCGTTAACCTATCCGGGCCCACTTTCACACTGTCTGAGACAGGAGAGAGACCTCAAGGCAGAATAAACCTTCCGTGGGAAATGCTTGTGCAAGGTGGTGTCGGTAATGGTGCCGGCAGTTCCAGCAGGATATGGCACCGTGGGATCCTCACAGCCGACCTTGATGCTCCATTCAAAGTTTGTAATATTGATACATGCTGCAACCGCGACCCAATGAGCTACTTTGCGAGCCACCAATCTTTTTACAATTTCTGGTGAAAGATACCCAGGATCGTAATCTCAGAAAGCCCTCAAAATCTCTCCTCATTCCAAATGTCTGAGTCAGTCTTCGTCTCTGTTTGTCTCTCCTTTCTGTGCTGCTTTTTATTCACCTCCTCCTGACCTGCGCCGCACGCCGATTGGTTGAGTGCCACTTTCGAGAAGTTTCCTCGTGCCTGAGACATCCTCGTTGCAGCACGGTCAGGGAGGGTTCATGCTCTCCCCCTTCGCAAATTTTCACCTTCTCTGAAGGAGTTTGCTAAAAGGTGCACAAGACTTCGTTCCCATCATGCGTAAGGAAACCAATTTGTAAAGCAAACACTCGGACAGATAACTACTGGGAAAACGATTCAAAGGATTAGGGGGATGGGATGATGGGATTTATAGACACATGACCAAAGGGTAGTGAAATTTTAAGTCATTGCGAACATGCCTCAAACACATGCTCCACCATTTTACACAGAAATAAAATACATGCCAAACATTTATGAGTGGAATAACTAGTCTTCCTTTCCCTCTTTACCCTCATATGGCTGTTTCCACAACAATATATTGTCACCTAACCAACTCATCCACCAAGTTTGGCCATAGCACATCCACAACTTTTTGAAATATCATGCTATGTATCGTTGTTGGTCCAATCTCTCAAGTATGAAGAACTATCCGGGGCACCCAGCATTGCTCGGTGCTGCTCTCATCTGGTTGGCATTTTAAAGAAATCAAGTTTTGGTGTTTTTTTTCTATTTTTTTGTGGAGGGCCTAAAACACTTCCCTCCACCCACGAAGGAATGGGGTCAGGGATCATTAAATATTACCTTTCATATAGCTACAAAGGCTCAGGGACTACAGGGTGATTAAAAAAAAAAAAATCTAACTTTTATGTCAAACTTTTCAAAAAATATTGTTACGGTTCTGTGAAATTGGCACTCCCCCAAGGCAATGGCACACAACATAGAGCAGGTCCCAAGACAGTGATTTAATTCGTGTTTGTTTTAGATAGCCCTTCCCTTATGTGTAATGGGTTTATGCGACAATATGCGTTGTGTGGGCTTTAGGTAGTGTTTTTCTTCAGCCATCTTTCATTATTTCCAAAATTTTACTTTGCTGTACACGACCTTTCATACATCACCACAAAGCCTTAATAAAAATCACAACACCATTGAACCACAACCCAGGCTCGCTTACCTTCGCCATTAACAGCCACAACGAATGACCAACCACATCCATCATGAATCACCACACTACAACTGCTATGCTAAACCACTGTTGCCATTGCTCAACCATCACCACCGAAGTTCACCACTACCCTCTGGACTGGCAGGAGACGGGGGAGCTGATGCACCATAGTAGATACTCGGATCGGGACGTTCTGGCATGTAACTTGAGGTGCAAGTGTGTACTGCATTTCATTTGATTGACATCATATGGATACCCCTCGTGCTCGGCTCAATTACGGCCCTCATTTGGTGTCCAGCACATGTTCGTGTCTGGAGAACGCAATCGAATACCCCGGCGCCATGTTAATGTAAGAGCTCAAGCACGTGGGGGAGTTCAGGGCGAGTGAAGCCATTTCCGCTGCCGAATCCTCGCATGGGCGGAGCTAGCGCCGGGGTAATCATCCGTATGCCAATGGGGGCACTTGGAAACACCCATCACCCCATTTAATCCGATGTTAAACAACTACCAAAATCACGAATCACTGCTCACCTTCACTCTTTCATTCCTCTTTTTTCCTGCCTTTGGAATAAACTCCCTCACTCTATTCAATCCCATTCTTCCCTCCAGGCCTTCAAAACAACTGTTTACCACCACCTCTTATCATGCTCCATCCAAATCCTCGATCTTTTCTACCCCCGTTAATCCATCCCAAGCCCACCTGCTTCAAATTCCCTGCTTTCCTTCCTGAAAGTCCCTGTAATGTCCATCTTGTATTCCCCATGTTCCCAGCTCCATCCCTCTCCCTTCCACAGATCTCCTAATGTCTCTGTTCCCCACTGTTTTGTCCTTCCTACTCCCACCCCTCTTGTCTCATGCCCCCCTTGCTGTGTGTTGTGTGTTAGCTCTCATACGAGCCTCAACAAGGTATACAAAAAAAAAAAACTCCTCCGCTGGGGGATTATAAAACGCAAGATTCCATGCAGAAAGTAAGTCAGTCAGTTGGTTTTGGTGGTCACAGGTCGGAGGACAAAGGAGCTTGGAGGAGCGTTGGAGCAAGTGAGCGGAACGGAGTCTATAACCAAGTGGAGGAGCCAGACCCCAGACCACTGCAGTTTTAGACACGACACATACACTTCACTTGAGGAATATCTTCTCACATGTTCTTTGCTATATTTTCAATCCCACTTGATCCACGTCTTTACACCTTCCTCTCCAGACTTCACCTGCACATCACCACACCTCCCCTGACCACACCTGTTTTCCTTCCCCCCTTCCCCCTTCCTCCTGACTGTGTTTCCATTGGTCTGTCGACTGTGCCTGGTAAAGAGAGGTCACCAACGCCTCTTAACTTTCTCTTTCTGGACTTTCTAACTTCCTTGGGGAATGATTCTGATGGCACCCTGTTTTGTTAGCATACGATTGTCGAGGTTTTAGGATTGGGTTAACTCTGCACGGTGTCTCTTGTGTTTGTAAAGAATTGCATTTCTTTTGCCGCACCTCACCAATCCTCGCTTTCCCTTGCTGTACGTATTTTGTGTGTAATAAATCCCCTGCCTCTTGTACACATACCTTTCCTCACCCTTGCTGCAAGTACATAATTTGTTATCATAAATGTACCCAGTCATAGTGTATTTTCCTCCATTGGCTGGCATAATCTGCAAGTAGTGTCAGCCAGGAAGTTCAACCCCACATGATTTGCACTTGTTAGCCAGCGCACACTCACTGTATCGCTCGGCAGTAATCCGGGTACGCAGTGAGGGCAGCTGTCCAAACTCGCTTGGTGCGGCCGTCCAAAGGTAAGGTATCCATGTGAAGTAGGGACACCCTGCTAGGATTGGTAGTACCAATCGGCGTTTTTGGTTGCTTCACAACCCGATGGGCCACAGAGTAATCTGCGACTGGTGGCCTCAGGACTGGGAGTTCTGGAGGAACCTGAACGATTCCCCTCGTGGCGAACCTCAAAGCCTGAGCGGTCACAATATTTTTCGTCTAAAACACTCCTCGGCACTCACTGATGAAGCTATGAAAGTTTGACGAACATCCGTTTGGCCATCTCTGAGAAAAATGGCGACAGACAGACAAACATCTCTTGTAGTATCGATCACAAAAAGAAAAAAAGATCTCCAATCCGGATCCAGTTTATATCATTTTGGCCCATTCCCTCAATGGTGAAGAATCACTTTAAGACTTTTAGGATCCAGATCCGGATCTTCACCAAAATCTAAACAATATGTTGTTGGGACATAAGCAACCTGTCCACTAAGTTTTGTCCAAATCTATCCATAACTTTTTGAGATATCCTGCTCACAGACAGACAAACAGAAAAGACAGGGGTGAAAACATAACCTCCGTACACCTTCAGTTGAGGAGGTAACCATTAAGACCCAATCATGTTTCTCAGCCATAATAGTGTGTGTGTGTGTGTGTGTGTGTGTGTGTGTGTGTGTGTGTGTGTGTGTGTGTGTGTGTGTGTGTGTGTGTGTGTGTGTGTGTGTGTGTGTGTGTGTGTGTGTGTGTGTGTGTGTGTGTGTGTGTGTGTGTGTGTGTGTGTGTGTGTGTGTGTGTGTGTGTGTCAGAGATGTCAACAAGTCACTTCAGCCAGGTCTAAAGTCACCGTAAGGTTACTTCAACTTTTGTAAAGTTCCACATTTAGTGATAAACCTTGTGGAGTACAAGCTATTAGTGAATTAAGTAAGACACAGAGCTTCATTTATTGCAATGCATGTTCTGAAAAGCTGTTCAAATCAAGTTTTTGTTTGTCAACTTCTTACAGTGGACATTTTTGCCTTGTTCCCAGCAAAAGTAAATTTATGTTAAATTTATTTCTCATATCTCATACTAACATATGTACATAAGACTAGTCAGTAAACTCAGCTTATGTTTAAATGGTTTACACGTAGAATCAAAGCATTCAAGGGAGAACTGGAAAGGAGATTTTAATAATTTACTTGTGTATTTAAGCCTCTCCCTCCAGCATAGGGGAAGGTTTATTGCTGTTGTAGGGTTTGTTTCCACAATTGGTGCCCCCAATTTTTATGCTACCACAGATTTTCTTCAACCCTGACGAGTCCAAAACCACCATTTATAAAAATAAAAATAAATCTTCCTGCACTCCAAACACTCCAAATTTCCAAACTGTATCAATTTTCTGAGCTGTATCACAGAGCTGGCTGGGACTTTCGGAATGAAATTTAGCATCACTAATCTGTTTATAAATTATGTGATGTTGGCCTAATTTTTAAGGTCATGACCTAATTATAAACATTTTTCACCATAAGTCGAATTAAGTTTGTCCGATCAGAGCTAAATTGCCCTCTCTAGATAGATAGCCAAGAGCAAGACGCATTTTAGCTTAAATTTACATCGTACCCCTCCGGGTTAAAGGTTAAGATCTTAAACCCCTGAGAGTACTAAATCACCATTTAGGTTTTTAGATCCTCGTGGAGGATCTCCAAGTCTTACTCATGTTGTTGTTCTTGTAGACTTTTTTGTTTCACAGCCTACAGTTTTCATCAAAACTTCCTGAAACTTGGCATGTATATGTAAAAATATCCTGCACAGACAGTAACCATCTGCGATTTTGAAAATTCCTCCAAGAAAAAAAAGTTATGACGTCAAAATATCTACGCTAATGGAAATCGCCTAAAAAAAACTTATCTCAAACTAGGCAAGCTTTTTGAATTCTGTTTGCGGGAATCGAACAGGGCATTAGCAGAGATGAATTACCGCACATATGATGCATCACTATGATGTCATATCATTTTTTATGACGTCATTCCTATTTTTTGACATTTTTTGTTTCACAACCCAGAGTTTTCATCGGATCTTCGTGAAACTTGCCATGTATACGCAGAAAGCCCACGCGCAGGCAGTAACCATCTCCGATTTTGGAAATTCTTCCGAGAAAAAAAGTTGACGTCATAATATCGCCGCTAATGGAAATCGCTTACACCATTATCTCTGAAACGAGGCAAGCTGTTTGAATTTTGTTTGCGGGAATCAAGCCAGGCATTAGCACAGATAATTTATCGCAAACCGGATACATCACAATGACGTCATATTCGTTTTTATGACGTCATCATTAAGAGGATGAGGATCTTAGCTCACTGGAGCTTGTTCATCTTTTTCTAGCAAATTCTGAGCTGTATCTCGGATCTGGATGAGACTTTCGGAATGAAAATTTTCATCAAAAATCGGAATAAAAAGTTTGTGGGGTTGAGATAAAAATTTTTTACCATGACCATATTTTTAAGGTCATGACCGCATTAAAGATAGTTTAACATTTTTCACCATAACTTAAATAAGGTTTGTCTAATCAGAAGGAAATTGCCCTTTTTAGATAGCCTAGAGCAGGGCACATTTACACTTAATTTCCATCATACCCCTCTGAGGTGAAGGTCAAGGTCAAATGGCAGTCTTAAAAAAAATTTTAAATCCCTTTTTTGTCATCACTCAATTTTACCAATGCGGAATCTCAAAGACCACTTGGCGTTCCAAGATATTCTTACAACATAACCTTCAACATAGCGTACCTTCACTGAAGTTGAGCATCTGATATTTGATTTGTGCTTGACCTCAATTTTTCATTTTGTGACCCAATTAACAAAAAAACACCTTTTTGATCATAACTTGAATAATTTTACTCAGATTTTCACGATGTTGAGTTTTACGGATAAATTGAAGATGGGGACGCATTTTCCTAATTTACAATCTATCTCTAAATGTTGAAGGCCAAGGTCATACGGTGGTCTGAAAAAATATGGCTATCATTTGATCACGGGTCAAATGGTCAAGTTTCCCCCAGCACAAACATTAATGGTTTGCCTTTGAATAAAGTTGTTTCACACGTGGCCATGTTGGTAAAGGCGCTGTCACACCTTGACGATTTAGCCAGCAATGGCAACGTATAAAAATATATGTAAAACGTTGGCGTACACTGAAATTTTGATGTTTTTTAAAAAAGCTTTGGTCGTATTCATAACGTGTTGGTCGTATGCATAACATATTAGTAACGGGCACAGAACGTTTCGTTGTCTTATAGATAACTTATACCAACGAATGCTTAGCCTGTTGTCGCGTTCACAACCTATGCCCAATGATAGTTTAACTTAGGCATAGCGCGCTGCACTTATCGCCGACAAACTTGTGGCGTAGCCTGTTAAAAACCTGCCGCACGCCGATTTAAATCATAACCGCCTGAGAATTGGAAGTGTCAACATCGCAGTCACACCTTGACGATTTAGCCAGCGTATGCCGATTTATGAAAAATGTGTCTAAAACGCTGGCACACGTCGAATACGGTATGGGTAAGTTGTGTATACGTTAAGAGCACGCTGAAAAACGATGAAGTATGCTGTCATATCTCGTGGTACGTCGAGTACGTCGTGAAATTTCAAGCATGCTGAAAATTTTACGACGTACTCTCCGTATGGCTCACACGTTCCGCAATGCTGGGACTAAGTTGTAGGCACGGTATGCAATCGTTGACACACGTCTACACAAGTTCCTTGTAAGTTACTCATAAGTCGAAACATGTCGAGGTAATGTTTAGTATACCCAGAACTTATTTTCTCCGTTAAGGCACATTTTCTTTTTTCCTCCTTGGCTCCGTGAAGGCGCGTGACGAAATATCTGAAGTTGTTGTTGTTGTTGTTGTTGTTGTTGTTGTTTTTATTATTATTATTATTTTTAGTCTATCACGAATTTTAAAATATATTCGGACATTTGCTTTTAAGTTTCGACGTCGACGTGACAATATCCTCAAACAGAAAATATTCACAGAGGAGGAACTAAGAATAAGACATGAGCAAACTGAAGAGGCAATCGGACGTGACATAACGGCACGTGACGAAATATCGGAAGTTATTGTTTTTTTTTAAACGCTGCCAATACGCCATTATACGGTAGCTGTAAATTAGAAACACGTTCAGTAAGTTCTGTGGTCGTCCGGAAGACGTCAATCAAATACGTCTACAAACGTCAATATTAGCGTTGGAGGAACGTTACACATAGCTTCAAAGCACGTTACTCATAGGTTATAAATAAGTTTTGGGTACGCTAAGCATTACCTCGACGTGTTTCGACTTATGAGTAACTTACAAGTAACGTGCCTCGACGTGTCAACAATCGCATAACGTGCCTCGACGTGTGTGCAACGATCGTGTAACGTGCCTACAACACGTTACTCATAGGTTATAAATAAGTTTCGGGTACGCTAATCATTACCTCGACGTGTTTCGACTTATGAGTAACTTACAAGTAACGTGTGTCGACGTGTGTCAACGATCGCATAACGTGCCTACAACTTATGGCCAGCGTAGCGGAACGTGTGAGTCATACGCTGGCATACGTCGTAAAAATTCAAGCATGCTAAAATTTGAGGACAACCGCAAAGTACAACGATGAAAGCCAGCGAACTATGACGTATGGAAGTGTTTTTCAGCGTGCTCTTAATGTTATCAAAACTTACCCATAACGTATTCAACGTGTGCCAGCGTTTCAGACAAATTTTTCATAAGTCGGCATACGCTGGCTAAATCGTCAAGGTGTGACAGGGCCTTAAGATTGGTGATTGCCACTTGAAAGGGCATGCTGTGGACACACTTGACACTCCCTTCAACCTTAGTGGTGAACGGTTTGTGACCCAGCAGCCGTGAACATATATATGTCATCATTGACCGAACCACAAACACACAAACAAGCAAACATGCAAACACACACACCGGTTCATGAATTATAGTCAGGATAACAATTGGTTCACGAAAAAATATTTTCACGAAAAAAATAAGTGACCACGACATTCGTTATTGTTGTGTGTCTGTCTGTCTGTCTGTCTGTCCCGAGCATAGCTCCGTGGGTTTTGATCCAATCCTGATAAAATTTTGGTGGGAGGTTTATATCATGATCTCGTTGTGTTTTTCTGAGAATGGGCGTGGTGCGCCCATTATGGGCGGAGCCACGCCCACAAAATGTGTTGTTAGGGGATAGTCGATTTCAATTTGCATCTTCTCCTAGGAGGTTTGTCGAATGTGACAGGGGTTTCGGTATTTGGTTAGCCCAATGGCATCTGCATAGCCCCACGGAGCTCGATTTTTCATTTTCGTCCCAAGGTCAAGGTCGCAAGGTCACGAACTTAGAAAATTGCGAATTTTGACGTAAAAAATTCTCTTCTCCGAGGGGTTTGTCGAATTTGGCTGGGGTTTCAGTATTTGGTGAGCCCAATGGCACCTGCATAGCCCCACGGAGCTCGATTTTCCATTTTCGTCCCAAGGTCAAGGTCACAAGGTCACAAACTTAGAAAATTGCGAATTGTGTTTTTAGGGGGTAGCCGATTTCAATTTGCATCTTCTCCGAGGGGGTTTGTCGAATCTGGCAGGGGTTTCGGTGTTTGGTTAGCCCAATAGCACCTGCATAGCCCCATGGAGCTCAATTTTTCATTTTTCTCCCAAGGTCAAGGTCACAAGGTCATGAACTTAGAAAATTTCGAATTTTTCATAAAAATCATACGACCGCCTAAACTTTGAGAGCTCGGATGACAATATTTTTTATGCATAATCTTGAGGTCATTCCCCACCTTAAGTCTTCAAACCATTTTGCTCTATCTCGAACACCTTGCGCTCACTTCAAGTTTGTTTTTACGCTGATTTCATCAAAGTATGGATAATCTGAGGAGTGTGAAATGCCATATAGCCTATATGACGTTGTATTTCTCCTGGAATGTTGCAGAGGAAGTTTTGCACCAAAGGTCATAATCCTTGACCTTTGACCTTTAAAGTTCACAAAGGTCAAATTTTCAAAGTTGTGGGAATCGAACCGGGTTTTCGACCTTCTTCGACGAACGAACTCCAATAAGCTATAGCACGTATCCTGTTTCCTTATTTTAACGTCCACAACATTGTTTTGTGACCTTTAAAGGTTATGCAAAGGTCAAATTTTTAAAGTTGTTGAATGAAACCGGGTTTTCAACATTTTGCAGCTAATAACCCGTCACTCGTACCACATCATGTTGATCATTTTTATAGCTTGGTCAAACATTATCACATTGTCTCATCCTTGACTTCTGAAACAATCTACATCGTCAAATACCGCTCGTGAACCATCGTCGTCTTCAGACTTGTCATGTGTTTATTATTGTAAATTAAAAGTCTGTATAAATGCATGTAAAACAAACTGCTTTAGTAAATAACAAGAACAGTCATTTTATAGTATCCGTCAATATTTTGTGTCTGCCCTTTGCCATCTTTAGTGCCATCATTCTTTAACCCATGCTTCCTGTATACGACTTAAGCATTCTCAAGAATATTGTGCCAAATATCCTGAAGTATACATTATAGTACATCCCACAGCTCCATAAGGTTAGTTGGGTTCCTCTTGGTCTTTTCTGTTTTCAGGTAATCCCACATGGCCTTGATGGGACTCAGATCCAGACTCTAATTTATTGCTTCCTTGAAATGTTAATTTAAAAGCATTACTGTTCAATAATTTATATTCATCTGCCCGCGTAACCCCTTCGGGCATGTTTTGCTGGACAAAATTTCAAGAGATAATTCTCGTTTTTTTTATAATCCGTAGGTTTAGTACTGTTTCAGAAAAAAATCCCCAGTCCTTGGTTGTGGGGAAATAAAATCCCAGGTCATTGAAAATCGAGGGAGTCGATCATTTGGATCGATGTGTGGACGCAGTACTTCCACATATGAAAATCTCATTTCCAGGAAATATTACCCCTTTATATAGTTCGATTGGCTGTTTTTGTGCATTAGTAGGCCTAACGAGGAAGTTTCAGTGGTTTCCTGCATTTGGATTTCACTCAGAATAGGAAATTACAAAATTTATTTGAGGAAATCACATGTTAGTTGAGTGGAAGCACTGGGGCAAAGCGAAACTAATTTTTGGAATTCCCAGAAAAAAGGGGAAGTGACAGCAGGGCACACGTGCTGGTTTGAGTCGTGTTTTATGAGAATTTTGATGTTTTTGCGCAGTTTGTTAGTGGAATCATCACGGTATGGATGAGGACAGTCGCGAGGTGTCAGTGTGCGTCATTTGTCGCGAATCATTGAGTGACGGCAGGGCAAAACTGTTCAAAAAAGGCCTCTAGAGTCTGATTCAGGCATCTGTGGTTCGCGGTGACGAGGTATTGATGACCAGTGATCTGCAAGGAGCGGAGCCAGGTACAAAATTTGTCCACCCAGAATGTCGGAAAAGGTACACTGATAAATGAAGGTTAGAATGTAGCGACCAGTGTGCGTCTGAAAACGATGCGAAGCTACTACGGTCGGGGGAAGATTCTTTCCAATGGAAGGGGAATTGTTTCTTGTGTGGTGAGGTGGCCCTGGATAATTGCCATCCAAATCGGACTGAAATTTATGAAGTGCGCACGCTGGAGTTAAGAGAACGGTTCATGAAACTGTGTGAAGAAAGGGAACACCCTTGGAATGACAATGCCAGAAACAAGCTACATGGTTGCCATGATCTCGTTGCCGTTGAGGCGCGGTATCATAGTCGATGTTTGGTGTCCTTTTCACGTGAAACTGGAACATCCGCATCTACTGCGGGGCGACCAAAAGATGAAGGAAGACACAAACATTTTTGTTTTACTGCTGCATCACTGGGAACAGGTCATGGCTCCGGTTTACTTACAGAGGGCAGGCAGAAAGGCGAAAAACGAAGTGAGGAAATTGTACAGTATTGAAGACGCCTGTGAGATCATTACACCCGCCCAGAAGGACAACCTACTTTTCATTCACGCTTGGACAGGGTGCAACACCACGTCAGCGTGCTACGGTCAAAGAAAAGTACCACTCTTCAAAAAGCTGCCGAAATCTGTCAAGATACAAAAGCTCTCAGGAATCATCAGCTACCGTACAAGCACGAAAGGAGAAACAGGTGACGCAGGGGTTCGTTTGTTTTGTGTTCTGTTCGATGGTGGTGACCGCCACGACCTAACTCACCTGAGACACGTCAAACTCCAGAACATGATCGCTACGTGTTCAAAGCTGGAACCTCAGAAGTTGCCTCCGACAAATCGAGCCGCTCATTTTCACGCTCTTCGTGTACATATACAGATTATAGCATGGTCAGAGCTGGATGGTGTACTGAATCCCCTCGACTTCGGATGGGAAAAAGGCAAAAACGGCCTTCAACCAATCCAGACTGATTTACCGCCGGCTCCTGAAGACATTCTGAAATTTGTCCGTTGCAAATGCAAAAGCACGACGAACAGATGTGGAAGCAATCAGTGTTCATGGAGGAAAAATGGACTGAAATGTGTTGTGTGTGGTGGATGCCACTGACGTGGTGAAGACTGTGAGAATCGCGAATTTGTCGACACAGGGGACGATCGTGATGAGTCTGAACTAGAGAGCAGACCCCATGCTGCACGTTCTGATGTGTATTGTGGTTTTTGTGAGTCATTAAAAATTCGATTGTGCTGGATAATACAGTCTTGGCTTTTTACATCTATGAATTTCCATATCATGCACTGCCATCTTGGATGTTTGTCACTTGAGCATAGAACAAAACCAATGAGGTTTCACAATATGGTTGTGACATCTCTTCACTATGTGCAGGTGAAATTCCATTGCAATTGAATCATAGAAAACACTACAATATTCAGAATTGCTACCCCTACGTGTGTGTAGTGAGTGTGTGTACGTGTGAGCATATTTCCAAATAAGTTTTAAAAAAACGTTTCTTTGACACAATCCAAACAAATCCATGGCCTATGCCCTTTAGTGTGACCAAATAGCCTTCTCTCGTTCCTGTGCTCCCGGTTGTATTCAGCATCACCGGCTCATGCTGTTGTTGTTTGTCATAGTGTTGTACTCTTATGGTCGGAAAATTAAACATAATGATCAAAAACCAAGTGTAGTAGTTATGAGCATTAAAGTACAATTTACTTTCAGATGTCAAAACAATGCAAATTGCTCACCTGACCATTCCAGAAGAAGCATTTCCCATTGCGGTTTCTTTTGGTTTTACAAACTTTGTGTAGTTGTTTATGCCCCGATAAACGTGGTCAATTTCCTTCCCTTTTAGGTTCTGAAAGACATAACCAGTGGAGTAAAATAAGTTGTTTCAGAACATCACTTCAAACAAATATCCAAATGTCAATGAGAACTTGATTTAGAAAATATTTTCACACACCAAGAAACAATCAAGCATTCTAACATTAAGCCACATTTATAACAAACAGATTTATACAAAAATATGTATTTTTTCAATAAACTGTCCATTGTGTTTAATGGACATGCTGGGTTTCTCAAACCTTCAAGCTGATTATGCTGGTAAAATGGAAGTTTTCAGATTATTTGTTGCAGCACGCCTCAATTGCTTCGGTCAGTACTGTACCTCGTCAACAGCGAAATGTCGGCGCAGCAGGTATGATTTGTTGACACAGATAACCACTGGGGATGACATCCAGACTACACGATAGTGACACAATTGCTGGAGGTCACAGTTATGAATGGTGGTCAACACAACACAACCCTTGTGCCATGTTCTGGAACCAATCAGATGAGTACATGTGCAGGAACAAATGTGCAAAGAAAGGCTTCAGATCTAAACCCGTGGGTATCCCCACTGTCTGCTGGAATATCCTGTTACTAAATGTAAAGTAGGCATTGCTCAAGAGAAATCCAATACTTTAAGTTAGTTTTTGAAAAACTGCATGAAACGCACACACGCGCTCGTGCATGTACACAAACACCCCCTACCTCCTGGATAATCTGGCTCCTCTCAAAAATCGCTTGAGCATCTCTTTCTTTCTCCGTATCCAATTGATATGTTGCTGTTGCTCCCATGTCTTCTGGTCCACTGGGTTTCTGCCACAGACACAAAATAATCAGCACGATCAGATTGCAGGGCATTATCTCAAAGTGATTCAACATCAAAACAATACAAAACTAGAGGGGGAGCACTCGGGAGAGTGCAAAACCTCTGCCGCCAATACTGCTGGGTCACTCAAGTGAACCTTATATCTTATTCATTAAATATGATGTCAACAGTGCTGACAGAGTTATAGTTCTTTTCTCCATTTTTTTTTTGGGGGGGGGGGGGGTTGGAAATCACTTAAAACATGTAGAAATGCAAAAAAAAGAAATCGAAATTTTGTTGAAAAAAAAGCTGCAAAAAATGTTTTTTTTCTCTAACAATGTTTTTGTGGGGGGGGGAGGTTGGAAATCACTTAAAACATGTAGAAATGCAAAAAAAAAAATTGGGGGGGGGGGGTTGGAAATCACTTAAAACGTAGAAATGCAAAAATAAAATAAAAATTTCTCTAAATTTTTTTTTTGGGGGGGGGGGGGACCAAGTCCAAAATCTAATGGCATGGTCCTTGGACCATACCTAACCCCCCCACCAAGTTTCGTCGAAATCCGTCGAGGAGTTTTTCCGTAATACTGTTCACAACAAAACAAACAAACAAACAGAAAGGGGTGAAAACAGTAACCTCCGATCTTCAATGGCAGAGGTTAGCAAGTTCTTGAATGATGAATATTCATGATAAAAAGTTCTGAAAATGGCCGCTTTGAATCTCTACAAGTGTCATACTTGTAATTGTTAAATAAAACATATATCTTGTAATAAAGTACAAATTCGGACCAACAATAACACACAGAAAAAACACAAAGAAATAAAGTTACATCAATGCCGAGATTCAAGGTCACACTCCTGCATGTCAGGTCAGGTTAGATCTGTGACCAGCTACAGGTACCATGTAAACCTGTACTAACCTGTTCCATGGTCGGGTTGTCGGCGACTAAACCGTCTCCCCCACCAGGTTTTCTGGTGAGGAGGGTGTTTGGATATGGACACCCAGCAGGATTAAAAACAAAACCTGTCAAAGGGCGGAGGAGCTCCTTGTGAGCCAACGGCCATCCATATCTAGTGTGCAACTGTGTCTGCGGACGTCCTCCTGCAGTTTGGTTACTTCTTATTAGGAGGTTGGTGGCAGGATTTGCACTCCGGCCACCGTAAAACCCTTCATTCCGCAAAACGCAAAAAAAATCTGAAAACCCACTCCGTGGGAGTACCTCCTGTGCAGCTTCCCCTCGCAGGGCAGCTCACCGGATGATGGGATTGGGGCAAAGCCTTCGGGACCCCCAATCTTTGATGAAAGGAGGGAAACCACGGGGTAACATCCCTGGGTCAGATTGCGGGAGAGTGTGTCGGAGTGGTGCTGAGGTGTCGTCCACCAGACGGCGGTCTCCTTGGGTTAACCTGAGGTGGTCCTTCGGGTGGGTGCCTGGAATGTCCTATCCCTAAGAGAGGATGATCATCTTTCTCTGTTATCATCTGAGCTCAAGCGTTTGGACATCGCTATTGCAGCTCTCTCTGAGGTTCGGAGACCGGATTGCGGCGAGATAATGGTGGGTGGTTACACCTACTATTGGTCTGGTCGCTCTGATGGTTACCATAATCAAGGAGTTGCTGTAGCTGTGTCCAATAAGCTGACCCCAATGATAATTGAGGTAACACCGTCAACGAGCGTATTATGAGACGAAGGATTCGTCACTGCTTGGGTGTCATTTCCCTGGTCTCTGTCTATGTTCCGACTGAGGCGAGTGATCTCACTGTGAAGGACACATTTTACGTCACGCTCGAGTCTGTGGTTGATCGGTGCCCCAGACGAGATACACTTCTCGTCTTGGGGGATTTCAATGCATCGACTGGAACTGATAGGGATGGTTATGAGGTGTGTGTTGGTCCCCATGGGTCAGGAACTATGAACCAGAATAGCACTAAGTTCCTTGACTTTGCAAGAAGAACTAAGTTCCTTGACTCTACCAGAGTGCTCAGTTCCTCAATACTGACCACCGGCTTGTTGTAGCAACGCTAAAGCTGCACCTTAAATCCTGGAGAATGGTACCATCCCAGCCTAGGCTGGATGTTGGCAAGCTCAGGGATGAGAGAGTAGCTGAGGAGTTTGCGAACAGGCTGAGTGGACATTTGGGGTCTCTGGGTGCTTTTGGGGGTCCTGAAGAGTTGTGGAGCGCCTTCAAGACCACCGTACTTGATGTTGCCGGTGGATGTCTTGGAACTCACCACAGGGCAAAGAAGAATTTTGTCTCTCAAGGGACACTGGATACCATTGACCAGTCACAGGGCCAGGCTGAATGGCAGAGCTGAGCTGTTCAGGGAGCTGAGGCGTAAAACTGTACGTGCACAAAGGGTGGACAAGTAGGCCTATGTGCGAGGAATCTGTGAGGGGGTAGAGCATCACCTGTGGACAGGTGATTCTCGTCCCGCTTACAGGAGAATTCGCGCATTGCGTTCATCCAAGCCCATCCCTCGGAGCACTGCAGTGAGAGCAGAGAGTGGTAGGCTCTTGACAGAGGAGTCTGAAGTGAAGGCCCGCTGGGCCGGTTACTTTTAGCGGTTGTACCTGGCTGATCCCCGAGCTGTCGAGTTGGACGTCAAGGGTGTTACAATCCCTGTTGCTGACCCTCCAATCAACTGTGGTCCACCTTCGCTTGTGGAGACACGGGCTATGGTGAACCGGTTGAAACGGGGCAAAGCTCCAGGGATCTGTGGCATCCATGCTGAACTTCTCAAGGCTGGTGGAAATGCTGCACTCGTGTGGTTGCATGCAGTTTTGTGCTCTGCCTGGAACACAGGCATCATCCCAACTGATTGGAAGAGGGACCTTGTTGTCCCTCTCTGGAAAGGGAAGGGTGATTGCCAAAACTGCAACAACTACCGAGGGGTGACGCTGCTCTCAGTGCTGGGCAAGGTCTTTGCTCGAATAATTATTGATAGGGTTAGCCACCATCTGCTTGAGCACCAGCGTCCAGAGCAGTCAGGCTTTACACCAAAGAGGTCAACGATTGACCGTATCCTTGCTCTTCGTGTCCTCACCGAACGCAGACGAGAGTTTCGGCAGGGGCTGCTTGCAGCCTATGTTGATCTCTGTAAAGCGTTCGATTCAGTGAATCGGGATGTCCTCTGGAGGATTCATGGTCTTCGTGGGGTGCCACCAAAACTGATCGATCTGATGTCTGAACTCTACTCTGGAACTGAGAGTGCTGTGAAGTGTGGTAGTACCATCTCTGACTTATTTCCATTTGTTACTGGAATTCGTCAGGGGTGTGTACTGGCCCCCACACTTTTCAGCACTTGTATGGACTGGATTTTAGGGAGGATGTCGGAAAGACCAAGCTGCGGTGCATCGTTTGGGAATGTCAAGATCTCGGACCTTGATTTCGCAGATGATGCAGTCATCTTTGCGGAGACTTTAGATATCCTTTTGGGGGCCCTCGAGGTGCTGAATGAGGAGTCGGAGCCGCTGGGATTACGGGTTTCTTGGGTCAAAACTAAGATCCAGGCTTTCAATGACATCTTGGATGCTGCTGTCCTGTCTGTGTCTGTTTGTGGTGAGGATGTTGAGGTCATGGAGAGATTCACTTTCCTTGGCAGTGATATTCATGTCTCTGCTGGCTGTGAGTCAGAGGTCAATAGACGTCTGGGTCGGGCTTGGGGAGTCATGGATTCACTGGTTCATGGGGTGTGGTGCTGCCGGTACCTGTGCGGGAGGACGAAAGTCCGAGTCTTCAAGTCCTTGATGCTTCTAGTCTTTTTTTTTGTATACCTTGTCGAGGCTCGTATGAGAGCAAACACACAACACACAGCAAGGGGGGCATGAGACAAGAGGGGTGGGAGTGGGAAGGACAAAACAGTGGGGAACAGAGACATTAGGAGATCTGTGGAAGGGAGAGGGATGGGATGGGGAACATGGGGAATACAAGATGGACATTACAGGGACTTTCAGGAAGGAAAGCAGGGGAATTGAAGGAAGTGGGCTTGGGTGGATTATCGGGGGTAGAAAAGATCGAGGATTTGGATGGGGGAAGATAAGAGGTGGTGGTGAACAGCTGTTTTGAAAGCCTGGAGGGAAGAATGGGAAAGAATAGAGTGAGGAAGTTTATTCCAAAGGCGGGAAAAAAGAGGAATGAAAGAGTGAAGATGAGCAGTGATTCGTGATTTTGGTAGTTTTACCAGAAGGGGGTTGTTGGCGGACCTTGAGCGCCCTGTGGAAATGTGGTGGGGACAAATCGCAGAGAGAGCAGGGGGGGCAAGGCTAGAGAGGAGTCGGTAGAAGACAGAAAGACCACCGACCAACCTGCGGTGATTGAGTGAGAGGCCCAAAGACTCAGCTTCATTGCGGGAGATGCCGATGATCTTAAATGCCCTGGTTTCGACAGCGAGAAGCCGAGAAAAGTGGGAGGCAGGAGCACCAGCCCAGAGGGGAGAGCAGTACTCCATCAGGCTACGGACAAAAGCTTTGTAAGTGGTCAGGAGCTCAAGAGGGCCGAGGAAGGACTTTGCACGACGGAGGATTCCCAGTCGGCGACTGGCTTTTGAGGCGAGGTTGGAAATGTGACTTTCCCAGGAAAGGTCATGGCAGACAGTGAGACCCAGAAGCTTGAAAGAAAAGACTTCTTCCAGAGGATTGTTGAGAAAGTGGATGGGGGGGGGTTTGTAAATGGTCCTTTCGAAGAGACAAGTGAGAGTGTGAGATTTGTCCGGATTGAAAGACATGTTCCACGTGTTGGACCAGTTTGTGATTTTATCCAGATCTGCAGTGAGCGAAGAAGCTGCTGCTTGCCGGTCTGAGGGATGACAGATGGTACGGCTGAGGGTGGAGTCGTCAGCAAAGAGAAATAGAGGATTTTCCAGAGAGTCGGAGAGATCATTGATGAAAACCAGAAAAAGAACAGGGCCCAGAATGCTACCTTGAGGAACTCCAGCCTGGACAGGAAGAGGGGATGAAAGAACTCCATTTAGGGCCACACGTTGACTGTGACAGGAGAGGAAGTCTGCGAGCCATGAGTGGAGATGGCCTTGGATACCATGGGAAGAGAGTTTGGTGAGTAGTGCAGGGTGCCAGACTGTGTCAAAAGCACGTGATATGTCCAGGGATACGGCTCCGATTTCCTGTCTGGTATTGAGGATCTCCATCCATTGATGGGAGAGCAGAAGCAGCATATCCAGGGTAGAGTGACCTGGTCTGAAACCAAATTGATGATTGGAAATCAAGCCATTGGAGAAGAGGAAGGATTTCATGTCTGAAGCGATGATGGATTCCATAACCTTGCTGATGATTGGGAGAAGGCTGATTGGTCTGTAGTTTCAGGGATCTGTTTTTGCACCTTTTTTATGCAGGGCAGTGATGTTAGCAGATTTCCAAGCAGATGGCAGATGACCTTGGGCAAATGAGAGGGTGAATAGAACAGAGAGAGGGTGAGCAAGAGCAGAAGAGCAGGCTTTGAGGACACGTGTCCTGATGCCGTCTGGACCGGTTGCAGAATCTGACTCGAGGTTTGAAAGCAAGCTCTCCACCTTGTCAGTCGAAAAGGACACAGAGTCCAGGGACAGTTGGGTGCGACTGGGTAAAGTGGGTAGAGATAGTGATGGGTTTAGGACACAAGATTTAGCTGCAAACACCGAGTTTAGACATTCAGCTTTATCACGTGTGGTATCAGCAGTGCGGCCATTTGAGGTAAGGGAGGGGATGGAGGGGGATCATACACCAGAAACAGATTTGATTAAACGCCACCAGGATTTTGAGGAGGGAGAGAGGTTTGAGAGTTCAGACTTGAGATGAGAAAGATGTTGTTTTCTGGCTCTCCTGAGGGTAGATACACACTTGTTCCGAGCTTTGTGGAAGGAACTGAGATTGCCCTCAGTTGGGTTTGCTTTCCATGAGGCAAAGGCAAGTTGTTTCAGGACAACTGCCTCGCCACAAACTTCAGTAAACCAAGGGCGGGAGGAAGGGTAGGACAACTGAACACGAGAGGGGATAAATCTGTGCATGAGGGAGAGCAAGTTTCTTTGAAAGAATTCCCAGGATGAGTTGATGTTTGAGATAGTAGTGATAGGAGACCAGTCTGTAAGTTTGATGGCTGCTCGGAGACCCTGCCAGTCGGCTTGAGTGAAATGCCAGACTCGACGGCGGTGAGGTGGTTCTCTGATAATAGCCAGAGAGATGTCCACTTTGACAAGGACGTGGTCAGAAGAACCGATTGGAGCGAAGGAAGAGCAGCAGTTGGTTATCCACATATATTTATAATGTTGGTTCTATTGGCCAATAGTCTTGCTCTATGGATGCGAGACTTGGACTCTGACCAAGGATCTGAGACGGAGACTTAATTTCTTTGGTACCAGGTCTCTTCGGAGAATCCTTGGCTATCGCTGGTCAGATTTTGTGTACAACGAGCGGTTGCTGAGAGAGAATTGGATGAGATTTGTTACCTGCATGGTCCGTGAGCGTCAGTTGCGGCTGTATGGACATGTGGCTCGTTTTCCTGACGCTGATCCTGCTCACCAGCTTCTCTCAGCGAGGGAGTCTCGTGAGTGGAGGAGGCCAATGGGCCGACCACATGCCTCGTGGTTGCAGCAGGTTGACCAGCATCTCAAGGAGATGGGGATGGGTCTGGCATCTTACTGGGGGATGGCCAGACGGAGGCCCCTGGAGTACCGGCGGAAAGTGGATGCAGCGACGCGGTGTTCTGGCACATGCTCCCATACCTGACCTGACCTGACCTGACTCCTGTATGTGCTTAGTGATTGCAGAGGGGGAGGGTGGACCTGGACCACTCATCAAAACACATTGGCCGAGCTGGTAAAATAAGCCTAAAATCCCAAAATACATGATAATAAGTAGGCCATAAGCCTCCAATAAAATGTTGCAAAACAATTACACCACTGAAACAACCATATTCATTCAAAAGTTTATGATAATATTTGTTCTTTGAAATTCCAGATTGTAAAATGAACCTAAAATATGATTGCTTTAATGTTACAAATAAATAGTTATAGTGATCACACCCAAAATTTACATTTGATTCCATATTACTGTGTACACTTAGCATACAAAACATGAGGAACACCTTCCTAATATTAAGTTCCAACCCCCCCTCCCACGTTCGTTTTGCCCTCAGAACGGCCTCAATTTGTTGGGGCATGGACTCTACATGGTGTCAAAAGCGTTCCACAGGGATGTTGGCCCATGTTGACTCCAATGCTTCCCACAGTTGTGTCAATTTGACTGGGAGTGGATCTCTACTCTGAATGGCCTGTTCCAGCTCATTCCACAGATGCTCAATTGGATTGAAATCTGGTGACTGGGCAAGCCACTGCAGTAAACTGAATTCACTATCATGGTCATGGAACCATTCCTCATGGCATGTGTATATGAAGAAGAATTGCGTTGCTCAGCCAGTGGATCACCCAGATAGCTCAGATGGCAGAGCACTGTTAGGTTTGCCAGAGGACCTGGGTTCGATTCCTGGTCTGGGCCCATAATTTTTCCACATATATTTATAATGTTGGTTCTGTCTTGTATGTATGTATATATATATATATATATATATATATATATATATATATATATATATATATATATATATATATATATATATATATATATATATATATGTGATTGGGGCGGTTGGGATTACACATTTTTAAAGAAGGCGCTTCCAACCAAAGTAAAAAAACTAGATCGACTCCACTAATTTGAACAAAAAATAGCTCCGCAAAGCGGGCGTAACCCCTCAGCCCATGCATTGTTAAAGGAAGCAGTGATATCACGATGATGCAGTCAGTTAGAGCACGTTGGACGTCATATCCAAAATCAATCAGACTTCAAGATGGCTACCGTGGCGGCTCGTGAAAATCGCAGCGCGCCCATTTTCGAAAGGAACCTTCCTCTACTCAACTCCAACACACACACATTGCAAAAATGCATTTAATCGGACAAGCCAAGCCATTCTCGAAATTGACGAAAACCAATTTCAAGACGACTGCCGTGGCGGCTCGTGAAAATCGCAGCGCGCCCATTTTCGAAAGGAACCTTCCGCTACTCAACCCCAACATACCCTGCAAAAATGGATTTAATCGGACAAGGCGTTCTCCTCGAAATTGAAGGAAACCAAAAGTTGACAGACGCCCGGACGGACGCCGGACAATGCCTGTGACGACAATACCCCTTAGCCCAATTTGGGCTGAGTGGTAAAAAGCGAGAGCGGACCTAGTTTCAAGCAACGTTTCGCCGGCTTCGCAGCCAGCTTCATCAGGCACAATGGACTATTGTATACAAAGTGATGAAATATATATGAAGACCACAAGGGGAAAACCAGAGATGTCAGGATAAGTCAATTTTGAAGAAACTGAAAAACAAAGTTTCAAGACTTTGGTGGACTGTTTAATTTCTGTCATATAGATTTCTTTTCCAGTAAAAGGAAGAGTGATCATTGGCCGATCAAATTAAGCATGTAGCATTTGCCAAGCTTCTGTGTTATTTAATTTAAGAGTAAAGAACGAATCAATGTTGCAAACTGACATCACTGGTTATTCCCTTGTTTAATAATTGCCATGCAATTTTAACCCAGGATGTGGAGCAAATTCATGCTTCATGGTTATTAGCATACATTACATGAATTTGGTGATCACAGATTATCTTTTTCAACATTAAACGGTTATTGTTTTTTGTTTGATTGGTGTTCAACGCCATACTCAAGGGTATTTCGCTTATATGACGACGGATTCTCCATTTCTTACTCCGTACTATTAATATGATGGAAAACCGGGAGGAAACCAAGGATAAACCACCCCCGCGATAGCCGGTCACCTCATGTGACTCCCTCATATACCTAAGCAGGTTGATTGGGTGGTGGGTACATCGATTGAAGATGGGTACTCAGACGCGCTAACCATTAAGCCACGGCGTGGGTCCCATAAAAGTCACAATAAAGGTTTGACCAGGCTTGAACCACGATATGCACCAACTACGGAGCCCATGATATAACAAATAGGCCATTGTAGTGCTCAGAGTTTATGCTGTGAAAGTTTTACAACCTTTCATTTTTTAGTTTCTCAACTCTGAATATTATGGTGGAACAGTTAACATGAATGAAAGGGAGATAACCAGGAGTAAAGTACTGACAACTCTGGGTTTCGACTTGTTCAGCTTTGACAACACTTGTTTTTTCATTGCACGGCTAAACTTTATACCATATTAATTATGTGACACCCCTGATTATTTGTTAAAGTAATATTATGAGAGGAAACCTTATGTTGCCAACTATTGGCAGGTGCAATAACCCTGAAATTTATAAAAAGTGACATCTCTGGTTTTCCCCTTGTGGTCTTCATATATATATATATATATATATATATATATATATATATATATATATATATATATATATATATATATATATATATATATATATATATATATATATATATATATATATATATATACATAGATATATAAATAATCAGATACCGTGCGACTCCAAACCATGAGTGGTGAAAGCGCGGGCTCTGTGTCCCATACAGCGCTTGCTGCATGATACTGGGAGAGGATAAGTGCCACCTGCCACACAGAACATTATCTCCCGCTTTACCAAACACAACCTGGAGTCATCAATGGTCTGCGGTCAGGCGCAATTTGATGATGATAATTAATGTCGTTCTCCGACCTAAGACGAACATCGTGATGTCACCGCCATAACGCACACACTGTCTTGCGGCTCCCGGAAGTGCGATCTCGCAGAGGTGGCATGAGGCTGAATGAAACCCCCATTGCACAATGAGCATTGCCACGTGGAACAGGTTCCATTCTTCCTCTCTATCTTGCGTCCCCGTCCCTCTCCCTCTCCCTCTCCCTCTCCCTCTCCCTCTCCCTCTCCCTCTCCCTTTCCCTCTCCCTCTCCCTCTCCCTCTCCCTCTCTCTCTCTCTCTCTCTTTGCCTCTGTCTCACGCCTCCCCCCCCACCCCGAATGAATGAAATTATTTATATGAAATTACATTATTTATTAAAGCTGTCAAGGATCATCATCATTGAAGACCTGCAACCATAACAATATGTTTGAATTTCATCATTAAATATCCAGCAAAATACACAATGGTGACAATGATTTTAATGGAATGCAAGAGCAACATGGTACCCAGGGGTTTATATGGGTTCTGATGGACTCTGGATGCTACTGGAATTAAATTCCTTAATGCAAGCCCAGAATGCAAGTTTGATTCCATACACCTTCATAAAACAGCATAATAATATGAAGCGTCGTTTATTTATTTATCGTTTGAACATTTCATAGTGTATCATTTTTATGTATCGTTTGTCCTTTTTACAAACACTAAAAAAAAAGCCTCAAACATTACAAGACTGTGATACGGTTGTGTAAAAAAAGGGTTAATAAAACTTACAATCCAAATTTAGACATGACTTACTGCTGAGCGGGTAGACTTGTACGTGACCGCGAATCCTCCATCGCCCTCGCTCTCACTGGAACTGGCATGCCGTCTCTCTCTTGCTTCTCGTCTTGTCTATTCAAACAGCACAGCAATGCAAATAAGAAAATGGCATTAATTTCAAAAGATACCCTTTTGCAATGTTATCGTAGATGTATCACACCTTGATATACAAAATAAATGCTTGTTAAAATAAAAATGAAAAACAAAATCGAAATGATAAAGAACTTGAAAATAAAAGAACTGCACCAAGTGGACAAAAATCAAGGACTTCATATTTGGCGATGATGAACACGGACATGAACAAGAACGTAACGAGAACGAGAATGAGGACGAGGATGAGGACAAGGAGGAGAAGGAGGAGAAGGAGGAGAAGGAGAAGGAGAAGGAGGAGAAGGAGGAGAAGAAGGAGAAGAAGGAGGAGAAGGAGAAGGAGAAGAAGAACAAGACTCCATTTGTTCAATTTGCTGCTGCCAGTCTTTGACAATAACAATAATAAGTCTCTACTAAGATAAGCATCATAAACAGAGTGCATTTTCAACAAGTACTCAAGAGACGACTCTTCTCGACAGAAACATCCTCACAAACCCAGTCCTCAGTCAGAATACTTCCAGCAACCGTGGCTTAGCCACACCAAGGAAATAGTGGATGCAGCAAACCCCGTTTTGGCAGTCCTTTGAGATTCCAGAGTTGCTGGAACTTTGGGGAAATGAAAATATGCAGGCTGAACTCGGTTCAAGTTAAAATGATGAAAAGGTGTTTGCTCACATTTCAGCGCAGCTGTTATCCAATTAAGTGCATCGTCTGGTGAAGCTATGTCTACACAAAATATGAAAGCACTCAAACTTGCAGTCAAAAAAATTAAGGACCACAACAGGGAAAGTGGGGTCGTACCAAACAAATCCAACCTTGGGAACAGGTCTGCAAACCAGTGGAACAGCTAGGATTAATACGATGAGAAACGTCGCCTCGAGATAACTCCAAAGAGATCAGCATGTCTCAAAAGACCAAGATAGCCAGTTGCCCCAGAACTTCCTGCAGGATCCCACATCCAGAGTTGTGATATCACCCTCTCATTGCTCCTGTTTACATCCCTACGCCCCATCAGCAGCTCCTCTCCATGTTCCTAATGATGTGGACTTAAAAAACTCCAGGGCCTCCGTTCCAACCTGACAGATCTCTGAATGCAGGCCACTGCCGATAAACCAGACATCATCTGTTTAACAGAATCCTTCTTCCCCCAAGACATCCCTGACTCCTTAGTGTCTCTCTCCCTGGCTATTGACTCCTCCGGTTTGATCGACCTGAACCCCATCTTGGCAGAGGAGTTGCACTATACATCAAAAACTCAAATTGTCACTCCATGTACTGCTCTCAGACATTCCAAACCCAAGGAGTACCTCTGGCTGCGACTTCCCCTCAGCTCCCACGTCATGTTTATCTGTGTGTTGCACCGTCCTCAAAACAGTGCCAACTCCATCAATAACTACATATATATATATATATATATATATATATATATATATATATATATATATATATATATATATATATATATATATATATATACACATATATATTAGGGTGGTCCAAAAAAAGTCGAAAAAAAATAGAATGTTGCTCCACAAGCTTAAAATTATTCTAATATGATCCAATAACGCGCATAAAATGTTTTAGCTTGATCGGAGGTGATTTAGAGGTCGCTCCATATGACGACTTTTAGTCTCATGACTTGAATAAATTCGGGTATGGTCAGGTACGATTACGGGTACTTCTGGGTGTCCCAGGTGGAAATGGAGTGCATTTTAGAACTCTATGGCATCGATTTACTCTAAGAAATGACTGCACCGACATTGAATTCACTACCATTTCGAAAATATGACCGAAAACAAAATTTATCATTACTGGAGTTGAGCAACGAATCCTACACATTTCGATATTTTCTAATCTATAATTAATTTGTTGCCCGTCGAAACATTTCTTAGAGTAAATCGACCCCACTGAGTTCGAAAATGCAGTCCGTTTTCACCTAGGAAGTTCAGAAGTGTACGGATTCGCATCTCACCATACCCTAATTTAATATAATAATAACTAAATAAATAACTAACATATTTTTCGTGAATCATTGAATCTAAAACACTGGATGTTGGGCCGTCTAGAAATAAGTTCAGGTGGAAGTGGAGACAGCAATAGAGGTGGAGATGATAGTGGTATTTGGTAAATGAGACGAAATATTCTAATAGTTTGCAATTCCATTCATTGAAAAATTATGGTATGGCCAGATTACTTTTACGTGTACTTCTGTACTTTCTAGGTGAAAAAGGACTGCATTTTCGAACTCAGTGGGGTCGATTTACTCAAAGAAATGTTTAGATGGACATCAAATTAATTATAGATTAGAAAATATTGAAATGTGTAGGATAAGTTACTCAACTCCAGTAATGATATATCTTGTTTTAGGTCATATTTTCGAAATGGTAGTGAATTCAATGTCGGTGCTGTCATTGCTGAGAGTAAATCGACCCCATAGAGTTCGAAAATGCACTCTATTTCCACCTCGGACATCCAGAAGTACCCGTAATCGTACCTGACCATTCCCGAATTTAACCAACTCATGAAAATAAAATAAAAGTCGTCATATGGAGCGACCTCTAAATCACCGCCGATCATCTTAAAAAATTTTATGCGCGTTATTGAATCATAGTGGAATAATTTAAGGCTTGTGGAGACAACATCGGAGTATTTATTTTTTTTAATTTTTTTGGCTGCTTTTGGACCACCCTAATATATATATATATATATATATATATATATATATATATATATATATATATATATATATATATATATATATATATATATATATTGTTGCGAATTCGCGCCCGCCGGCGTGCGAACGGCCACGTGACTCGAATCGCGGCACGTCGCCCACCGGACGGACAATTCTGTCGTGACCCTCTCGGACTAACGCCGGGAGATAGTCACGGGTGGGCCTTTCGGCCTCACCACGATCGTGCCAATCAGCCACCCGCGTGGGATAGGGTTGTTCGCCAAACTCGACCTACCTAAGTTCCCACGCGGATGGTAGTCCGGGCGATCGCACCTCGCCGCAGGTTGACTCCGGACACGGGCCGCTTAAGCGATCCGTTCCGTGCTATCGGGATAACCGAGCGGTGTTATCGTCGGCCTCGATGGTTCCGATTAATTATCGGGCATATTAAGCCCACGACGAACCCGTTACGTGAAGCAAGATGGAGATTCAATTAAAGAAAAGACGAAGCTAAACGGGAAAACAGTTCAACATAATGCACATTTATTCCGCGGCACACGGAGAGCACACATATAGCAAATGCAACAAAAGAAACAATGACGCAGAGATACGACCGACTATGCGAGCACACGGCAACACTTAAACAGTTTTACTTCACAGACGGCGCCGACACACATTTACTCAAAAGCAAAGGAAAAGAAAGCCACCCTCAGAGGCAAGGGGGCAGACGGGCCCGTAGGCCAATGTGTGCGCGGGACCTGGAGGAGCGGCCAGGCCCACGAGACCGGGGGGGGGGGGTCCTACCCGCGTCTTCGTGATGAGCCGCAAATATGGCAGCGCTGCGGTGCCCCGACTTCGTGCTCCTTCGTGGGTTTCGTTGGCACCGCTTGGAGTGGGGTGGGAACGGGGCCCCCCTTTTCGCACTATCTCAGCGCGGGGGAAAGGGGGAATTGTTGATGCTCTGGGGAAGGGGTATAGCTGGCTTGCTTGGGTCCCTGACGAGCGATTCCACCGCGACCTCGTCGCCGACCGCCGTCTTCCTTGCCTCGGACTCTTCCCCCAATTCTCCTCAGCCGACTGCAGAAAACCACCTGGACGTCCTCGCCTCCCGACTCCACTCCGCGCTCCAACCCGTCTTGACTGCCTCGCAACAACAACTCTTGCGCAACAACTCTTCTTTCTCTCTGCCCCAAAACTCTCTTCGCTTTTCTGCCACTCAACTCTGCTTTTCTGCTCGGCGTTTTATAGGCCGGCAGGAGAACCCATATGCAAATTTCCGGATCAGGACGAGCTCGGGGGCGGAGCCACGCTCGCCCATTGGATGGAGGAAAAGGGGCGTCAATCTCCCCTGATCCTAGAATTTGCATATCTCGATTCCACACAGACGCGCCTGGAGGCGGGGCCAAGCCACCCCGCGCTTGCTGATTGGACGGATCAGAAGTGGGCGTGTAGCATTCCTGATCCGAATTCTCCTCGGAAAGGCCGCATTTTGCACTCGCGGCTCGGCGCGTATCTTGTACGAGCCCAGGACAGCCCGACGCTCGGTGCTCACAGGTGGTGCGGGAATGGCGGTAGAAGGAGGGAGGTGAGTGTGGTGGAGGGTTTATGGTGATGGTTTGATGGTCATGGTGCGTTTGGGAATGGCATGATGCGATGATGTGGGAGTGAGTTGTGAAGGTAAAGGTCGTGGCTGTTGGCGTTGTTGTTGTTGTGAAGCAGCATTGTGGTTGGTTGTTGTTGTGGGATGGCGGTTGGTTCAAAATAAAGATAGAACAGAAAAACGGCTATCTCAAAGCATCGCAGCCCGAATGAATCACATTTATTCCCACTAAACAACGGGTTTGGGGCTAACTACACATGTACTGAGAGATATCTCACCTATGGGACCTGAATGGTGGTTTGCTAATTTCCACAACCGTAACTATATAGATATATATGTATATATATATATAGATATATATATATATATATATATATATATATATGTATATATATATATATATATATATATATATATAGATATATATATATATATATATATATATATATATGTATATATATATATATATATATACACAGTATATAGCCTGGTGTTGGCGCAGTAGTTAGGGCAGCGGCTTGGGATCCAAAAGGTCCTGAGTTCAAGCCCCGTTGGGCCACTGAATTAATACACCAGGGGGTTGACTCAGCCTGTCATCCTTCCGAGGTCGGCGAAATGAGTACCAGTGTACTGGGCCGGTGTATACCTGGGTTAAAATAGGTGTACCATGTCCCTGCATTGTAAGAGGCAACCAGGGTTGCGTCAGGAAGGGCATCCGGCGTAAAACATGTGCCAAATCACTATGCGGATCATACGGATGATCCGCTGTGGCGACCCCGAACGGAAGAAGCCGAAAGAAGAAGAAGATATATACAGTATATTTGTGTGTATATATATATATATATATATATATATATATATATATATATATATATATATATATATATATATATATATACATATACATATATATATATATATATATATATATATATATATATATATATATATATATATATATATATATATATATATATACATATACACTACGGGTCAAAAGTTATAGAACAACCCCATTTTTCCAGTATTTACTGAAATTTAAGCAGTTCAAGTCCAGTGAATAACCTGAAATGGTACAAAGCTAAGCGGTAAACTGCCAGAGGTTAAAAAAAGTTTAGTTTACCAAAAACTGAAAAATAATGCAAATTTCAGAGTTGTTAAAAAAGGCCCTTTTCAGGGAACAATTAATGGGTTAGCAACTGCAGCTTTTCTGCAGCAATGGAAGTAAATTGAGCCTTGAAAGTTGAGCAAACAATTCTGACAGATGTCCCAACTTTTGTTGATTAGTTACAAACCCTCTGTCTATATAAAAGCAGAGTTGGAACAGACTGTGTTGCTATACCCTCTGAAGCATTATTTGGACAATATTGCACTGCAGGAAGTAGTATATTGCTGTCATAATGGCGAGAAAAAGACAAGTAACAAAGAAAGACACAGACCATTATAACCCTTAAAAGTGTAGGGCTTTCCTTCAGAGAAATTGCAAAGAGCCAGAGTGTCAGTGAGTACAGTTTCCTATACCATCAAAAGGCACTTGGAAACTGGAGGAAACTCTGACAGGAAGAGGTCTGGCAGACCCAAAGCCACAACACAATCAGAAGACAAGTTTCTGAGAGTCAACAGCTTGCGTGATAGGTGGCTCACAGGACAGCAGCTTCAAGCACAGCTTAACACTGGTCGAAGTGAGGAAGTCACAGTTTCAACTGTGAAGAGAAGACTTCGAGCTGCAGGTTTGACAGGTCGAGTGGCAGTAAGAAAGCCATTGCTAAGATGGAAAAATAAGAAAAAGAGGCTTGCCTGGGCCATGAAGCACTGCCAGTGGACTACTGAAAACTGGAAGAAGGTCTTATGGACCGATTAATCAAAATTTGAAATCTTCAGTTCGTCACGCAGGGTTTTTGTACGCCGTCGAGTAGGCGAAAGGATGGTTCCTCAGTGTGTGACACCAACTGTCAAACATGGAGGAAGCGTGATGATCTGGGACTCTTTTGCTGGATCCAGAGTTGGCGACTTGCACAGAGTGACTGGCACCCTGAACCAAAAGGGCAACCACAGCATTTTGCAGTGCTATGCAGTATCCTCTGGTCTACGCCTTGTTGGTCAGGGGTTCATCCTACAGCAAGATAACAACCCAAAACATACTTCCAGGCTATGTAAGAACTACCTTAGAAGAAAAGGACAAGACAGTCGGCTTCAAATCATGGATTGGCCCGCACAGTCTCCAGACTTGAACCCCATCGAGCTGGTTTCGGATGAACTGGACAGAGGGTGAAAGCAAAGCAACCAACAAGTGCAACACATTTGTGGGAACTTCTGCAACAGTGTTGGGAAGAACTTTCTGAACAATATTTGATTTCCATTTTATAAAGAATGCCACGAGAATGTTCGGCTGTTATATCTGCAAAAGGTGGCTACTTTGATGAGTCAAAAATTTAGATTATATTTTGTTAAACAAAACGATTCCATGACTTCTTTATGAAACTGCAATTGTTTATTTATTCTCTGTTAAACTGCTTAAATTTCAGTAAACACTGGAAAAATGGGGGTGTTCTAAAGCTTTCGAATATATATATATATATATATATATATATATATATATATATATATATATATATATATATATATATATATATATATATATATATTGTTACGGATTCTCGCCCGCCGGCGTGCTGACGGCCACGTAACTCGAATCGCGGCACGTCGCCCACCGGACGGACAATCCAGTCGTGACCCTCTCGGACTAACGCCGGGAACCAGTCACGGGTGGACCTTTCGGTCTCACCGCGATCGAGCCAATCGGCCCCCGCGTGGGATAGGGTTGCTCGCCAAATTCGACCTACCTAAGTACCCACACGGAGGGTAGACCGGGCGATCGCACCTCGCCGCAGGTCGACTTCGGACACGGGCCACTTAAGCGACCCGTTCCGTACTATCAGGATAACCGAGCGGTGTTATTCGTCGACCTCGACGGTTCGATTAATTATCGGGCGTATTCAGCCCACGACCAACCCTTTACGTGAAGCAAGATGAGGATTCAATGAAAGAAATGACGAAGCGAAGCGGGAAACAGTTCAACACAAAGCACATTTATTCGCGATGAACGGAAAGCACACATATTCAATTCCACCAAAAGCACATAGAAAAGGAAAAGAAACACAATGCAGAGCTAATACCGACTACGCGAGCACACGGCAACACTTATACAATTTTACTTCACAGACGGCGCCGACAACACATATCCAAAACCAAGAAAAAGAACACCCTCAAGGATGAGGCGGGCCTGAGGCCGAGACCGGGTCGGGCCTACCCGTCTGGTGATGAGACGCGGAGCGGCGATGGTGCCTCAACTCCGCGGGCCTCGCGGACAGTGTCTGGTAGGGGGTGGGAAAGGGGCCCCCTTGGTCGCACTATCTCAGCGCGGGGGGAAACAGGAGGGGGTTGCTGATGCTCGGGGGAAAGGAGGATTTCTACTCTGCCTCGAGTCCCGCGACGAGCGTCTCCACCTCGACCAGGTCGCGCCGTCGGCCTCCCTGGTGTGCAGCTCCCGGCACGACGCGAGCACCCCCTCGTCTGCCCTCGCCGCCTCTCCACAGCTCCGTCCCCTTCGCTCCGACTCCAACGCACACGACGACGACCAACTCCTTCTTGCTTCTTCTTCCCAACTCCACCGACTGCGAAGTCTTAACTCAACTCTACTGACGAACGCGGTCGCTTATATAAGCCCCGTGGCTTCGCTCTCTCATCTTTGACCCCCTGCCTTCGACCTTTCACCTCGCTCCCCATTGGCCCGAGAAAAAGTGGGCGTGAATGCATTTTGATCCATAAATTTGCATATAGCGACCGCCCTCCAACGCCCTGGAGGCGGGGCCAAATCGCCCCTCGCTCACCGATTGGACGGCACAAAGGTGGGCGTGTGTCGTTTTTGATCCGATTTTGGAACGGAAAATCCGTGATTTTGTACACGCTCTTCGGCGTGCGCCCTGCACGAGTCCAACACCGGTACCCACAAGCAGCGCAAGAACGGTGGCGATGCGACGGTTGCGAGGTGTGACGTGAAGCGGCCCCGCAGTGGGTGGTTGATGTTGTGGTTGGTGGTGGTAATCATGGCGGTTGGTCCAAAATAAAGATAGCAAAAGAAAAACGGCTATCCTGAAGAGTCGCAGCACGCATAAATGACATGTATTCCCACTAGACAACGGGTTTGGGCCTAACTACACATATACTTACCGAGATATCTCACCTAAGGGACCTGAATGGTGGTTTGCGAATTTGGTAACCACAACAACATATATATATATATATATATATATATAAAACACACACACACACACACACACACACACACACACACACACACACACACACACACACACACACACACACACACACACACACACACACACACCATGGACCAACTGTTAATCACTCATCCAGACTCTCTTTCTTATATGTGGTGATTTTAATTGACACCATGTTAACTGGCTGGGGTATTGGTCCCTCTCTCACCAACCATGGCACTTCTGCAAAGGACTTCTGTGATTCCATGGGTCTGACTCAATCGGTGAATTTTCCCCACTCAGATTTCTCCAAATGGCAAATCTTCCCTTCTGGATTTGATGATGACCAACCCACCCACCCCCCCCCCCAATGCATCTTGCTCATCCTCTTCCCCAATTGGCTCATCTGATCATGCACTTGTGAAGGTCAATATCTCCCAGGCCATTCTCAGAGAACAGCTTCTGTGCCGGCAAGTCTGGCAGTTCAGACACGCAAACTGGGAGGGACTGCAAGTGGCCATCACACTTCAGGACTGGTCTCCTATATCTACTGTCCCTGATGTTAATTCATCCAGGGAATTCTTTCACAGAAGCCTGCTCTCTCTTATGCACAAATTTATCCCATCTCTTCTTCGGTTATCTTCCCCATCCTCCCATTCTTGGTTCTGTGAATCCTGTGGTGGGGCTGTTGTTTTAAAACAACTTGCATTCTCCCACTGCAAGGCAAATCTGACCGAAGGTAACCCCATATCATTCCACAAAGCCCACAAATCTGTGTCTCCCCTCTGGAGAGCCAGAAAACAACATCTGTCCAATCTGAAGAATGAGCTTTCAAACTTATCTCCCTCCTCTAAAAACCTGGTGGTGCCTTGTTAAGTCAGTCTTGGGTGTACCCTCCCCCTCCATCCCTTTTCTCACATCAAATGGCATCAGAGCCAACTCCGCTCTTGAGAAGGCAGAATGCCTCAATTGTGTGTTTGCTTCAAAATATTGTCTCCCCAAACCCTCCCTCTCTGTACCCACCGTTCCCAGTCATACTCAACTGCTGCTGAATCCTGTGTCTTCTGCACCTGAAAAAGAAGGAAAAGTTTCTGGCAACCCTCAACTCTGACTCTGCAACTGAACTGTACGGCATCAGCTCACGTGTCCTAAAAACCTGCTCTGCTGCTCTTGCACATCGTCTCTCTGCCCTCTTCACCCTGTCATGCATCTTAGGTCATCTTCCATCTGCTTGGAAATCAGCCAAGATCACAGCATTACATTAAAAAGGTGCAAAAATGCATCCTCTTAACTACAGACCAATTAGCTTACTTCCAATCATCAGCAAGCAAGGTCATGGAGCGTAGTTGACACAAAATCATTCGTTTTCTCCATAGCCTCATCTCAGATAATCAATTTGGATTCTGAGAAAGTCATTCTACCTTGGACATGCTACTTCTACTCTTCCAACAATGGATGGAGGCCCTCAATATCAGACATTAGATCAGGGAAGTCTCTCTGGACATATCTCGAGCTATTGAGAGTCTGGCATCCTGCCTTACTCTCCCAACTGTCTGCCGAAGGAACCCAAAGCCAACTCCACGCTTGGATTACTGACTTCCTCCACTTCCATAGACAATGTGTGGCTCTCAATGGAACCCTTTCTTCTCCACTGTTAAGGCTGAAGTACCCCAAGACAGTGTTCGAGGCCTAGTCTTATTCCTGCATTGCCTGATTTATTTCTGCACAGGCAGGCATTGATAGTAGCTATACCAGCCGTTGTTGCTCTGTCATTCCTCGCCCTCGTGTGATCCCCCCCCCCCCGCTGGTCTTCAAACTTCTCATCAGAACTTGTTCGATGATCAGGTCAGATGAAAGACCTGCCCACAGGCGATCACTTCGTCGAACCACATGGAACCCCTCATCAAAACGTTGTTGGACATTGGGATGTTGAGTTTTGAGGTTGGACATCTGCTGCAGATACACCCTCGCAGATTTGGCATACTAGTTGTGGCCCGAGGCTGCCAGGTAAGGCAGCACTTCCTGGATGGCCTGTAGATGTAGTGCCCAGTTCCCAGTGCGCTCTGCCCAGATGTATTTGCGTAGAATGTCTAGCATGTCCATATACTGAACCCAGAGCGCTGAGGTTCTAGAAGATATCTTTACAGACTCGGCATGCTTCTGAAGGTGGTCTTTGATTCGTTTCAAGATGTCAGACTTGCATACTTCTTCCACAGACTGGGGTTGGTAGAAGTGCGACGAGGGTTTTGTGCCACTTCAGACATCAATAGCTCCAGCTCCTGAAAAGATGTTACGTGTCATGAGGTGCAACTGCCAGGCTGAATGTAGCACCATGAGATGCACATGCAAGAAGCACAACATTGAGTGCACTCCAGCTTGTGGAAACTGCAGGGGCTCTGGCTGCACAAACACTCCATGTGACAATGATGAGGATGATGACGACATTGTCGAGTTCCAACTTTAATAGGCTTGATTTTTGTCAACATGTATAGTAAGCTTATAATGGATGAGGTTTCTGAGTTTAATGCGAATTTTCATTTCGAAACCTTCGTCAGGCAGATGTGATTGCCCCGAGTGGAATTGAGAATTTTGTCATGTTTCAATGATTTACATAATTATATTGTATTGCCATAGACGTGATTTCATCTTGTGTCTTCAACATTTCTTATTTTTTTTTTTTGGTCAGTATTAGCCAAAATCAGTATCAGGTAAATTTATTTTTTTTTTCGAGACAAAAAATTGACATTTTTGGACAAAAAAGCTATAATTTTTATTTTACCCTCAATATATTTCACTTTTTTATAATTATTCTTGTATATCAATATACTGACCATAACTAGAAACAATTAGAATGCAGATAAGCATATTTACATATTAAAATATCAATCTTTACAATTTACTCATTTTCCCCCGAAGCCGGGTGGCGGCCATATTGGATTTCCATGATTTCAGGACTTCCCCCCCCCCCCCCCGGAGGATCCCTTAGGACTTTTGTTTCTGTCACTGAGGACATATCCAGGAATCAAAATCTGTTGAGTTTGCTTTTGTTGCAATTTGTGGGAGGTTGACCAACATTTTGACTGTACTAAAGCCACATTGAAAGTTGGCCTCCAAAGCCAGCCACTGACTGGGCATCCTCCATTGTACAAAGTCCTTCTTTGGCACACCTGAACTCCTATCCCTAATCCCATCCTAATCCCTGTGTCAACTCTGGATTGGCTCTCCAGGAGTTGGGGCAGGGAGCGTTCCTGGGAAATAGCTTTGGCAGGATGTCACCCCTAATTATGATGGATGTGCCATCTGGACTGCATGGCACAAGGCCAGTTTGAGGCGGTTTTTGGAGATTGCTTGGGAGGTTTAAGGTGAAAGGGCAAGGCTGCTGCACTGAAGGCAGAGAGTAGTCGATTGAGAAGTGTGTTTTGTGCGCAATAGGAAATTGATGTAGACCAGAGTGTAGAAGCAACTAGAGTAATTTAACTGCACGCAGTCAACGGGTATGCCTCCGCTTTCCCGCACAAACACTTGAGTATTGACATATTTGACCCTTGACCTTTATCATATCTGTCCCAAAATCTAATCAGTTAATTGACCTGTCTTACTTTACCTTTGTGCCAAGTTTGATGAAATTCTGTCCAATATTTCTTGAGTTAGGGTGAAACAGTAAAATTTCAGAGTTTGACCTTGACCTTTATAACATCTGGCCCAAAATCTAATCACTTAATTGCCCTGTCTTACTTTACCTTTTTACCAAGTTTGATGAAATTATACAATTTGCTTCTTGAGTTATCACGTAAACGAAAATCCGGATGGACGAACGGACGGACAGACAACCCGGAAACATAATGCCTCTGGCACCCTTGGTGCGGAGGCATAATAAAAAAAGAACATGCATCATACATCAGTCTATACACTCGCAACGCATATCTGCTCACATGAACAACAGACACTTAACTAAACAATATACTGGATATTGCTAGATCCTCCAAAGCCAGACTAGTTGACCTCAAAATAAGCCTGGTGTTGGTTTCACGGTTCAGGTGACTGGCTGGCTTAAGATCTTAAGGTATTGAGTTTGATCCCCTTATCGTTCGGTTGAATTAACACCAGGTGGGTTGACTCAGCCTGTCATCCTTCCAAGGTTGGCAAAATGAGTTTGGCTTGCTGGAAAGAGGGGGCATTGCATCAGCAGCACAGCTGTGACCCAAGAAAATGATGCAACCAGCAGCCATGGGCTGCATACGAATAAATCAATAAATAATTTAATAATCTCAAAATAACTCCTGAGTTCATTACTATACAAAGGCATTCATCTGACACATCATAGAATATGGGTCCTTACTCTGGGCTGAAAAGCCTGGTGTTGGCTTCATGGTTACGGTGTCTGGCTTGGGACCTTAGGGTCCTGAGTTCGAGCCCCTGTTTACCAATGAATTAATACCAAGCGGAGTTCACTCAGCCTGTCATCCTTCTGAGGTCGGCGAAATGAGTACCAGTGTACTGGGGTAATACCCATTCGGGATAACCTGCGTCGGAGTGGCGACCCACCCAGGACTGTACTCCTTGCCAACGAATCTGCCTCAGCAGCCGTCTGCGCCTTTACGGCATGAAAGGAATGGTATTATTACTCTCAGATAAGACAGATACTTCCCATCTTGCTCCCCTAGAGATGATCCATTCCAAGACGCTCCATGTCATTGACATATTTCGGGAGGAGGCCTCTTCCTGAGATCCGCTTCTCAACCACCGCAGGCAGAATTGTAGACTCTCAGTTTTCTATCACCTCAGGGCTTGCTCTTCCCATCCTCTCATTCCTCAATATTCCCCATTCTGCTCAGGTCACATGCGTTGTTCCAGAATCCCACACTTGGTTACTCTTCCTAAATTTAAAATGAACTCTCACCAAATCCTAACATTCCTATTTTCTTATATGATATGTTCAACATTCTTGCTGTCTGTTGTATTCATGTCCATCGCTCTATTTCATGACCTCATGCTATAATTTATTGTATCATACCGAATCCGGAACCATCAAGAGAGCGCTGCTGATCATCACCTCGATGCTTTCTCCAATACCCAACCCTGGAGTCTTCGATTCGTATTAATATCTGCTTGATCCAAGACAATGCAAAGTTTACTCAAATAGTTGGATACCCCAGTAAGTATCCAAACATTATAAAAGGCTGTACTATTAAGAACACATTTCCTTTTGATAACATCTTGATCTCTCAGGACTTGGCTAATCACAACGTCACGATGGCAATGTTCCACATCAGAGACAACATCAGTCTCTGAGGCTGTGATAAAAAGAAATAATGTCAAATGAAACCGATAACGTCAATCCTGTTAAGTCAAGTATTTCTAAATTAAAAATTGTGCACAAAATTCACGTTTGTCTCATAGAACACTTGTGTCTTCCACCTTTTTATCGAGAAATAATTACACTAATAACTCCAGACTGCACGCCCCCCACCACCCTTCCACCAAACCCACCAACCACCCTTTTAAACCAAGTCTCAACATGTCATCCTCAAGCCATGCTTCTCAACCTTCAACCCCATCCTACATTATTTTTTTAAAGCCTCTTCCATTCCCCAAGCAATTGTGCTGAAATGATGAGTAATGCACGGAGTGTTTTAGCACGGATGCCCCACATACATGATAATCAGACTCAAATATAACTTGATCAATTTATATGCAAAGATGAAATTTAAAAAATGTACAATGTACAGCACACATCATGGAATCATAACATGGTATATTGGAAAAAAAACATAATTTTTTTTTTATAATATTTGGGTGATGTCATGGTATTATGATGAAATGGTCACATGTGTTCCTTCGTTCCATCGATTTATGGAAAGCATTGTGCAAGAGGGAATCGAATAGCAAAGCAAAGACAAATTAATTGGGGTCTTCAACATTTATTAAAAGGAACACACCTGCCCAACAGGATACTTAGATTTATGCAGACAAGGATATGTTCTGGTTACTAAGAGTCTGTGCAGGATAAAAATAGCGCAAGCAGAAACGAGTGCACGACTCGACATGCTGCACATCCTACAGCTCACCGTTTGGATCATCGGGTTGGAAAGCTGCCGCTTCTTCTCTCGCCGCACCACGGCACTGCCATCTTCATCGGCACTGCTGTCTGGCTCGGGAAGGATGCAGAATATGTCCGATAAAGAGAAATCCATGGAAGCCGCCGCGAACGTTGGCATACAAGCAAAGACAGACGAGTCCAAATAATTCCGTCAGTCCCTGTCCGGTGCTGTTTGTTTTTGTGAAAAGGTAGTAACGTTTGGAAAGGGGAGGGATTAACAGAAAAGAAGAAGAAAAAAATGGAGGGTGTGAAAAGGGGTGTTATCAAAGCACCAGACGGAGGTTGAACGTGCGAGGTTAATAGAACGGAGAGGAATGAAATTTCATTCAATACCAGATTTGCTAAAATTGCAGAAAATTAAAAAAATTAATGTCGATAGCTGTCGTCATATGTTGGCAAGAAAACAAAGACTGTGCCAAAACAACTTAGAACCGCAACATTTGGATGGGATAACAATGTGTCTCTAGATGCAAATGAGACTCGCATCTTTTCATAGAGCACTCCAAAATATAACTATTTCACACCTCGCGAACACTAACATTCCCAATAAAACCATTTCACATCTCTATGTAAGCACTCCAAGAATGCTATTTCACGTCTCATGAACAGGACACAATATGCTGCCTTTTGGATGATTTTTTTTTTAATTTAATATATCCAAAGTATGTGCATACTCCAAATTAGTAGATATCAGTGTTAGTTTAACACGACCTGAGTAGATAATGGACAAATAGATGTTATATATTGTCTTTTGACCTGGGTTCCTCAAATCGTGACCCGTGGATAAGATGACAATGTGAGGATTCCAATATAACACTGCTGGGCGAGAAGGTCTTCACGGCTTTCCGCGATCCCATCGGAAGGACAGTCGAGCGGTAAAGCCCTTGCAATTACGATGACTCAAAATACCTGGGTGATGAATGGTCTTCTATCCACGGACAAATGTTAACTGTATTAAACTCGAGTTCATACTTGTGTGTATGGTCGTATGGCAGCTTAGCTGCCAGGGTAGCTATCATTTCTTGAAGCACAACTGTGTCGCTGATGCAGTGCCCCTCTAGTACACACACTGGAACTGGTACTCATTTTGCCGACCTCGGAAGGATGACAGGTTGAGTCAACCCCCTGGTGTAATAATTCAGCGGCAGACGGGGATTGAACTCAGGACCTGAGGATCCCAAGCCGCCACCCTAACCACTGAGCCAACACCAGGCAAAGAGTTCATACTTCATAAAACACAATACCCCATGCAGTGTTCAAATAGATACTTCAAGATGAATACAATAATGATTTTAAAGATCGTTTAAAAAAAAACAAAAATCCAGAAGTTTCTCGCTATTGAAGCGGTCTGAAACACCAACGACCCTTAAACATGTCAAAGTACTGCTAAAAGGAAGGGTTTTGGAAGTATTACGACAGGCGATTTGTGTTCTACAGTGTTCTAGTATATAATTCAATTTAAATAAAATAAAGATGGTTAAAGTTATATAAATAAATTAATACTGGGTTATACTGCCGCTTAAAACCAGTGGCTATTCCACCATCCTATCGAACACGTTACGTTAGTTCTTCGTGCCTGTTATTTGTGTCCTTTATAAATGTTCTTATAAACGGTAAGTTCCCTGTGTGGAATGATTTTCAATTTTGTTTGACCGCCAGTCAGACAGACAGACAGACAGAGTAAAAAAATTACCTCATTCGTCTCTGCACATGTGCGATCGGGACAAATTCAGATCCAAGGTCCGGTAAATCGGCAGATTTGTCTTCCTATCCACGTTCCGATTCGTGTTGAAAATATAACATTCAGTTGAAATAAGTTCTTCGTCGATCATAAACTGATAAGAAAGATGGACAGGCATGAGCCAATTGCTTAACCCCACTTTTCACTTCACATGGACAAGCCAACAATAAGAGCACTCATGTTAATAACAATCAATCCGTAATCCCACAACAATTTTTTTTTTTTTAATCTCTTAACCTTTGTAGAACAATTCACTTCAGATGTACTCAGCTGTATGTTAACGAAGCAATGCAGATAGAAATCTGAACAAAAACTTGGAAATTTAAACCCTGTGCAGGTTTGTTACACACAAAGGACAGAGAAACGGCTGTACGGAAATTGTGCTTTGTCCTCTAAACTTTGCTAAAGTATTAACTTTGAACTATGTTGATCCATGAAAATTGTACGCTGAAAAACTATAACAAAACGGATACATTATTTCATGTATATTTTGCCTTTCCTTCATGGCCGAATGGGCCTGGAGTGACATGAACCCATCTCTCGTGAACAAGCTTCCGTATTTATAATATGCGCCAACATATTATCGACATCATGTCCGCATGCATCATGTCCTGTCCTAATGTTGTGAAGCTTCCGAGGAGGAATTGCAAACTGTGACCACAATGGAGACGGATATTGATTTGCAAGAGCCTTCACTTCTGCAAGAGGTAAAGAAATACACCGATCTCCCATTACAGTGAATGCATCGATTCTTAATCATCTGTTGTGTTTTAGTGAATTACTTGTTTGACAACATTTGTTGAGCATATGAAGCAGGTAGACCAAAATTACTGCACTCAAGGAATGTGAGTTTGCAGCTTCGGAGAGGGCAAATGTGTTGATAGCAGATGCGCCGCAGTTCAGACGAGTGCAATGAAGAGCGACCACAAATTGTTGAGATGCTTTAAGTGCCCCTCCACAAATGTTTCTTACTTCTTCAAAATAAATCTGCAAGTTGTGCTTTAAACTCCACTTGAATTAGGTCATGTTTATTTTTCAACTGAATGCAATTCACACCAAACGTGGGTGTAGTTTGCCAGCAAACACAAGTTTTGTGCACCTGATTAAGAATTTTTGACATCCAATGCCTATTTTAGAACAGATTCATTATGGAAAACGTTTTTTTCATTTTCAAAATAAGAAGTTGCAAACATTTTGATAGTTGTACATGCTTTCCTAGTGAACAGTTTGTCGGTATTGTATAACTGCTGTGCGTACAATGTACCCTTTCAGCACTGGCCACGTGGTCGTGTAACTCTTCCTGAGATTGGGATCGTTCTTCACTTAGGCATTCAGTCATTCATGTCAGGTTTCCTGTGATTTGCAGACGAGATTGAAGGAAAGCCGAACTTCCTTGACAATGTCTGGCTTTCTGAAAAGGCCCATTTCCTCCTTTATGGGCATGTCAACTCCAAAAATTGCATATAATGGGTTCGACACGCGTCCCCGCCCCCCTATTTAGTGCTCTAGTGACCTCTCCACTCAGAAAACTGCACTGTCTGGATCGCAATCAATAAACATGGAAGCTTTGGTCCTTTCTGGTTTGACGACAACACAGGCAAGGCATTGACTGTCGACACAAAACGTTACATCCAAGTTCTTGGGAAGTTTTGGAGGGCCCTGGGTAGTTGCATTGGGGGGGGGGGGTTACGAGAGAGGGACAATGCTCTCAACAGGATGGAGCCACTCCTCACACTTCAAATGATTCACTGAACTGGCTCAGCACGCACTTTGGTGACGGAGTCATCAGTCAAAGACTTGCTGTTGAATAGGGCCCACACTCATCAGACCTGTCATTGTCAGATTTCTATCTTTGGGGCCATCTGAAGGAGAACGTAGACAGAGGAAGGCTACAATCCATTGAAGAACTCAAAACAACAATTACTGATAAAATTTACTTCATTCCTAAAGTGGAATGCACCAGAGTGATCAACCATTTTTCCCATCGAATCCAAGTGTGTTTGCAGCACCGTGGCAAACATTTGGAGTATGCCATGCAGAGTCGGTCCTGGCTTATTCAAGATGATTTGTGCCAAAAATTGCGCCATTCGAGTGTAAATGAGGATTTCATCTGAAATTGTACGGGTTCTGTTTTTTGGGGTCACCCTCATGCATGGCATAAAGCCCATCACAGATGGAGGAACTGAAGCTGGTAATTCTATAGAACAGCCGTCATGGTAATAATGGTATGGGAGAAATAGACGCAACTGTTCGAAGGTGGGTTCGGGGCTGAAGGGTGCCAGTCAGTGAGCCTTTTCCCACAAGTCAAGTTGCCCAACACTGCACTCCATCAAGAATACACAACACAGATGGAAGAACAGGGCCTCAAATGTGGAAGCAGTATTCCATCACGGGGTGAACTTGAAATGAAAAATCAATCCTTGAGGAAAAGCAAACTTGTTTCGATCTCAGAAAAAATGAATCCCAATTTGGAGGAAGCATTTCTGGCATTGGTTACAATATGGGGCTTGCAGTGGAGATGAGAACCTTCAGCTCCGAGAATGCTGATAATGGAAGTCTATGTGAGGGACATTCTTGCCATAAAAAGGGGAACATTGGTTTTGATTTTACTTGAAGTGAGAACGGTATCTTTGTGTAGTTGAATGTAACGAGGTTGTTTGATCGACCAATCCATTAACGAGTCAAGATCGGAAATCAAGAATTCTGCAGTTAAAGTGCGGTTGGCATTCAATGAATAGATTTCAAGTTGACAGAGGAGTGAGGAGTTGATTCATCGGCAAAGGAGCGAATGTGCATTATAATGGCAGAAAAAGAATAAATTATGAAATGGAGAAACAAGACGGGTGATATAACTGAGTGTTGTTTCACTTGAGAGTCAATACAAATACTCTTGGAGAGGGCACCATCCACACAGGTACAAACGGAACACAATCCTTTTGCATACTAGCACGTCTGTGCAGAATGGTGTCCTCCCTCGATAGAGAGTAAGAATAAAAAAAATAATAAACTAGAGGGGGAGCACTCGGGAGAGTGCAAAACCTCCGCCGCCAATACTGCTGGGTCACTCAAGTGAACCTTATATCATATTCATTAAATATGATGTCAACAGTGCTGACAGGGTTGTAGTTCTTTTCTCCAACTTTTTTTTGGGGGGGGGGGGGAGAAATCACTTCAAACATGAAGAAATGCAAAAAAAAAAAGAAATCGAAATTTTGTTGAAAAAAAAGTTGCAAAATTTTTTTTTTTCCTCGAACAATTTTTTTTGGGGGGGGGTTGGAAATCACTTAAAACATGTGGAAATGAAAAAAAAAATTTTCTCGAACAATTTCTTTTTGGGGGGTTGGAAATCACTTAAAACATGTAGAAATGCAAAAAAAAAATTTTTCTCGAACAATTTATTTTTGGGGGGGGGGGTTGGAAATCGCTTAAAACATGTGGAAATGCAAAAAAAAAATTTTTTTCTCGAACAATTTCTTTTTGGGGGGGTTGGAAATCACTTAAAACATGTGGAAATGCAAAAAAAATAATTTTTTTCTCGAACAATTTCTTTTTTGGGGGGGTTGGAAATCACTTAAAACATGTAGAAATGCAAAAAAAAAATTTTTTTCTCGAACAATTTCTTTTGGGGGGGGTTGGAAATCACTTAAAACATGTGGAAATGCAAAAAAAAAATTTTTTTTCTCGAACAATTTCTTTTGGGGGGGTTGGAAATCACTTAAAACATGTGGAAATGCAAAAAAAAAAAATTTTTCTCGAACAATTTCTTTTGGGGGGGTTGGAAATCACTTAAAACATGTGGAAATGCAAAAAAAAAAAATTTTCTCGAACAATTTCTTTTTTGGGGGGGGGGTTGGAAATCACTTAAAACATGTGGAAATGCAAAAAAAAATCATTTTTTTTCTCAAACAATTTATTTTTGGGGGGGGACCAAGTCCAAAATTTAATGGCATGATCCTTGGACCATACCTAACCCCCCCCCACCAAGTTTCGTCGAAATCCATCGAGGAGTTTTTCCGTAATACTGTTCACAAACAAACAAACAAACAAACAAACAGAAAGGGGTGAAAACAGTAACCTCCATCCATCTTCGAAGATGGCGGAGGTTAATAACTGTTGCCAACTTCGCTGGTGGGAGAGGGGGAGGATGTGCCACGGGGCTGGAGAAGAGAGTACACCCTCTCTGTGATGGGATGGTAAACAGTTCCGCTCCTGACTTAACCCACATCGGTATCGGTACAGTATGTGTAACCTGTATTATATTTTGATTTAATTTACATCCCTGATCGGTAGAGTATCTGTAACCTGTATTACATTTTGATTTAATTTATAGCGAACAAAGTGAGCTTCATACTTAACGCGTGCAGTGAGAGAACAGGAAACAACAACAACAACAACAACAACAACAACAACAACAACAACACAATAGCCCTGGCTATTTGGAATCCGTGTCGTTTGCTATGACTTTGTGCTTCCGTTTGTTGTTAAACGCTGTGCGGTGTATAAACACGATTGGGTTTTATTTCTATCTTGTGAATATTACTTAAAGCGTGCACATGAGAGAATAGGAAACAACAAAAACAACACAATACACTGGCAATTGTGAATCCGTGTCGTTGGCTATGACCATTTTGCTTCCGTTTTTTGTTTCGTTTCTGTTTTTTTTTTTTTGTTTCCGGTTTTTTCATGGGGAATGATGCATGCCGGGAGATCATGACCGGAAGTGTTTCTTTATTTATTCAATTAATTTTTTCCCAAAGCTAATTTTATACTTCCGAAGGTGATTTTTTTTCATGACAGGAAGTGTTTATTTTGTATTTAACATTACCGGGAGTGATTTTGAAACTCTTTCCGAAACTTTTAATTTCTTTTATTCTTTTTTTTTTTTTTGTATACCTTGGTTGAGACTCGTATGAGAGCTAACACACAACTCACAGCAAGGAGGCATGAGACAAGAGGGGCGGGAGTGGAAGGGACAAAACAGTGGGGAACAGACACATTAGGTGAACAGTGGAAGGGAGAGGGATGGGGATGGGACGGGGAACATGGCGAAGAGAAGATGGACATTACAGGGACTTTCAGGAAGGAAAGCAGGAGAATTGAAGGAAGTGGGCTTGGGTGGATTATCGAGGGTAGAAAAGATCGAGGATTTGGATGGGGGAAGATAAGAGGTGGTGGTGAACAGCTGTTTTGAAAGCCGAGAGGGAAGAATGGGAAAGAATAGAGTGAGGAAGTTTATTCCAAAGGCGGGAAAAAAAGAGGAATGAAAGAGTGAAGATGAGCAGTGATTCGTAATTTTGGTAGTTTTACCAGAAGGGGGTTGTTGGCGGACCTTGAGCGCCCTGTGGAAATATGGTGGGGACAAATCGCAGAGAGAGCAGGGGGGGCAAGGCTGGAGAGGAGTCGGTAGAAGACAGAAAGACCACCGACCAACCTGCAGTGATTGAGTGAGAGGCCCAAAGACTCAGCTTCATTGCGGGAGATGCCGATGATCTTAAATGCCCTGGTTTCGACAGCGTGCAGCCGAGAAAGGTGGGAGGCAGGAGCACCAGCCCAGAGGGGAGAGCAATACTCCATCAGGCTACGGACAAAAGCTTTGTAAGTGGTCAGGAGCTCAAGAGGGCCGAGGAAGGACTTTGCACGACGGAGGATTCCCAGTCGGCGACTGGCTTTTGAGGCGAGGTTGGAAATGTGACTTTCCCAGGAAAGGTCATGGCAGATAGTGAGACCCAGAAGCTTGAAAGAAAAGACTTCTTCCAGAGGATTGTTGAGAAAGTGGATGGGGGGGGGGTTTCTAAACGGTCCTTTCGAAGAGACATAGTGAGAGTGTGAGATTTGTCTGGATTGAAAGACATGTTCCACGTGTTGGACCAGTTTGTGATTTTATCCAGATCTGCAGTGAGCGAAGAAGCTGCTGCTTGTCGGTCTGAGGGAAGACAGATGGTACGGCAGAGGGTGGAGTCGTCGGCAAAGAGAAATAGAGGATTTTCCAGAGAGTCCGAGAGATCATTGATGAAAACCAGAAAAAGAACAGGGCCCAGAACGCTACCTTGAGGAACTCCAGCCTGCACAGGAAGAGGGGATGAAAGAACTCCATTTAGGGCCACACGTTGACTGCGACAGGAGAGGAAGTCTGCGAGCCATGAGTGGAGATGGCCTTGGATACCATGGGAAGAGAGTTTGGTGAGTAGTGCAGGGTGCCAGACTGTGTCAAAAGCACGTGATATGTCCAGGGATACGGCTCGGATTTCCTGTCTGGCATTGAGGACCTCCATCCATTGATGGGAGAGCAGAAGCAGCATATCAAGGGTAGAGTGACCTGGTCTGAAACCAAATTGATGATTGGAAATCAAGCCATTGGAGAAGAGGAAGGATTTCATGTCTGAAGCGATGATGGATTCCATAACCTTGCTGATGATTGGGAGAAGGCTGATTGGTCTGTAGTTACAGGAATCTGTTTTTGCACCTTTTTATGCAGGGCAGTGATGTAAGCAGATTTCCAAGCAGATGGCAGATGACCTTGGGCAAATGAGAGGGTGAATAGAACAGAGAGAGGGTGAGCAAGAGCAGAAGAGCAGGCTTTGAGGACACGTGGGCTGATGCCGTCTGGACCGGTTGCAGAATCTGACTCGAGGTTTGAAAGCAAGCTCTCCACCTTGTCAGGAGAAACAGATACAGAGTCCAGGGACAGTTGGGTGCGACTGGGTAAAGTGGGTAGAGATAGTGATGGGTTTAGGACACAAGATTTAGCTGCAAACACCAAGTTTCGACATTCAGCTTTATCACGTGTGGAATCAGCAGTGCGGCCATTTGAGGTAAGGGAGGGGATGGAGGGGGGACATACACCAGAAACAGATTTGATTAAACGCCACCAGGATTTTGAGGAGGGAGAGAGGTTTGAGAGTTCAGACTTGAGATGAGAAAGATGTTGTTTTCTGGCTCTCCTGAGGGTAGATACACACTTGTTCCAAGCGAAATGGAAGGAACTGAGATTACCCTCAGTTGGGTTTGCTTTCCATGAGGCAAAGGCAAGTTGTTTCAGGACAACTGTCTCGCCACAAGCTTCAGTAAACCAAGGGCGGGAGGAAGGGTAAGACAACTGAACACGAGAGGGGATAAATCTGTGCATGAGGGAGAGCAAGTTTCTTTGAAAGAATTCCCAGGATGAGTTGATGTTTGAGAAAGTAGTGATAGGAGACCAGTCTGTAAGTTTGATGGCTGCTCGGAGACCCTGCCAGTCGGCTTGAGTGAAATGCCAGACTCGACGGCGGTGAGGTGGTTCTCTGATAACAGCCAGAGAGATGTCCACTTTGACAAGGACGTGGTCAGAAGAACCAATTGGAGTGAAGGAAGAGCAGCAGATATTGTCAGGGAAATTTGTCAAAATCAGATCCAGAAGAGATGGAGTACCATTGGTTGAGATCCGGGTCGGGAAGTTGACCGATTGAGTCAGTCCCAATGATTCGCAGAAAGCTTTTGCTGAGGTGCCATGACAGGTGAGAGAGGTACCCACACCTAGCCAACTGGCATGATGACAATTGAAGTCACCACATTAGAGGAAGAGAGAGTTTGGATGAGAAGATAGAAGATGGTCCATGTTTTCGGATAGTGAGGTGTAGATGGAGTCATCACTGTTCGGTGGACGGTGCAGTACACATATAAACATGAGGTGGGAGTGGAGGGGAAGCCGAAGCCAGAGGTATTCCTGGGGGTGTGGGGGAGTGAGAGCAGTGCATGGAGAGTGAGGAATAGAGTCTTTGATGAAGAGAGCAACACCTCCACCAGGACGAGGCTCAGGTCTGTCATACCGTAAGAGGGATTAACCAGGGAGTGATACTTGGGAGTCAGACACGTCTTGGGAGAGGAAAGTTTCTGTTAGGCAGATAATGTCTGGTTTGTCAATGGACATTATCTGCCTCAGTCTGGTTTCTTGACCAGAAGTGATCGTTTATTTATTTATTTATTCAATTATTTTTTCCCAAAATTAATTTTAATAAAGATATCTCCCGCATCATCAAAAAATATTTTTAAATCTTGATTTACATGATTGTTCGCTGATCCCGAATCCAGGCCGAAGTGATCGGTACAGTATCCCTGATCGGTACAGTGTGTGTAACCTGTATTACATTTTGATTTAATTTATATCCCTGATCGGTACAGTGTGTGTATCCTGTATTACATTTTGATATAATTTATATCCCTGATCGATACAGTGTGTGTATCCTGTATTACATTTTGATTTAATTTATATCCCTGATCGGTACAGTGTGTGTAACCTGTATTACATTTTGATTTAATTTATATCCCTGATCGGTACAGTGTGTGTAACCTGTATTACATTTTGATTCAAGTTATATCCCTGATCGGTACAGTGTGTGTAACCTGTATTACATTCTGATATAATTTATATCCCTGATCGGTACAGTATGTGTATCCTGTATTACATTTTGATATAATTTATATCCCTGATCGGTACAGTGTGTATCCTGTATTACATTCTGATTTAATTTATATCCCTGATCGGTACAGTGTGTGTGTGTATCCTGTATTACATTTTGATATAATTTATATCCCTGATCGGTACAGTATGTGTAACCTGTATTACATTTTGATATAATTTATATCCCTGATCGGTACAGTGTGTGTAACCTGTATTACATTTTGATTTAATTTATATCCATGATCGGTACAGTGTGTGTAACCTGTATTACATTTTGATTCAAGTTATATCCCTGATCGGTACAGTGTGTGTAACCTGTATTACATTCTGATATAATTTATATCCCTGATCGGTACAGTATGTGTATCCTGTGTTACATTCTGATATAATTTATATCCCTGATCGGAACAGTGTGTGTGTGTATCCTGTATTACATTTTGATATAATTTATATCCCTGATCGGTACAGTATGTGTAACCTGTATAACATTTTCATTTAATTTATATCCCTGAGCGGTACAGTGTGTGTATCCTGTATTACATTTTGATATAATTTACATCCCTGATTGGTACAGTATGTGTATCCTGTATTACATTTTGATTTTAGTTATATCCCAGATCGGTACAGTATGTGTATCCTGTATTACATTTTGATATAATTTATATCCCTGATCGGTACAGTATGTGTATCCTGTATTACATTTTGATATAATTTACATCCCTGATCGGTACAGTATGTGTATCCTGTATTACATTTTGATATAATTTACATCCCTGATCGGTACAGTATGTGTATCCTGTATTACATTTTGATTTAAGTTATATCCCTGATCGGTACAGTATGTGTATCCTGTATTACATTTTGATTTTAGTTATATCCCAGATCGGTACAGTATGTGTAACCTGTATTATATTTTGATTTAATTTATATCCCTGATCGGTACAGTATGTGTATCCTGTATTACATTTTGATTTTAGTTATATCCCAGATCGGTACAGTATGTGTATCCTGTATTACATTTTGATATAATTTACATCCCTGATTGGTACAGTGTGTGTATCCTGAATTACATTTTGATTTAAGTTATATCCCTGATCGGTACAGTGTGTGTATCCTGAATTACATTTTTATTTAATTTACATCCCTGATCGGTACAGTGTGTGTATCCTGTATAACATTTTGATTTTAGTTATATCCCAGATCGGAACAGTATGTGTATCCTGTATTATATTTTGATTTTAGTTATATCCCTGATCGGTACAGTATGTGTATCCTGTATTACATTTTGATTTAAGTTATATCCCTGATCGGTACAGTATGTGTATCCTGTATTACATTTTGATTTTAGTTATATCCCAGATCGGTACAGTATGTGTAACCTGTATTATATTTTGATTTAATTTATATCCCTGATCGGTACAGTATGTGTATCCTGTATTACATTTTGATTTAAGTTATATCCCTGATCGGTACAGTATGTGTATCCTGTATTACATTTTGATATAATTTACATCCCTGATCGGTACAGTATGTGTATCCTGTATTACATTTTGATATAATTTACATCCCTGATCGGTACAGTATGTGTATCCTGTATTACATTTTGATATAATTTACATCCCTGATCGGTACAGTATGTGTATCCTGTATTACATTTTGATTTAAGTTATATCCCTGAGCGGTACAGTGTGTGTATCCTGTATTACATTTTGATTTAAGTTATATCCCTGATCGGTACAGTATGTGTAACCTGTATTACATTTTGATATAATTTACATCCCTGATCGGTACAGTATGTGTATCCTGTATTACATTTTGATTTTAGTAATATCCCAGATCGGAACAGTATGTGTATCCTGTATTACATTTTGATTTTAGTTATATCCCTGATCGGTACAGTATGTGTATCCTGTATTACATTTTGATTTAAGTTATATCCCTGATCGGTACAGTATGTGTATCCTGTATTACATTTTGATTTTAGTTATATCCCAGATCGGTACAGTATGTGTAACCTGTATTATATTTTGATTTAATTTATATCCCTGATCGGTACAGTATGTGTATCCTGTATTACATTTTGATTTTAGTTATATCCCAGATCGGTACAGTATGTGTATCCTGTATTACATTTTGATATAATTTATATGCCTGATCGGTACAGTATGTGTAACCTGTATTATATTTTGATTTAATTTATATCCCTGATCGGTACAGTATGTGTATCCTGTATTACATTTTGATTTTAGTTATATCCCTGATCGGTACAGTATGTATCCTGTATTACATTTTGATTTTAGTTATATCCCTGATCGGTACAGTATGTGTATCCTGTATTACATTTTGATTTAAGTTATATCCCTGATCGGTACAGTATGTGTATCCTGTATTACATTTTGATTTTAGTTATATCCCTAATCGGTACAGTATGTATAACCTGTATTATATTTTGATTTAATTTATATCCCTGATCGGTACAGTATGTGTATCCTGTATTACATTTTGATTTTAGTTATATCCCAGATCGGTACAGTATGTGTATCCTGTATTACATTTTGATATAATTTACATCCCTGATTGGTACAGTGTGTGTATCCTGAATTACATTTTGATTTAAGTTATATCCCTGATCGGTACAGTGTGTGTATCCTGAATTACATTTTTATTTAATTTACATCCCTGATCGGTACAGTGTGTGTATCCTGTATTACATTTTGATTTAAGTTATATCCCTGATCGGTACAGTATGTGTATCCTGTATTACATTTTGATTTGTTATATCCCTGAGCGGTACAGTGTGTGTATCCTGTATTACATTTTGATTTAAGTTATATCCCTGATCGGTACAGTATGTGTAACCTGTATTACATTTTGATTTAATTTACATCCCTGATCGGTACAGTATGTGTATCCTGTATTACATTTTGATATAATTTACATCCCTGATCGGTACAGTATGTGTATCCTGTATTACATTTTGATTTAAGTTATATCCCTGATCGGTACAGTATGTGTATCCTGTATTACATTTTGATTTAATTTATATCCCTGATCGGTACAGTATGTGTATCCTGTATTACATTTTGATTTTAGTTATATCCCAGATCGGTACAGTATGTGTAACCTGTATTATATTTTGATTTAATTTATATCCCTGATCGGTACAGTGTGTGTATCCTGTATTACATTTTGATTTAATTTATATCCCTGATCGGTACAGTGTGTGTATCCTGTATTACATTTTGATTTAATTTATATCCCTGATCGGTACAGTGTGTGTATCCTGTATTACATTTTGATTTAATTTACATCCCTGATCGGTACAGTGTGTGTATCCTGTATTACATTTTGATATAATTTATATCCCTGATCGGTACAGTGTGTGTATCCTGTATTACATTTTGATTTAATTTATATCCCTGATCGGTACAGTGTGTGTATCATGTATTACATTTTGATTTAAGTTATATCCCTGATCGGTACAGTATGTGCATCATGTATTACATTCTGATTTAATTTATATCCCTAATCGGTACAGTGTGTGTATCCTGTATTACATTCTGATTTAATTTATATCCCTGATCGGTACAGTGTGTGTATCCTGTATTACATTTTGATTTAATTTATATCCCTGATCGGTACAGTGTGTGTATCCTGAATTACATTTTTATTTAATTTACATCGCTGATCGGCACAGTGTGTGTATCCTGTATTACATTTTGATTTAATTTATATCCCTGATCGGTGCAGTATGTGTATCCTGTATTACATTTTGATTTAAGTTATATCCCTGATCGGTACAGTATGTGTAACCTGTATTACATTTTGATATAATTTACATCCCTGATCGGTACAGTATGTGTATCCTGTATTACATTTTGATATAATTTACATCCCTGATCGGTACAGTGTGTGTATCCTGTATTACATTTTGATTTAAGTTATATCCCTGATCGGTACAGTGTGTGTATCCTGTATTACATTTTGATTTAAGTTATATCCCTGATCGGTACAGTGTGTGTATCCTGTATTACATTTTGATTTAATTTATATCCCTGATCGGTACAGTGTGTGTATCCTGTATTACATTTTGATATAATTTATATCCCTGATCGGTACAGTGTGTGTATCCTGAATTACATTTTGATATAATTTATATCCCTGATCGGTACAGTGTGTGTATCCTGAATTACATTTTGATATAATTTATATGCCTGATCGGTACAGTGTGTGTATCCTGTATTACATTCTGAGTTAATTTACATCCCAGATCGGTACAGTGTGTGTATCCTGTATTACATTTTGATATAATTTATATCCCTGATCGGTACAGTATGTGTAACCTGTATTACATTTTGATATAATTTACATCCCTGATCGGTACAGTGTGTGTATCCTGTATTATATTTTGATTTAATTTATATGCCTGATCGGTACAGTGTGTGTATCCTGTATTACATTTTGATATAATTTATATCCCTGATCGGTACAGTGTGTGTATCCTGTATTACATTTTGATATAATTTATATGCCTGATCGGTACAGTGTGTGTAACCTGTATTACATTTTTATTTAATTTACATCCCTGATCGGTACAGTGTGTGTATCCTGTATTACATTTTGATTTAAGTTATATCCCTGATCGGTACAGTGTGTGTATCCTGTATTACATTTTGATATAATTTATATCCCTGATCGGTACAGTGTGTGTATCCTGTATTACATTTTGATATAATTTATATGCCTGATCGGTACAGTGTGTGTAACCTGTATTACATTTTCATATAATTTATATCCCTGATCGGTACAGTGTGTGTATCCTGTATTACATTTTGATTTAATTTATATCCCTGATCGGTACAGTGTGTGTATCCTGTATTACATTTTGATTTAATTTATATCCCTGATCGGTACAGTGTGTGTAACCTGTATTACATTTTGATATGATTTATATCCCTGATCGGTACAGTGTGTGTATCCTGTATTACATTTTGATATGATTTATATCCCTGATCGGTACAGTGTGTGTATCCTGTATAACATTCTGATATGATTTATATCCCTGATCGGTACAGTGTGTGTATCCTGTATAACATTCTGATATGATTTATATCCCTGATCGGTACAGTGTGTGTATCCTGTATTACATTCTGATATGATTTATATCCCTGATCGGTACAGTGTGTGTAACCTGTATTACATTCTGATTTAAGTTATATCCCTGATCGGTACAGTGTGTGTATCCTGTATTACATTCTGATATGATTTATATCCCTGATCGGTACAGTGTGTGTATCCTGTATTACATTCTGATATGATTTATATCCCTGATCGGTACAGTGTGTGTATCCTGTATAACATTCTGATATGATTTATATCCCTGATCGGTACAGTGTGTGTAACCTGTATTACATTCTGATATGATTTATATCCCTGATCGGTACAGTGTGTGTATCCTGTATTACATTCTGATATGATTTTTATCCCTGATCGGTACAGTGTGTGTATCCTGTATTACATTTTGATATAATTTATATCCCTGATCGGTACAGTATGTGTATCCTGTATTACATTTTGATATAATTTATATCCCTGATCGGTACAGTATGTGTATCCTGTATTACATTTTGATATAATTTATATCCCTGATCGGTACAGTGTGTGTATCCTGTATAACATTCTGATTTAATTTATATCCCAGATCGGTACAGTATGTGTAACCTGTATTACATTTAGATATAATTTACATCCCTGATCGGTACAGTGTGTGTATCGTGTATTACATTTTGATTTTAGTAATATCCCAGATCGGAACAGTATGTGTATCCTGTATAACATTCTGATTTAATTTATATCCCAGATCGGTACAGTATGTGTAACCTGTATAACATTTTGATATAATTTATATCCCTGATCGGTACAGTGTGTGTATCCTGTATTACATTTTGATATAATTTATATCCCTGATCGGAACAGTATGTGTATCCTGTATTACATTCTGATATGATTTATATCCCTGATCGGTACAGTGTGTGTATCCTGTATTACATTCTGATATGATTTATATCCCTGATCGGTACAGTGTGTGTATCCTGTATAACATTCTGATATGATTTATATCCCTGATCGGTACAGTGTGTGTAACCTGTATTACATTCTGATATGATTTATATCCCTGATCGGTACAGTGTGTGTATCCTGTATTACATTCTGATATGATTTTTATCCCTGATCGGTACAGTGTGTGTGTCCTGTATTACATTTTGATATAATTTATATCCCTGATCGGTACAGTATGTGTATCCTGTATTACATTTTGATGTAATTTATATCCCTGATCGGTACAGTGTGTATCCTGTATAACATTCTGATTTAATTTATATCCCAGATCGGTACAGTATGTGTATCCTGTATAACATTTTGAAATAATTTATATCCCTGATCGGTGCAGTGTGTGTATCCTGTATTACATTTTGATATAATTTATATCCCTGATCGGTACAGTATGTGTATCCTGTATTACATTTTGATATAATTTATATCCCTGATCGGTACAGTGTGTATCCTGTATAACATTCTGATTTAATTTATATCCCAGATCGGTACAGTATGTGTATCCTGTATAACATTTTGAAATAATTTATATCCCTGATCGGTACAGTATGTGTATCCTGTATAACATTCTGATTTAATTTATATCCCAGATCGGTACAGTATGTGTAACCTGTATAACATTTTGATATAATTTATATCCCTGATCGGTGCAGTGTGTGTATCATGTATTACATTTTGATATAATTTATATCCCTGATCGGAACAGTATATGTATCCTGTATTACATTTAGATATAATTTACATCCCTGATCGGTACAGTGTGTGTATCCTGTATTATATTTTGATTTAATTTATATGCCTGATCGGTACAGTGTGTATCCTGTATTACATTTTGATTTAAGTTATATCCCTGATCGGTACAGTGTGTGTATCCTGAATTACATTTTGATTTAATTTATATGCCTGATCGGTACAGTGTGTGTATCCTGTATTACATTTTGATATAATTTATATCCCTGATCGGTACAGTGTGTGTATCCTGAATTACATTTTGATTTAATTTATATGCCTGATCGGTACAGTGTGTGTATCCTGTATTACATTCTGAGTTAATTTACATCCCAGATCGGTACAGTGTGTGTATCCTGTATTACATTTTGATATAATTTTTATCCCTGATCGGTACAGTATGTGTAACCTGTATTACATTTTGATATAATTTACATCCCTGATCGGTACAGTGTGTGTATCCTGTATTATATTTTGATTTAATTTATATGCCTGATCGGTACAGTGTGTGTATCCTGTATTACATTTTGATATAATTTATATCCCTGATCGGTACAGTGTGTGTATCCCGAATTACATTTTGATATAATTTATATGCCTGATCGGTACAGTGTGTGTATCCTGTATTACATTCTGAGTTAATTTACATCCCAGATCGGTACAGTGTGTGTATCCTGTATTACATTTTGATATAATTTATATCCCTGATCGGTACAGTATGTGTAACCTGTATTACATTTTGATATAATTTACATCCCTGATCGGTACAGTGTGTGTATCCTGTATTATATTTTGATTTAATTTATATGCCTGATCGGTACAGTGTGTGTATCCTGTATTACATTTTGATATAATTTATATCCCTGATCGGTACAGTGTGTGTATCCTGTATTATATTTTGATTTAATTTATATGCCTGATCGGTACAGTGTGTGTATCCTGTATTACATTTTGATATAATTTATATCCCTGATCGGTACAGTATGTGTATCCTGTATTACATTTTGATATAATTTATATCCCTGATCGGTACAGTGTGTGTATCCTGTATTACATTTTGATTTAATTTATATCCCTGATCGGTACAGTGTGTGTATCCTGTATTACATTTTGATATGATTTATATCCCTGATCGGTACAGTGTGTGTATCCTGTATTACATTTTGATATAATTTATATCCCTGATCGGTACAGTGTGTGTATCCTGTATAACATTCTGATATGATTTATATCCCTGATCGGTACAGTGTGTGTATCCTGTATAACATTCTGATATGATTTATATCCCTGATCGGTACAGTGTGTGTATCCTGTATTACATTCTGATATGATTTATATCCCTGATCGGTACAGTGTGTGTATCCTGAATTACATTCTGATTTAAGTTATATCCCTGATCGGTACAGTGTGTGTATCCTGTATTACATTTTGATATAATTTATATCCCTGATCGGTACAGTATGTGTATCCTGTATTACATTTTGATGTAATTTATATCCC
>NC_140963.1:63336496-63423996 GCF_056783735.1 Eptatretus burgeri | reverse complement strand
ACACACTGATGTACACACATCCACACATACTGCTGTACACACATCCACACACACTGATGTACACACATCCACACACACTGATGTACACACATCCACACACACTGATGTACACACATCCAAACACACTGATGTACACACATCCAAACACACTGATGTACACACATCCAAACACACTGATGTACACACATCCACACACACTGCTGTACACACATCCACACACACTGATGTACACACATCCACACGCACTGATGTACACACATCCACGCACACTGATTTACACACATCCACACACACTGATGTACACACATCCACACACACTGATGTACACACATCCACACACATTGATGTACACACATCCACACACAGATGTACACACATCCACACACACTGATGTACACACACCCACACACCCTGATCTACACACACCCACACCCACTGATGTACACACATCCACCCACCCTGCTGTTCACACATCCACCCCCACTGATGTTCCCTCATCCTCACACCCTGCTGTACCCACATGCACACACACTGCTGTACACACCTCCACACACATTAATGTACACACATCCAAACACACTCATGGACACACATCCACACACACTGCTGTACACACGTCCACACACACTGCTGTACGCGCATCCACACACACTGCTCTCCACACATACACACACACATGCACACACATACACACACACTGCTGTACACACATACACACACACATGCACACACACACATACTGATACATACACACACACACTGATGTACACACATCCACACACACTGCTGTACACACATACACACACACATGCACACACACACATACTGATACATACACACACACGCTGATGTACACACATCCACAGACACTGACATACATACACAAACACTCTTATACATACACACACACACACACACTGATGTACACTCATCCACACACACTGATGTACACTCATCCACACACACTGATATACACACATGCACACTAATGTACACACATCCACACACACTGATGTACACACATCCACACACACTGATGTACACACATCCACACACACTGATGTACACACATCCACACACATTGATGTACACACATCCACACATACTGATGTACACACATCCACACACACTGATGTACACACATCCACACACACTGATGTACACACATCCACACACATTGATGTACACACATCCACACACACTGATGTACACACATCCACACACACTGATGTACACACATCCACACACACTGATGTACACACATCCACACACACTGATGTACACACATCCACACATACTGCTGTACACACATCCACACACACTGATGTTCACACATCCACACACACTGATGTACACACATCCACACACACTGATGTTCACACATCCCCACATACTGATGTACACACATCCACCCACACTGATGTACCCACATCCACACACACTGATGTACACACATCCACACACACTGATGTACACACATCCACACACACTGATGTACACACATCCACACACACTGATGTACACACATCCACACACACTGATGTACACACATCCACACACACTGATGTACACACATCCACACACACTGATGTACACACATCCACACACACTGCTGTACACACACACACACACACACACACATGCACACATACTGATACATACACACACACGCTGATGTACACACATCCACAGACACTGACATACATACACAAACACTCTTATACATACACACACATCCACACACACTGCTGTACACACATCCACACACACTGATGTACACACATCCACACACACACTGATGTACACACATCCACACACACTGATGTACACACATCCACACACACTGATGTACACACATCCACACACACTGATGTACACACATCCACACACACTGATGTACACACATCCACACACACTGATGTACACACATCCACACACACTGATGTACACACATCCACACACACTGATGTACACACATCCACACACACTGATGTACACACATCCACACACACTGATGTACACACATCCACACACACTGATGTACACACATCCACACACACTGATGTACACACATCCACACACACTGATGTACACACATCCACACACACTGCTGTACACACATCCACACACACTGCTGTACACACATCCACACACACTGATGTACACACATCCACACACATTGATGTACACACATCCACACACACTGATGTACACACATCCACACACACTGATGTACACACACACACACACACACACATGCACACATACTGATACATACACACACACACTGCTGTACACACATCCACACACACTGATGTACACACATCCACACACACTGCTGTACACACATCCACACACACTGCTGTACACACATACACACACACATGCACACACACATACACACACACTGCTGTACACACATACACACACACATGCACACACACACATACTGATACATACACACACACACTGCTGTACACACATCCACACACACTGCTGTACATACATCCACACACACTGCTGTACACACATACACACACACATGCACACACACATACTGATACATACACACACACGCTGATGTACACACATCCACAGACCCCGACATAGATATACAAACAGTCTTATACATACACACACACACACACACACACTGATGTACACTCATCCACACACACTGATGTACACTCATCCACACACACTGATATACACACATGCACACTAATGTACACACATCCACACACACTGATGTACACACATCCACACACACTGATGTACACACATCCACACACACTGATGTACACACATCCACACACACTGATGTACACACATCCACACACACTGATGTACACACATCCACACACACTGATGTACACTCATCCACACACACTGATGTACACTCATCCACACACACTGATATGCACACATGCACACACACTGATGTACACACATCCACACACACTGATGTACACACATCCACACACACTGATGTACACACATCCACACACACTGATGTACACACATCCACACACACTGATGTACACACATCCACACACACTGATGTACACACATCCAAACACACTGATGTACACACATCCACACACACTGATGTACACACATCCACACACACTGATGTACACACATCCACACACACTGATGTACACACATCCACACACACTGATGTACACACATCCACACACACTGATGTACACACATCCACACACACTGATGTACACACATCCACACACACTGATGTACACACATCCACACACACTGATGTACACACATCCACACACACTGATGTACACACATCCACACACACTGATGTACACACATCCACACACACTGATGTACACACATCCAAACACACTGATGTACACACATCCACACACACTGATGTACACACATCCAAACACACTGATGTACACACATCCACACACACTGATGTACACACATCCACACACAATGATGTACACACATCCAAACACACTGATGTACACTCATCCACACACACTGATGTACACACATCCACACACAATGATGTACACACATCCAAACACACTGATGTACACTCATCCACACACACTGATGTACACACATCCAAACACACTGATGTACACACATCCACACACACTGATGTACACACATCCAAACACACTGATGTACACACATCCACACACACTGATGTACACACATCCAAACACACTGATGTACACACATCCACACACACTGATGTACACACATCCACACACAATGATGTACACACATCCAAACACACTGATGTACACTCATCCACACACACTGATGTACACTCATCCACACACACTGATGTACACACATCCAAACACACTGATGTACACACATCCACACACAATGATGTACACACATCCAAACACACTGATGTACACTCATCCACACACACTGATGTACACACATCCAAACACACTGATGTACACTCATTCACACACACTGATGTACACACATCCAAACACACTGATGTACACACATCCACACACAATGATGTACACACATCCACACACACTGATGTAGAAGTGAATTATTGCAGAAATTTTTCTGGGCAAAGATTTGATGTGGACACCCAGCAGGATTAAAAAGAAAACCTGGAGCTTGAAATCCGAACCAGTTTCTTTATTGCCCGACTGCTGAGTTTGGATTGGTGACCTGATCTGGGTAGAGTCTGGGTGGGTGGTACGATACGTCTTCCACTTCTTCATGATGGATTTCGCCATACTCAAAGGGTTAATGAGTGACTTTGAAATCTACTTATAACCCTCTCCTGAACGGTGGGTCTCCATCACTTTGTCCGACGACTTTGGAAAGCTCCTTGGTCTTCATAGTTTGCCGTGTTGGTTGACCAAGTGAGTCGCACCTTTAAACTCCTTCGATAATTGAGGGCGCTTCATGAAGTTAAACCACCGATTACATACAGGTGAAACCTATTAAACTTATTTTGTAACCTCTCAAACAAATAATTTGTTCCTGAAGTGATTTAGGGTTAAATTAGGGAAAGCGTTTAAATACTCCTGCAACTGAGAATAATCTGATTTTCTCTGTTCATCCAACTTATTCACATTTTATCTGCAATTTTTTGCTTTATCACTTTGGAGTAGTTTTGCAGTCAGGTATGGAGGGAAGTACCCATACCTGCCTGCATTGCATTGATGGAGATTATAACCTATTACTCAAGAACCTTAAGACAGCACTTTGCTATTGCCTCTGGCCACCCTTCAATTATAATTTTTAAAATCTTGCGAGACAAATGGTCACTTCTTGCAAATAAACGACCCTGAGCTCCCGGTCTAATGGATAAGCAAGACGAGGCCATCTTCAGGTTTGTATGCACATATAATAAGTATGCCACCAGCCTCGTCTGAAGCTGCCATGTCCGATAGTCGTATGTGCTTGTATTTGTGAGGCATGAACAACGTACTACTTTAAGCAGGGCCGTGGCGAAGATATGGGATGAAATAAACCACGTCCCCTGGAGTCCTGACATATACAGGGTGCTTCAAAAAAAAAAATGTTAACACTTCTTATAATTTTTCTTTCTTTGAAGTTTGACTGAAATGGCAACAAGCTTGACTTTGGAGCAAAGAGGAAAGGTTTCTGCATGGATGAACGTCTTTCAGTCACCCACGGTGGTTCGCAACAAGCACAGAGAGAATTTCAACTGCGATCCACCCTCGAGATTGACCATTTATCGCGTTTACAAGTTCGTCGAAACCGGATCAATCCCATATAAAAGTGTGAACATGTGTTTTTTGAAGCACCCTGTACTAGGCATAGCGACACTAGGCGTACTAGTTCCACAAATTTCTGGTCACGTGGCCCATGGGCGCCACAGTTTCTATCAATTGCTCAGTGAATGAGCAAACGATAGCTCATCATCATTTTTAAAATGACAGGATGTTTGCTGTGCCATTGGATGCACCAATCAATCAATCAATCTCTCTCTCTCTCTCTCTATCGAGTGCAGCCTGTGGCCGCTGGTTGCCTCATTGGTTGGGAAGTGGCTATGCCGCTGATGCAGTGTCCCCCTTACCAGTATACTGGTGCTCATTTTGCAGACCTCGGAAGGATGACAGGCTGAGTCAACCTCCTGGTGTATTTTAATTCAGCGGCCAACGGGGCTTGAACTCAGGACCCTAGGATCCCAAGCTGCTACCCTAACCACGAAGCCAACACCAGGCTAATCAATCAATCAATCAATCAGAGGATTTCAAAATGTGTAGATTCCCTGCAGATGCTGGAAGGGGGAAAAAAATTTGGGAAAACAAAGTTATTTATGTGAGATGTAAACCGACCTCGGGGCGGTTTGTGTGGCAGGTAAGTTGTCATCCAGTGTGTGTACATATATGTGTGATGTTGTAATCGTACTGTTGTTGGCAGTTTGCATGGTGTTGGCTTAGTGGTTAGGGTGGCAGCTTGGGATCCTAGGGTCCTGGCTCAAGCCTCGATGGCTGCTGAATTAAAATACACCAGGAGGTTGACTCAGCCTGTCATCCTTCTGAGGTCGGAAAAATGAGTACCAGTATACTGGTAAGGGGGACACTGCATCAGCGGCATAGCCGCGTCCCAACCAGTGATGCAACCAGCAGCCACAGGGAGAGAGAAAGAGAGAGAAAGAGAGAGAAAAAGAGAGAGAAAAAGAGAGAGAAAAAGAGAGAGAAAAAGAGAGAGAGAGAGAGAGAGAGAGAGAGAGAGAGAGAGAGAGAACTCGTAAACAGACATAAATCATCATGGAAACATCTACAGATCATCTATGACGCATCAATAACATGCTGGAAAAGTTGCAGCTTCTCAGTGAACACTTCACTTGAGTGTCTGCAACACTCAAGTTCACTTATTTATTTATTCGAATTATTCCAAGTGTTGCAGTTAACACGTCATGCTCTCTGACATGGTTAATGATGAAACGGAAGACCAAGAAGGAACCGTAAGAAGTAAAGAACAAAGATGGAGTCATCAGGAAGAACTTGGATAGGATTCGGGTTTCAGCCGCTACTCCACTACCCTGAATCCCATTCCAGGCGTAGCCAAGTGAGCCTCAAAACAATTAATAGGAATAGAAAAAGAATCAAGGATTCCATGCACATGCACGTTTTCAGAACAGTGCTAATGATAAAAGAAATGAAGAGTTGCAAAAAAAAACAAATAACTCCTTCACTTTCACGAATCTTCAATTTTGATGCATCCCTCTTTTATTCCTTCTTTGTTCTTTCTTTATTTATTTGTTCCATTCCATCTGTCCGATTGCCAAGAAAAACCTTCCCCGTCCATACCTTCTCGAGGGGCTGGGAGGATGGCCTAGAGGCACACACACAATCATCTCTTTGATGTCTAACCTGTGTTCGAATCCCGACCAGCCGACAAACTGTCATCCCGGTGTTTCACAGGCATTGTGATTCATCGATGTGTGCACCGTCCCTCAGATGGACGTTAAACGAGAATCACGTCTGCCGGCATCAGTTTGTGGATGTTGAAGATCCCATGGTTTCCTTTGCAAAGAGCAGACGGGCTAATGAGCTGTCGCCAGCTCCCTCAACAAATTCATGCCCCAACGACTGCTCAGAAGGCAATGGCAAAGCACCCAGGAAAATCCTTGCTCAAGGAGCTGCTTCGACAGCACCAATGCTCTGTGAAGAGTATGGCACATCAGAGAACAAGAGAGAGAGAGAGAGAGAGAGAGAGAGAGAGAGAGAGAGAGAGAGAGAGAGAGAGAGAGAGAGAGAGAGAGAGAGAGAGAGAGAGAGAGAGGGCGAGGGCGAGATGGAGGGGACTGAGGGGAGAGAGAGAGAGAGAGAGAGAGAGAGAGAGAGAGAGAGAGAGAGAGAGAGAGAGAGAGAGAGAGAGAGAGAGAGAGAGAGAGAGAGAGAGAGAGAGAGAGAGAGAGAGAGAGAGAGAGAGAGAGAGAGAGAGAGAGAGAGGGAGAGGGAGAGGGAGAGAGAGAGGGCGAGGGCGAGATGGAGGGGACTGAGGGGGAGAGAGAGAGAGAGAGAGAGAGAGAGAGAGAGAGAGAGAGAGAGAGAGAGAGAGAGAGAGAGAGAGAGAGAGAGAGAGAGAGAGAGAGTGAGAGTGAGAGTGAGAGTGAGAGTGAGAGTGAGAGTGAGAGTGAGAGAGAGAGAGAGAGAGAGAGAGAGAAAACAGGAATCAGAACACAAACCTGCAGTTTAGCAGTACTTTGGCTCTTAATTTGGCAAATTGTATGGAATCTCATCATGAGCATGCATGCACAGAGAGGAATGAGATAATTGTTTTAGTCTGTCTGGCAGTCAAACAAAATTTAAAACTATTCCAAACAGGAAACTTAGTGTTTTTAGGGACATCATAAAGGACACAAACAACAGGCACAAATAATTAATTTAACGTATTAAATAAGGTGGTGTAAAAGATGCTGCATCAACGGCAGTAAACATCCGAAAAAAAGTTTTATTTCCCTCGAGCCTTCAAAATCTTTATTTTACTTCAATTCAATTGTATACTTGAATACTGGAGAACACAAATCGCCTTCTTGGCACTTTCAAAAACCTTCCGTTTGGCAGTATTTCAAGGAAGCACAACCACTGCTGCATCCCCCGAATGAGCCAATGAGACTGAAGCACTCTCGACCAATCAGCGAGCATCTCCTCAGTCACAGCCTGGCCCATCGTCGTTAGCACCAGACGCTTGTTTCCAACCGCTGCTTTGTTTGAGGAGGAGGAGAACGAGGAGCACGGTTTGAGCCATCAATGGTGCTGGTAAGCACCAAGCAAGCTCCGACAAAATTTGGCTGAAACCCGAATCCTATCCAGGTTCCCTCTGATGACTCCATTGCAGTATTTGGTCTTTCATTTGATTATCTTGTTACCCTCCCGATGTTGAACCGGAATGCTTACCTATAATTCAGTAGTATCACAAATCCATCACGTGTAGAACGATCTTCCCGAGACTGTTGTCACATGCTCTTCCCTCCAGCACTTCAGGTTTGCTGCCCACCCGCCCAACATGGTCCATCCCATTTCTACTGCCGAATCTTTCAATACCCGTCCCCCTTTCACTCTTCCCACGCTGTGGTGCATCTATATGTTCTCGTGTATGTTTCCGCCTTTGCCCCACTTGCTGTCTGACGACCGTTTGCCCTCTGGAGTTCTGCTTCTTCCATGAGCCTCAATAGCTGTACTTAAAAAAAGAACAAAATACAAAGCAGTGCTTTTTGAAAATATTTTTATGGCATTTTACAATTGACGATGCTTAACAATAAATTTCCTTTGCAGTTTTCTCAAAATGCAATACAATAGATACAATGTTCCTTAATGGATCTCAGGTAGTTGGGAGGGGGCAGAGTGGGGTGGTGAAGAGAAGCAATTTGGCAAAGCCAAATCTAGCGTATAAAAACATCGAGAAAAGCGGGCCATTTAAATTTCTCATTTGTGAAGCAAAAAAATAAAAAAAAAGACAACACCATAAGTTATCGTTCATGGGGTAATGTTCTACTTTCTCTTAATCAGCAAAAGGGACATGACGTCTATTAAAATTAAACATACAGAAACTGTAGGAGAATACACCTTGAGAATGCATATATACGTCCAAAGGAGAAAGAGAAAACAATTGAGAGAGAGTTTTCAAACAAGATTTTTGGAGAAAATAAAGAATCCGATCTTAAACCCTCATTTTCAGTTATCCCATCTCGTTTTCTTACGGCGGGGTGGATCTGCAGGCACAGCAAAACCATCTTTGTTTTTAATATTTTCATTTGGCTTTTCTTTGGGTTTTTCTACAACATCTGATGGTGGGTTGATTATTGGTGGGTTGATTATTTGTGGCTTGATTATTGCTGGGTTGATTATTGCTGGGTTGATTATTGGTGGGTTAATTATTGGTGGGTTGATTATTGGTGGTACCGTCTGAAGAACCCCTGCACTCTGGAAGCCAGATCGATTTGCAGGAGAAGCGCAGGGTATAATATGCAGGCTCCCAGCACTCTTCCAGCCAAAATTTCCCTTGCTTGCATGATCGGGTGTTGCACTCGCTGCCACAAACTGAGACCGGTATTGTGCCTGCCCAAGAGACAATTGGGAAAGGAAAACGTACAATACAAACAAAGCTTAATAGGATACAGAAATAATGAGAAGCAATTAATTTTTGAAAAGAGAGCAGATATCTATTTATTTGTTTATATTTTTCTTAGGGGGGGGGCGGGGTGGGCGTCAAAAAAGACGAAGGTCAACCCCACCCCCCCCCCCCCCCCATAAACTCCCTTAATGAGCACATATTTTATGTGGTCAATACACCTTCGTTAAGCATCAGAAATGAATGAAGCTTGTGGTCAAATTTCATCAAAATCGTGTGTTTGGTTGAAGCGATAATGACTGAAATGTTTATGGACCGACTCAGTCACTCACCTGCGGACACTGCTTGATCGCATAAGCTCACCTGACTGAAGTCCAGGTGAGCTAAAAACCGGTGAATTAATTTTTTTTTAAAAAACCTCATACATCATAGTGTTCTAGTTAATGCAGAAATGCATGGCATGGTTCTACACTCTTTGGTTCGTAACCTGGCCACAGGTTACACTGTGCTCAACAAAACATTACCCTTTGTTAAGAAGACGATGAAGAATAAGGGTAATGGGGAGTGGGAGGAGGTGGAGGACGATAAAGTGAAGGGAGAAGAAGAAAAAGACCTGGCAATTGGAAACCATATCCATCCATGACGTTCAGTCTGTGACTTTCCCACCATCCCGCCCCCTCCCCCACTCCCATATTGCTTCACCAAGGCCACACACACACAATACTACCACTTCTTACTAATAATTTTGAAGACTTTAAACGCAATGTACATTCAACCTTGACTGCCGTTGTCGTTTTCACTGCTGAACAATGAGGTAATAAATATATTTTCCACTAATTATATCTGGGTTTTAATAATAATATGGAGGAATAAGAAGCAGATGCAACATGTGACGGACCTTAAATCAACAGGAGGCAGAGATGAGAAGGGTGCTATACAGTCCAGTAAAACGAAGTCTTTGAGATGTTTTGCAACAATAACAGCAAAATATCACCGAGAGCGACACTCGGTAGAGTGCATACCTCCGCCAGGCTGAAAAGTTTACATTTTGTCCCCCACCGACAGGCCGGATCTCGATGTGGACCTTAAGCAAAATCGAATTGGCTTGTTCTTGTCACCGATCCAACTCATCCACCAAGTTTTGTCCAAATCCGTCAAAAAACTTTTTGAAATATCATGCTCCATATCGTTTTTGGCCCCATCTCCCAATGGTGAAGAATCACTTTAAAAAGTTCTCGTATCCAGATTCGGATCTTCACCAAAATCGAATGAAATCTTCCTTGTCACACAACCAACCCGCCCATCAAGTTGTGGCCGGATCCGTCCGTAACTTTTTGAGATATCCAGCTCACAGATAGACAGACAAATGGATGAATACACAACTTCTGTCCACCCTTGGTGGCAGAGGTAATAAATTGTGCTACTTTTGGAGAAACTCATCTCGTTGAAACTTGGTGGACCGGTTGGGTGTATGAAAAGGACCAATTGATTCAATTTTGGTGAAGATCCGAATCCGGATCTGGATACGAGAATTTTTCCAAGTAATTCTTCACAATTGAGAGATCGGGCCTAAAACTATATACAGTAATCCCCCGCTATATCGCGGTTCACCTATCGCGCCCCCGCTTCATCGCTGTTTTTCCCTTGGAACCTAACTAATTTTTCTGCGGATTCCCCCGGTATATCGCGGTAATAATATATAAAATATAAATTATTTAAGCAATAAATTATAACGCGTGGTGCTCGACCAGTCACACAACGCACGAGACAAAGTTTCGCTTGTGAACTTCGAATATTTTCTACGTTTTTTTCTCCAAGCCCCACGATGCCGCCCAAACGCCCTGCACCTTCTCAGGCTTCTGGCAAGGAACCGAAGCACCAGAAGAAGGTTTATATTCACTCGATATAAATCAAACCCAGTCGTGTTTATACACCGCCCAGCGTCTAATAATCACTCGACATAAATCAAACCCAATCGTGTTTATACACCGCACAGCAACTAATAATCACTCGACATAAATCAAACCCAATCGTGTTTATACACCGCCCAGCGTTTAATATTCACTCGATATAAATAAAACCCAATCGTGTTAATATACCGCCCAGCGTCTAATAATCACTCGACATAAATCAAACCCAATCGTGTTTATACACTGTGCTGTACTGAAATGGGAGATGCTTAGCAGGCAGACACGAAGCGGAGGAACAGTCGAGCCGGGCTGTGTTGCACGAGTGCGAGCCAGGGCGTACTGTGCCCGCGGCTCCCCTTTATTCCGTACGCGGTACACTCACGAGCCGGCCGACTCCAGCATTACTACGACGCCTCAGGTGGCGTGCACACCTCATATCCCTTGCCGACCCCACGGCCACCCCTCTCATCATCACGCCCACCATGCATCATCACCATGCCCTTCCCCATAGGCCCGCAGACTCCGCCCAGCGTCTAATAATCACTCGACATAAATCAAACCCAATCGTGTTTATACACCGCCCAGCGTTTAATAATCACGATATAAATCAAACCCAATCGTGTTTATACACCGCCCAGCGTTTAATAATCACTCGATATAAATAAAACCCAATCGTGTTTACACACCGCCCAGCGTTTAATATTCACTCGATATAAATAAAACCCAATCGTGTTTATACACCACCCAGCTTTTAATAATCACTCGATATAAATCAAACCCAATCGTGTTAATACACCACCCAGCGTTTATTATGCACTCGATATAAATCAAACCCAATCGTGTTTATACACCGCCCAGCGTTTAATAATCACTCGATATAAATAAAACCCAATCGTGTTAATACACCACCCAGCGTTTATTATGCACTCGATATAAATCAAACCCAATCGTGTTTATACACCGCCCAGCGTTTAATAATCACTCGATATAAATAAAACCCAATCGTGTTTACACACCGCCCAGCGTTTAATATTCACTCGATATAAATAAAACCCAATCGTGTTTATACACCACCCAGCTTTTAATAATCACTCGATATAAATCAAACCCAATCGTGTTAATACACCACCCAGCGTTTATTATGCACTCGATATAAATCAAACCCAATCGTGTTTATACACCGCCCAGCGTTTAATAATCACTCGACATAAATAAAACCCAATCGTGTTAATACACCACCCAGCGTTTATTATGCACTCAATATAAATCAAACCCAATCGTGTTTATACACCGCCCAGCGTTTAATATTCACTCGATATAAATCAAACCCAATCGTGTTTATACACCGCCCAGCGTTTAATATTCACTCGATATAAATAAAACCCAATCGTGTTTATACACCACCCAGCGTTTATTATGCACTCGATATAAATCAAACCCAATCGTGTTTATACACCGCGTTTATAAAAAACAATAGGCATTTTTGGGGGAGGCGTCCATTCATCGCGGATTTTCACTTCTCGCGGGGGGGGGTTTGGAACGTAACCCCCGCGATAAACGGGGGATGACTGTATAGCACAATATCTCAAAAGCTTAAGGATGGATTCACACGAAACTTGGTGGACAGGTTGGGTGTGTGAAAAGGACCAATTGTTTCAATTTTGGTGAAGATCCGAATCTGGATCCAGATACGATAATTTTTTTAAGTGATTCCTCACCATTGAGAGATGGGGCCAAAAACTATATATAGCATGTTATCTGTAAAAGTTGTGGACGACTTGTGACAAAACAAGGTGGAAGAGTTGGCTCGGTGACAAGAAGAAGCCGATTCAATTTTGGATAAGGTCCGGAATCAGATCAGACCCATGAGTGGCATACAAAATGTAAACTGTTCAGCGTGGTGGAGGTATGAGCTCTACCAAGTCCCGTTCCGTTTCACCAAGTGTCACTCTACGAATGATTTTTCATTTGTCTGTTTGTTACTTACAAAATGGAAGATTTTTCAAGTATATTGGTGACTCGATTTTTGTTATTGTCTGTCTGTCTCTGTCTGTTTATCACCGACAGGTCACAATTTTAAACCGATCTTCATGAAACTTCACCACATGGGAAAGTTTGTCTTAAAGAAGAAACCTTTTGTTTTTGAGGTAAAAAAAAAAAAAGGTTCACATAGGCCAAAGGTCAACAACTTAAGTGGGATTCCTAAAATCCTCAATTTTCATCCGATTGACTTGAAATTTGAAGAGGATTTATATTTCAGGTCACTGAATTAAACCAGCCAATTATTTTTGAGGTCAACGTGGGCCAAAAGGTCAACGTCGGCCGGATTTGTAAGATTGTCACGTCTCATCCGATTGACTTGAAATTTTAAGAGTTGCATATTTGGTCATTGAATTCAACCACCAATTATTTTGAGGTCAAATTTGTTTTTTGGATTTTGCAAGTATCGTGCTCTGCACGACGTCTTCTTCTTGTTTGTTTGTCTGTTTGTGTGCAGGTAATCTCAAAAGGTTATGGACGGATCCAGATGAAATTTTCTGGGCAGCTAGGGTGTGTGACAAGGACAAGATTTTGGTGAAGATCCGGATCCGGATCCTGCAACTTTTTAAGTGATTCTTCACCATTGAAAGATCGGGCCAAAAAAACATGTATGACACTATATCGGAAAACGTTGTGGAAGGATTCGGACGAAACTTAGTGGACACGTTGGATGTGTGACAATATTTCAAAAATGTATTTCATCAATTTCATCACGATATTTCAAAAATGTATTGGGCTCATTACGTTCTCGTCGATCAGGCATTGTGGGGCAAAGGTATGCGCTGCACCGAGTGCCCTTCTAGTTATTATTCGTAAGTGCCCTTCTCGTGACTCCGAGTGACATTCATTTCTGTACTTTAAAAAACAAGGACAAATGTGTCCAAGAGCAGCGTCCTAAAGGTTTTGTCGGCTAAAAAAAAACAAAACAAAAAAAAAACAACAACAACAACTTCCGATATTTTGTCACGTGCCTTGATCAAGCCAATAGCGAGACCCGTCATAGTGTATTTACGTATTTACGAAATATAGTGTATTTACGAAATAAATAATGCAACAGTAGACTAGGCGTAAGTCGGCAGCGAGTAACTCGTCACTTCCCCTAAGTCGGCAGCGTCAAAAAATCCTGAATTTATCTAATGTTAAATCCCTTTGAATAAAGTCTGTAAGTCGTCATCTCTAAGTCGTCACTTCGTCTAAGTCGTCAGATGTTGTCCGTTCCCGCGTAATGGAAACTCAAGTAAATTACCACGCCTAACTCGTCAAACGGAACTTCTACCTCGTGAGAAGCCCTATTTCATGGAATCATGATGCTCGCTCATTGGTGTACACCTCCAGTGATAGGCTATTTATAACTGCGCTGCGTTCAGCTCAGTCAGCGCGCCGTCCCACATGCATCTGAAGAGGTAGACAGGCTGCACAATGCAGTCTCTGGCGAAGGAGTAAAGGATCGATCGAGCTTGGTATTGAAGTCTGATCGTGGTTTTATATTGGCTTGTTTTGTACATCACCACACTCACTTTCACATAGGTATTGAGTGGTAGTCATCACGATGACTGTGTGTCATGTAATTTGTCGATGGCATATGAGTTTTCATTCCATATGAAAACTCATTCTACATTCATTCCAATGAATGAATTCTAACAGCCATTCATTCCACATTTGTCGATGGTCATATACCATCACCGATGGTATACGAGTTGTCTTACAGTTGTTCATAATTATCTTTACTTTTGATAAAGTGATTCATGAATTCCATTTTTGCTTGATCACTTTCCAACTCACCAATGAACCCCCACCTATGCCCCAAGGAACGTGTTTCCCTTTTGGTACAATAGCCGGCTCAGAGATTGTTGTGCCCTCTCACACGTACGTGTCCAGGCCACGCGCGACTTCATCCTTCACCCCACAGTCATCATGAATGTTCGCATACGCGTAAGTCGTCACATGTCTAAGTCGTCACTTTTTTCTCAGTCCCGATGGTGACGACTTATGCCTAGTCTACTGTATTTACGAATTTACAATACTTATACATTAAATGGAATAATCTTTAAATAGTAACGTGAACTTTTCGAAACTTTAAAGCAAATGTCCGAATATATTTAAAAGTTCATGATAGATGCTCTCAAAAGGCACCCTCAATGCGAGGATGTGTACAAGTGCTTAGTATTTAAGGAGTTCCAGATCGTGTATATAAAAGAGCCGAGTCCGAATATAAAGGTTTTGTCTTCACAAGAAGAAGAAGAAGAACGCCGAGCGTTCTTAGAGCAGCGTTCGCTACGCGAGACGCTGCTAAAAATGTCTATCGACCCTCAAGAATTTTATGTTGATTGCACTATGAAATATCTAGTCGATTGTGGGAATAAAACCTTGAATTAAATAGTGATACGATTATATAATGGGCAGCAATAATATTATACCAATAACTACACCCATATGGATGTGATTAATCGTCGACAAACTGTGTCACCACAGGCCCGCCCCCATCAGGCTGATTGATGGGCACTGTCCCGTCAACCATTCCTGGGCCTTCATTGCCCTACACGTAGGTATGCAGCGATGCTTACTTTGTGGAATCTTTTAAAGTTGTGAAAATTTTGAGTGGTCATGGACCTTTCAACTGTAAAAAACAAAAAAACAAACAACAACAAAAAAACCATTTCTGTTTAAACCAAGTACTGAGCTTCAACCAATTTTGAGTTCGGCCACCCGAAAGGAATAGTAATAATAATTGCAAACGGGCTGTTTTGGGTCAGTCAGTTTTGGGGAATGGTGTGGGAGGGTGGTGGGGACGATGCAAGGTATTTGTTGATTTGTTGCAAACGACTCACATCCATAGATTTCATACTTGTAGATGCTGATGTCAAACAGGTTGTTGTAATTTTAAAAAGGAAAGCTTGAATATACTAAATTAATAAGAATCAGCTGTTCAAGTTTTAGCAAGTCCCCTTACTATTGTATTCTTCCGTCTGACCACCACCAAAACAAGCTTGCTATCAAGTAACAAGCATCAATATTGAAATATTAAACTACGGAATGATGGATTACAAGGGGAAATGCTATGTTGTGGCAAGTATGTGGCTGTATTTCCCATTTTTGAAAGTGGAGGGAAGAAAATTACCTGAAAGGCTTCGCGCATTGAGCTAATGCGGTCCCCCATGGCTCCCAAAGATGGATGAGAAGCCTCAAATCCACTCTGCAAATTACAGCTATTTGCTCCACCAGAAGCAGAGGCCTGCAGAAAGAAGAGGCAGAGGAAGGTGGAATAGCTGCTCGGAGATGGATCGTGAACATTTCCTGCATTTTCAATGAGAAGCACCAAGCATTATTATTAGACGGGGGATGGGGGGAGGAGGGGGGGAGGGGGGTTGAACCTTTTGTACAAGAAAAAGCATTCAGAAAATAGTTTATTATCACATATAATACTGCATGAATCACACTAAAGTTTAGCAATTCTCTGTATTTATTTATGTCTGAAGCTTATAGAATTAAAAACTGCTGGGCCGATCTTGACCAAATTTTGCATGTATGCTCGGGGTACCTAGGGTCAGGTCCTGATCATGAAATAAGCCCCAAACCCACCATGAAGGTGGGGAGACTACTTGCAATTTTTGCCTGTACATGTGGAATAGTGCAAAGTGGTTTAACCTCTGACCCCTGCTGAATGGAAGGGGTATTGACACAATAATTCCCTTGCTCCTGGAGACGGCAGGTGTTAATAGTGGTACAAAATTAACACCCAATAAGGGCTGACAGGATAGCCTGGAGGTATGCACTGACCAACCTGGGTTTGAATCAGGACCCAGTTATAAGTTACCATCCTAGTGTTTCGCAGGTAGGACAAAGCATCAATGTGTGCTGTGTCCCTCGGGTGGCCGTTAAACTGGTCCTCATGTCTGTTGGACTTGGACCTGAAAGCTAACACCCTCGAACCACCCCCACCCCCAAGCAAGTATACATGACAATAATTGTACAGTGTGACCAAGCCTTAAAGTTGCACTCACAGGAGACTCCATACCAAGACCAGGACGCTCACGATACCCAAGTCCACCCCCACCAATGTTGGGCTTTCTGCCTCCCCCACCCTTGAATCGGGTTTTCCTAAACTTTGGATTCTGTGGATCAGACAAAGTGTACATCATAGTGAAACAACAGCAACTTGTATGAAAAACAAGCCATTCTGCCTCTGCCAAATTCAATCACATTGCTTACAGCAGTGTAAAAAGATTAACACTGCAAACCCTTCACATGTCAAAGTTGGATGACAGAAAAAAATGAAGAAAATAAATGGCCTTGTATCAACTCTAATCCAGTGAAACAATCCATTGATGCATTCTTTCAGCTCGGTGCAATACACCAAGACGACTACTTCCATACACTATGTGAATCACCTGCATAGCCAAATCCATCAGCTCTCGAGTGACGTGCTGGTTCGCCCCTTCCAAATTCCGCACCAAATCTCCAGCAAAATTCGCATCCTTGTTAGTTATAAGCGTGTGTGCGATTCCCTTCTCACCTGGGAGATAGCAAGGACATCTCAATCATTCAGTAGCTATATTAGAAAACAAAAAGGTTCATTAAAGCAACAGTTGTTTTATGGTTACAACACAGATGGAAATTAAAAGTTAAAAAATTCTAATAATAATACAATTCACTCTTTGTATCGACAGTAAACTCATTATGATGACTAAATATGAACAGGAATCAATTATATAAGATACATAGAAGGGCACTCAGTAGAGTGCATCCCTCTGCCACATCATGCCTGATCCACGAGAACATATCGGGCCCAATACATTTTTGAAATATCGTGCTACACAGTACTATATCGTTTTTAGCCCCATCTCTCAATGGTGAAGAATCACATTACAAATTAAATAATTATCGTATCCAGATCTGGATCCAGATCTTCACCAAAATTAAAAAATTCGTCCTTGTGACACACCCAACCTGTTCACCAAGTTTCATCCGAATCCATCCACAACTTTTTGAGATATCGTGCTATATATAATTTTTGGCCCCATCTCTCAATGGTGAAGAACTACTTTAAAAATTATAGTAGTCGGATTCAGATCTTCACCAAAATCGAAACAGTTTGTCCTTGTCACACACCCAACCTGTCCACAAAATTTCATCCAGATCTGTCCACAACTTTTTGAGATATCCTGTACACAAACAGACAGAAAGGGGTGGAAACATAACCTCCTTCACCATCGGTGGCGGAGATAACATTTATGATTGTAAAAATTTTATGGAATGTACGTCGGTAGTATACAGGTAAAAACCCTATCCCTGCAACACTGGTACGTACAAGTGTTGTGGTGCCGGGTTCGGTAGTGAGGACGACCGCCAGACGGAGCAGTTGGGCCGTCTCCACCGAACACCCCGGAATTGAAAGGTCGTCACCCCGAATAACTCCGGAGTCGACGGGCCACTTAAAGGACCATGGTCATCAATATTTTGATGGCGTGAGGTAGGGTCCACTTGTCTAATTCCAATTTACCTAAGTACTCACGCCATCTAGCTACCGGGGAAGCCACACCCTCAGCCAACTCTGTCCGAACCGAGTCGCATGTACCGACTCGGGTCCACGTAACCGAGCGGGAGTTACCAGAGCCGCGCCGGTCCCAATGACAACTTACGGCACAAATGGCCTTCCGACTTCTCAAGCCCGCACCGTGCTGGGTCAATGGTAGAAACGACAGGCAACAAACTGGAACATTTAACAGGAGGATTTATTTATTTATAAGGGAGGGAGGGAGATGTCCACAGAGCAGACTTAATCACGAATATAATATGCAATGTACAGTGAGTGAAAAACACTTAACAATTCTACTTAACAGACTGGCGCCACACACACACACACACACACACACACACACACACACACACACACACACACACACACACACACACACACACACACACACACACACACACACACACACACACACACACACACACACACACACACACACACACACACACACACGAAATGGACCCCGTCGAGTCTTTATTGGACCCTCCAGCCGAGGAGGATAGGTCAGCTGGGGAGTCAGAGTCTGGCCCGGTACCTGTCCACCTCGTGCGGTTTCTTCGGACCGCACTTGTGGGGCTCGGGGTCTGTGGAGGGGAACGGGAATCCCTAACTCGAGCGCTCCAACACAACCCACCACGGTGGGACTCGAACCCACGATCCAGAATCCAAATGAGCGCAGCCAGGATCCACGAACGACCCGGTCAGCCTCGAACGACGCTCGACCACCACGAGCACCAACACCACCATGGAACCCCGGAAAAGTCCGACTCCAAGAGGCTCACACACCCAAAGGACCGACAAAACCAGACCAACGCTTCCTCACCGCTCGCTCTCGTTATCCCTCACCCCTTGCCCCCCCCCCTCCGCGGGTCGAGGGATCCGCTCTGAGGTAACTTGCCTCTGGAGCAGTCGAGGGGGGGGAGGGGGGACATTCCATCTCGCTGGGGCGGGGTTAGTCCTGAGATGATCTTTGCCCTGATTGGACAGGGTTCCGTGGGGTGATGTGCTGACCATCCGTGATTGGACAGGGGGGAACCCCCTCCTTTCCTGAGCGGAGTCGGAGCTCTGAGGTGAGGAAACCTCCGCTCACGTCCGTGGTCGAACGCACGTGGGCAATGGCGTCGATGGTGCGAAGAAGTGAAGGGAATTTATGATTAAAACTAACTAGAAAATAATTCGCAGCGCACATACATGAAATTAACCCATTAGACAGAAGGACGGGACCCTGACTCTAAACAAATACTTATCGAAATAACTGAACTGCAATGACTGCTGTCTGTCTGTGTGCAAGAAGCTTCCAAATCTGTAACACAATCAGGGTCGGACTTGGATCAAATGATGCCCCAGGCAAGGGGCGTCTTCAGAGCCCCCTCTCTGTTTGCTCAACTTTTGAATACCTTATAGTGAGGGTAGTCAGTGGTGAGGAGGTAGCGAGGATCAGCAGTGATGAGGCAGTAGCAAGGGTAGGCAATGGTGCGGGTGCATCACTAGAGATGGGTCGTAATGAGGCTATGGAGATGTTTTCGTTGGCAATTAAACTACTAAATAAGTAGATTCTTCATTTTGCAGGAAAGATCACAGACATAGAATTCTGTGCAGTTTTGAAGGAGTAGGAGTTAGGGACATTGAAGAAAGGATAAATGCTATCGTATCGGGTCATGGTAGGAAGACATTGGTTGTGGTACACCGAGGAGAAAATGATTTAAGGAAAGTTTACTCAGAGGTTTTGTTCTTCTTCTTGCGTAGGGCAACTTGACTGCCGGATTGCTGTCATTTTGTAGGGGAGCGACGATGCCGCTGATGCTGTTCCCCTATACCAGTACACTGGTACTCATTTTGCCGACCTCAGAAGGATGAACGGGCTGAGTCAACCCCACCTGGTATAAATTCAATGACCAACGGGGCTCCAACTCAACACTCTAAGATCCCAAGACAGCCACCCTAACCGTTAAGCCAACACACCAAGCTAACTCAGAGGATTCGAAAAATAGGTACAGAATATTGGGTTACATTAAGCGACTGAAAGCAAAGGGTTGTGAGATAATGGTATCTGGTATTCGCCCTAGATTAGGAAATGGAATATAATTTATGAGCAAAGTGATAGATGCCAACATATGGCTGGACGAATGGTGGAGGGAGGAAGGTTTTTAATTCCGGAAGCAGTGGGAATTGAAAAAAAAAATGGGACAGATGGGATCCCCTCTCCCCTCCACAAAAAGTTAAAAGTTTATTACCTCTGCAACCGAAGGTGGACAGAGGTTATGTTTTCACACGTTTGTCAATCTGTTTGCCTGTGAGCAGGATATTTCAAATCACTGTTGACGGATTCGGATGAAACTTTATGGACAGGTTGGGTGTGTGACAAGAACGGATTGATTAGATTTTGGTGAAGATCTGGATCCGACCTATCAGTGAGATACAAAATGAAAACTGTTCAGCCTGGCGGAGGTATGCACTCTACTGAGTGCCATTCTAGTTTCACTTTTAACACCCTGGTCCTGGTGATATCCCTGAGTCTGCCACACTTTTCTCATCCCCATCCTTCCCCCCACACTCCAAATGAAATCAAGTCGTTGACTTGACAGATTAATTTAATCCAATGTTGGTGCAGCACAGGCAATATGCTCTTCCTGCATTATATTTCCATGTTATAGCTTTGTGGCAGGTGCACACAGAGCCCACCAGCAGCCCACCCCTCACTCTCCTCCCCCTCCCCCCCTCTCCACCCCTGAGCCCGGTGCTCCAAGCAGTCGCATGGTTCGCTTGCCCCTAAATCCAGGCCTGCATACAAGCAATGGCAAGTACTCTTCTTTTTTTTTAACCTCGAAAGTCAGAGAGGGTTACGTTTCACTTGGGAGTGATTATGGGTTCAGTAAAGCATTTTTATCAGCAAACATTTCCAAACAAATGCATAAACTCTAATGCAAAAGTAATATGAGCAAGTCGAGAGAAGACTTACCTGTTTGTAGAACCTAAATTTGAGCAGCAATGATCAAGGATGGGCAACATTTTCACTCAAGTTGTCGAGTCAAATAAGGTTATACCAGGAACACGAGTCTTGGATGAGCCTTTTCTCTTTGCACTTGCGACGATCCATGGTGCTGAAATGGAGAAAATAGCAGAGGATGCCATTTGACTGAACGAATGTCAGGGAAGATTGAGGTGTCGAGCGACCAACATGGTTCGGCGAGGTCTGTGATGTTGGCTCGTACACCGAGCGAGTGTTCATGGAAGCGATTGCCCGGTGGTTCGTACACCGAGCGAGTGTTTATGAGAGCAATTGCCTGGTGGTTCGTACACCGAGCGAGTGTTAATAGAAGCAATTGCCCGGTGGTTCGTACACCGAGCGAGTGTTCATGGAAGCGATTGCCCGGTCCTTACCGGGTTTCACCGATGCAGAACATGATTTTCCAGATCACATTTGCGGAGGTGCAGTGAAAGTGGTCTGTGACTGTTAAACTGCTTTTGGATCCTGAGAGTTATCTTGATAATATCTCAACCTGTAAATGTCCTTCTAAGCTCATCTCCATTTATCCACTCTCATCCATCACTTCACTTCACTTCACCCAACTTGATCTCACTCTCAAATGTTTCTGGTGAATTACACAAGCAGAACAATTGGGGTGATGATGGGAACTAAAATATGTGCAAGCTACACTAATCTTTTTGTTAGATATCATATGTATACATATTGTTACGAATCTGGCAGCAATGAGCACACAACATTCAGGTCCTTATAGAAGTTATATCGGTAAGTGTGTGTTTATAGTTAGGGCCCCTACCTGTGTCTAACGGGAATGACATGTGTGCGCTGCGGAGCTTCGTTTACAACAAATCTCCTTCACTTCACTTCACACACCGACGCCATTGCCCACGTGCGTTTGGCCACGTACGTGGGCGGAGATTTCCATTGCCTCAGACTGGGACTCCGCCCAGGAAGGCAGGGGCGTGCCCCTTGTCCAATCACGCCACAGAAGGCGACTTTCCCACGGCACCCCGGCCAATGGGGTTGAGATTTCCACAGAGAGCGACTTTCCCATGACACCCCGGCCAATGGGGTTGAGATTGCCACAGAGAGCGACTTTCCCACAACACCCCGTCCAATGAGGGTGGAGGTCACCTCAGATGGCGGTTCTCTCACCCCGGAGGAAAAAGGAATATAAAGGAACGCCAGGCTGGGAGCGTTGGTCGTGGTGGTCGTCATCTCCAATCTTCTCCTTGGTCTTGGTCGAGTGGTGCGTGGCCGGTTGGAGAGCGCGGTACCTGGTGCTTGGAGCGGCATCGTGTTGCAGGTTCGAGTCCCGCCGAGTCGGATCGTCGAAGACCACACGAGGTGGACAGGTCCAAGCACAGGCTCTGGTCTCCAGCTCACCTTTCCTCGAGCTGGAAGCCTTCAATAAAGACCTGACGGGGTCCGTGTGTGTGTGTGTGTGTGTGTGTGTGTGTGTGTGTGTGTGTGTGTGTGTGTGTGTGTGTGTGTGTGTGTGTGTGTGTGTGTGTGTCGGTGTGCGGGCCTGTCTTGTCCAAGTAGAATTGTTAAGTGCTTGCGTTATTGTACATTGGAATATATTCGGTTGTAATCTGCTCTTTGTCTCTCTTCCCGGTTTTTGCCAATTATTATTGTAAAATAAATAAACCCCTGTTAAATGTACCAGCTCATTTTCTGTGCTTTCCTCCATTGGCCGAGCACAGTGCGTGTTGGGAAATTGGGAAACGGTAAATTGTGCATTTGGACCGACGGGTCTTGGTAACCATCCGCTCGGGTTATGCACGGTTCGAGCACGATAACGGCTCGCTCCGCTCGAGGCCTGCCGAGGGTGTGGTTCTCCGGTAGCTTTGCCGCGTGCATACTTAGGTACAGTGGGGAGAACACGTATTTGATACACTGCCGATTTTGCAGGTTTTCCCACTTACAAAGCATGTAGAGGTCTGTAATTTTTATCATAGGTACACTTCAACTGTGAAAGACGGAATCTAAAACAAAAATCCTGAAAATCACATTGTATGATTTTTAAATAATTAATTTGCATTTTATTGCATGAAATAAGTATTTGATACATCAGAAAAACAGAACTTAATATTTGGTTCAGAAACCTTTGTTTGCAATCACAGAGATCAGACGTTTCCTGTAGTTCTTAACCAGGTTTGCACATACTGCAGCAGGGATTTTGGCCCACCCCTCCATACAGATCTTCTCCAGATCCTTCAGGTTTCGGGGCTGTTGCTGGGCAACACAGACTTTCAGCTCCCTCCAAAGATTTTCTATTGGGTTCAGGTCTGGAGACTGGCAAGGCCACTCCAGGACATTGAGATGCCTCTTACGGAGCCACTCCTTAGTTGCCCTGGCTGTGTGTTTCGGGTCGTTGTCATGCTGGAAGACCCAGCCACGCCCCATCTTCAATGCTCTTGTTGAGGGAAGAAGGTTGTTGGACAAGATCTCACGATACATGGCCCCAACCATCCTCCCCTCAATACGGTGCAGTCGTCCTGTCCCCTTTGCAGAAAAGCATCCCCAAAGAATGATGTTTCCACCTCCATGCTTCACGGTTGGGATGGTGTTCTTGGGTTTTACTCATCCTTCTTCTTCCTCGAAACGCGGCGAGTGGAGTTTAAACCAAAAAGCTCTATTTTGGTCTCATCAGACCACATGACCTTCTCCCATTCCTCCTCTGGATCATCCAGATGGTCATTGGCAAACTTCCGACGGGCCTGGACATGCGCTGGCTTCAGCAGAGGGATCTTGCGTGCGCTGCAGGATTTTATTCCATGACGGTGTAGTGTGTTACTTATGGTTTTCTTTGATACTGTGGTCCCAGCTCTCTTCAGGTCATTGACCAGGTCCTGCCATGTCGTTCTGGGCTGAACCCTCACCTTTCTCATGATCATTGAGGCTCCACGAGGTGAGATCTTGCATGGAGCCCCAGACCGAGAGAGATTGACTGTTATCTTGAACTTCTTCCATTTTCTAATAATTGCGCCAACAGTTGTTGCCTTCTCACCAAGCTGCTTGCCTATTGTCCTGTAGCCCATCCCAGCCTTGTGCAAGTCTACAATTTTGTCCCTGATGTCCTTAGACAGCTCTCTGGTCTTGCCCATTGTGGAGAGGTTGGAGTCTGATTGATTGAGTGTGGATAGCTGTCTTTTATGCAGATAACTAGTTCAAACAGGTGAAGTTAATACAGGTAATGAGTGGAGAATAGGAGGGCTTCTTAAAGACAAAACTAACAGGAGGTCTGTGAGAGCCGGAATTCTTACTGGTTGGTAGGTGATCAAATACTTATTTCATGCAATAAAATGCAAATTCATTATTCAAAAATCATACAATGTGATTTTCAGGATTTTTGTTTTAGATTCCGTCTTTCACAGTTGAAGTGTACCTATGATAAAAATTACAGACCTCGATGTGCTTTGTAAGTGGGAACACCTGCAAAATCGGCAGTGTATCAAATACTTGTTCTCCCCACTGTATATTGAAGTAAGTAATTAACCCTATACCACGCAGCCGAATTATTGGCAATTCACAGTCCTGTAAGGGACCCCTGCCTTTCGGAGTTCTCCGAGAAGCACGATCTAGATTCCGGGTGTTAGGTGGAGCCGACTCTACTGCTCCACCAAGCGGTCGTGCTCGCCACCGAAACCCGGCCCCACAACAAAATATATATATATATATATATATATATATATATATATATATATATATATATATACATATATATATATATATACAGTATATATATATATATATATATATATATATATATATATATATATATATATATATATTAATATTTCGGCACGCCCCTTTCTTTGTTCCACCATCAGATTTTTGTTAATGCATGAAATGAAACAAGATTTGGCACATATATTAATGATATTATTGTCTTCCTTTCGAGGCCCCTCAAAATTCGTTTTGATCCATTTTCACAAACTCCAACGGATTCCATTCAAATTCGGTACAATTATGGCTTTTGGTCCAACTTAGGTCATTGGCTATAAATTTTTTCCATAACACTTCCGATATTCGAAAAAAAAAATCGACAAATCGATATCCCTTATGGGATTTTCCATTCAAATCCACTCAAGTTTAAGGCCTACGGGGGACGTAAATTTCCACTTTGCACTGGGCGCTGTTTACCTCTGCTACGCCAAGCTGTTAGGGTTAGGGTTAGGTTTTGGGTTAGTGTTAGGGTTAGGGTTAGCTACCCTAACACTAACCCTAACGCTAACCCTAACAGCTAACCCTAACCCTAACCGCGAGCCCTAACCCGAACCGCTAACCCCTAACCGCTATTCAGGAAATTTGCAAGAAAGCCCGGGCAACACCAGGCTTTATTGCCAGCCCGAGCAACGCCGGGCATTACTACTAGTGTATCTTCTTCTTCTTCTTCTTTCGGCTGCTCCCGTTAGGGGTCGCCACAGCGGATCATCCATTATGATCCGCATAGTGATTTGGCACATGTTTTACGCAGGATGCCCTTCCTGACGCAACCCTGGTCGCCTCTTACGACACAGGGATATGGTACACCTATTTTAACCGGGGTATACACCGGCCCAGTATACTGGTACTCATTTCGCCGACCTCGGAAGGATGACAGGCTGAGTCAACCCCTGGTGTATTAATTCAGTGGCTCAACGGGGCTTGAACTCAGGACCTCTTGGATCCCAAGCCGCTGCCCGAACCACTGCGCCAACACCAGGCTCCGGGCATTACTACTAGTGTATATATATACATATATATATATACATATACATATATATATATATATATATATATATATATATATATATATATATATATATATATATATATATATATATATATATATATATACATATATATATATATATATATATACATATATATATATATATATATATACATATATATATATATATATACTGCAGCAGGGATTTTGGCCCACCCCTCCATACAGATCTTCTCCAGATCCTTCAGGTTTCGGGGCTGTTGCTGGGCAACACAGACTCTCAGCTCCCTCCAAAGATTTTCTATTGGGTTCAGGTCTGGAGATGAGATGGAGAGGTTGTTACTCGTGTGGATATATATATATATATATATATATATATATATATATATATATATATATGTATATATATGTATATATATACGTATATATATACATATATACATATATATATATATATACATATATATATATATATATATATATATATATATATATATATATATATATACAGGGCGTAGTGGCGTGCGCCTGTAATCCGGCAACTCGGAGGCTTGCTTGAGGACGGGAGCTCTGTGCTGGGCTGCGCTATGAGAGGGTGTGGGGCAGCCCGGAATCATGGCGAAACCCAATCCTTATGCCTGTGTCGTAAGAGGTGACCAGGGTTGTGTCAGGAATGGCATCCGGCGTAAAACCGTAAGTATGCGGATCATAACGGATGATCCGCTGTGGTGACCCCTAACGGGAGCAGCTGAAAGACGAACAACATATATATATATATATATATATATATATATATATATATACATATATATATATATATATATATATATATATATATATATATATATATATATATATATATATATATATATATATATATAGTGGTACCTCGACTTACGAATGTCTCTACATACGAATGTTTCAGGTTACGAAGCGCCTGAACGGGAAAATATTGCCTCTAGTTACGAAGTCAAAAATACAGTACAGTACGCGCTGCTTTTCGCTGCTCCCAGAGTTTCCTGAACGTAAACAAACTTGTTGCTGCTCTGCCATTGGCTATCGCCTAAAATCTGCCTGGCAACCCTTTGCGTATGCGTGTATCCCAGCATGCTCTTCGTGTCCCCGTCCCGCTCTGTAAATATAGTAATACTGTATACAGTCTATGGTCCCGCTACGAAGTGCTCGGACAGTGTTACAGTACAGTACGCGTGTGGATTACAGTAACTTTTATTCACAATGGACCCCAAGAAAGCAATGAAAGAAAAGTGGACAAGGAGAAAAGAAGAAGAAGAGAGTTTTTCTGGCCATACAAACAAAGCAAGAGATAATAGAAAGGTATGAAAAGGGGATGCGTTTGATTGATCTCGCAAAAGAATATGGACGTAATATATCTACGATCGGCACGATAATAAAACAAAAGGAAGCCCTAAAAGCTACGGCTCCTTCCAAAGGCCTCTCTGTCATTTCCAAGAGGAGGTCGGCAGTGAACGATGAGATGGAGAGGTTGTTACTCGTGTGGATAAAGGAGAAAGAGATCGCTGGTGACACAGTGACAGAGGCCATAATTTGCGCAAAGGCAACCGCCATCTTCACTGACCTCGTGAAGGAGGATACAGGCGAGGGAAATTCGGCGCAGTTCGTAACGAGAATAGCAGTTAAAAGGTAAATGAATATTTTTATTATTTCCTTTATTCTTTGTTTTTTACATTATGTGCCTCTCGTTTTATGTTTATTGTGCGGTAATCTAATTTTAACATGTATTTGTTTCATGTTCTGATGCATTTTTATGATTTATTAAAAGAAATGTCCGAATTTTGCGGGGCTTGGAACGGATTAGCGCATGTAAATTCAAAAGGCGTCTCTACTTACGAAGGTTTCAGGTTACGAAACTACTCCCAGAACGAATTAAATTCGTAAGTAGAGGTACGACTGTATATATATATATATATATATATATATATATATATATATATATATATATATATATATATATATATATATATATATATATATACATATACATATATATACATATATATATACACATATATATATATATATATATACATATATATATATACACATATATATACATATATATACATATATATATACACATATATATATATATATATATATATACATATATATATATATATATATATATATATATATATATATATATATATATGTATATATATTTTGTGCTGATGTCAAGACCGGCCAGGCAAGCGTGGAAACGCGGAGTGCTGCTCTGCAAATACATCGTGCACTTGCTGTGGCTACCTCAATGCACAACGAAGACCCTGACAGCCACTCGGCGAGTCCCCTGCAACATGTGTTCAGTGGTGCGGCTGGAAGCTTGTGAAGCCACCATGACTGCATCCAACATGCATAGCTCTTTTGAACTGCTGCTACAAGGGACCGAACTCGGCTGGGACTGGGTCACTTCTCTGATCCTTTTCATAACCTTCAACCCAGCAACTAGCCCAAGTTCTTGCCTGCCAAAATCTACCTTCCCCTCAAGTCAACGGGGTGTGCCTCGACTGTATTTTCTGAGCGTTCACTGCCATTGTTAATTGGACTGGTGTAATGCATATCTATCTCCTCGAGGAACAGGGTATGGTGATCATGGGTGAGATAATAATTTAGGGTTTTATAAATTTAATTTTTGGCTATAAAATCGAATTGGTTGTTAGTGATGTTTTTCTCTTGCTCAAGAATATTTAAATTATGTCGTTTGATGTCCAAATATGGCCAAATGTGACCAAGGAGGGAATACTGTTATGACATATCAGGTGATGGCCCCATTGGCCCATATTTGTACATTTGACTTGTTTAAACATTCATCAATTGCATTAACCAGGTGTCTGGATTCAAACCATTGGCCTGGTTGCTTCAAATTGTGTTTCCAAGCTTTTGCCCTCGTTTTACAATTTGCTGTACGATGTGTTAAAATGTAATATCAACAAGCCAGCCTGGCCTTGCCAGAGAGCAGCTTTTGCAGGCTGTTATGAATTCCAGTGGAGTGTCAACAAGTCTTGGAGAACTACAAAGGATTTATTCCTGTTTATGAATATGTGCCGGCGCTTTCTCACTGTCTGAAGCGTGAGAAAGGAGCTGTTTACTGCTAATTCTCCCCGAGGGACGCAGGGAGGGGTGAAAAGCCCACTTGCACCTTTGTTTCTTTCTTTGCTTGCTTTTCTCCGCAGAGGAATAGGTTTTATATCTGAAACTTTTGGAGTGTAACCTTCAGTGTGGTACAGGGTCTGACTGCTGTGGTTGGTCCCTGTGCCACCTCCGCCAGCAAGTGTGCTGTGCAACTTCAAGAAACCATATATTCGAGAATCCTCAGTTGACTCCCCTCAATTCTTGGCCAGGATTGGTGAAGGTCATCCTTGTGCTGTATCACGTGATTGGGTTTTGGTATATCATGACTCGCCAGCTAGGGGTGGCAGGAATGTACTTCCGGACGCTCAATAAAGCGGAGTTGATGCTAACACTCTTGCTTCTCGTGTTCCACTGCACCTCATACACTATAGTTGGCTGACGAGGATGGTTGAAAAAGGAAATGTGCCCGTTTTCGTCAGAGATGACTTCGAATTGTTTGCCGAGCAATTGGGATGCTATTTCCACGCGAATGACGTGGTCGACGAGAGCAAACAGAAGTCGATCTTGCTCGCTTCGCTTTCGGCAGAGCATTATCGACGACTGAGTGATTTGGTGGCGCTGGTCAAGCCCCGTGATGACGGGCTGTCGTTTCGGGACATTGTGGAGAAGATGAAAGCACACATGGCGCCGGAGAAGTCATTACAGCTCGCTCGATACCAGTTCGATCACCTCTCGAAAGGTGTAGAGGAGCGCGTCGCTGATTTCGTGGCGCGGATTAAGCATTTTTCTGTGGCACGCAAGTTCACGGCGGGGGAGCGTCCAGCTCGGCTCAGAGATCGTTTTATTGCTGGTTTACAAGATGCAAAGATGGTTTCGGCGGTTCTACGGCTGAAGGGTGAAGCCATTACATTCGACTCGGCGGTCGGCACTGCTACAGCAGTCGAGCAGACTCGCGAGGATGTTCGGGCCATCACCGGCCACGCGGGGTCGCGGGCACCCCAGGATGCGGCACGACCTTCAGTGATGGGTCGGACGTCGCCGCGCGGCCGCACGTGCGGCGAGGTGACCCCGCAGACGTGTTTGGGATGCGGAGGTCGACACCTGCGCCATGCGTGCCCGTATAAAGGCACCATGTGTTTAAATTGTCACAAGGTGGGTCATCTGAAGCGTGTGTGCCGTGGGGCGCTGGCCACCGTTAAGGTCATGGACGGCGATGTGCGAGGCGACCCGGGGCGGAACCGGCAGCCGTTGTTGAGCCTGTTTTCAATTGGCCCGGTGGCGGCGCACCCGATGACGGTGGAAATCGAAGTGAACAAAACGCCGATCACGTTTCAGGTCGATACGGGAGCGGCTGTGTCGATCATCGGCGAACAAACCCCGCGTAGACTCAACGGCCTGAAGCTTATCAGGTGAAACCTCACGTTGTTTACGTACACCCGCGAGAAGATAACGCCAGTCGGGATGGCAGACATGTCTGTGCGGTACCAAGGTCAGGTCGCCACGCTTCCGTTGTACGTCGTGCGGGGGAGGGGACTGTCTCTCCTCAGCCGAGACTGGCTGTCCCGCATCAGGCTAGAGTGGGCCGCAGTTCAACCCGTGCCGTGCCGGTGGGAGGATCAGTTGGAGAAGATTCTTCAAAGACATCAAGGTTTGTTTTGCGACGACCTTGGGAAACTCAAGGGCATGGAGGCAAAGCTCTTCCTGAAGGAGGGGGTGGTTCCTCGTTTTTGTAAACCACGACCGATGCCGTATGCCCTGCGGGACAAGGTCAAGGGTGAACTGGATAGGCTGGAGGCCTGTGGAGTGATCGAACGGGTGTCGTACTCAGATTGGGCCACCCCGGTTGTCACGGTGTTGAAACGGAATGGAGACGTCCGATTGTGCGGATATTCGACTTCAAATCCACGGTTCACCCAGGGCTCAGCATGGAGCAATATCCACTGCCGTCAATCAATGAAATATATGCACGATTGGCGGGGAGTGAATACTTCACGAAGCTAGAACTGCGTGATGCATATTTTCACCTGGCGATGGATCCCGGGAGAAGCGAGCTTTTGACAATCAACACGTGTCAAGGGCTCTATCGATATACCCGACTCTGTTTTGGGATTGCTTCGGCCCCAGCCGTGTGGCAGAAAGCCATGGATCGGGTTTGCATTGGCCTGCCCGCTCAGACCCACCTGGACGATGTGCTCATTGCGGGGAAAACGGCGGACGAGCACCTTGCGAACATTGCCCAAGTGCTGACAAAGCTAGAAGTGTGCGGCCTGCGCTTGAACAGGGACAAGTGCGCGTTCTTTAAGCAGCGCTTGGAATACCTCGGGCACATCATCACGCCGGAGGGGCTGTTGAAAGGTCCTCGGAAGGTGGAGGCGATTCAACACATCCCACCGCCTCGCGACAAGACGCAGCTGCGCTCATTCATTGGTATGGCCCAGTATTACCAAAGGTTCGTGCGCGGGCTCAGCTCACAACTTGCGCCGTTAACACAGTTGCTCAGGAAGGATGAGTGCTGGGCTTGGGGGCCTGCACACCAGGCAGCGTTCGACCGCGTCAAGCAGCTGCTCACAGAGGATAAGGTCCTCGTGCACTACGAGCCTGCGCGTCCGCTCTTATTGGCATGCGACAGTTCTGCATATGGCATCGGGGCAGTGCTCTCCCACAGGATGGACGATGGTTCCGAGCGGCCTGTTTGTTTTGCATCCCGGACCCTGTCCACAGCAGAGCGGGAATATGCCCAGTTCGAGCGCGAGGGTCTCAGCCTCGTCTGGGGTGTGCGGAGGTTTCATCAATACCTGCTGGGGCAGAATTTGACTTTGCAGACGGATCATAAACCGCTTCAATTCATCCTGAGACCCGAACGCGGGGTACCGGTGGTAGCGGCCGCGCGAATACAGCAGTGGTGTCTGTTTCTTGCTGCTTACGATTATGATATTCAGTTCCGAAGCACCGAGAAGCATGCTAACTGTGATAGGCTCTCACGCTTGCCGTGTGCGGAGGGTCCAGCTGCATCTGAGTCGGCCGACCGGATCGATGTGTTCGCGCTGGGCCAGGTCCAAAGCAGGCCGATCACGGCCAGACAGGTCGCGTTGGAATCGGCTCGTGATCCGGTGCTCGTCCGTGTCATCCAGGCGATTTCTACGGGGAATTGGAGCGATCTACCTTCGACACCGGCATTTCAACCTTTCACGTCGCGCGCATCAGAGCTGTCGTTGGTCCAACGATGCGTTATGTGGGGAATGAGGACGGTGATTCCACCGAAGTTTAGGCAGCGGTGTTTGGAAGAACTGCATGTCAGTCACCTTGGCGTCGTGAAGACCAAGAGTCTTGCTCGTAGCCTGTTGTGGTGGCCGGGGTTGGACAAAGACATTGAGCAGTTGGTTAAGCGTTGCGCTACGTGTCAAACAGATGCTGATAACCCGCGTCGAGCCTCGGGGCTATGGCCGACCCCAGGCAGAGCCTGGCAGAGGGTCCATGTAGATTTTGCGGGACCGGTTCATGGCAAAATGTTTTTGATTGTGATCGATGCATTCTCTAAATGGCCGGAGGTTGTAGTAATGCAGCATACATCAGCAAACATTACAGTAGAGAAACTGCGGACGATCTTTGCTAATAAAGGATTACCGGAGATCCTGGTCTCTGATAATGGTCTGCAGTTCATCGCAGGTGTATTTGATGAGTTTATGCGTCAAGATGGTATTCGACATCTGAGGTCCGCACTGTATCATCCTGAGACGAATGGGCAGGCAGAGTCGTTTGTTAAGATGTTGAAACGGGCTTTGCGCAGGGGGGGGGGGGGGGCGGTGTTGCACCTGTGCAGACAGATGTCTTTTTGCTCCATTACAGGAACGCGATTCATCCTGTCACGGGTGATTCGCCTGCAATTCGTCTCTATGGACGGGCATTGCGGTCCAGACTGGATTTGCTGCGACCTGGAGGGTCGGGGAGTGGGATGGTGTCGCGTCTGACGCTGCTGCGCGGTTTCAATGTGGGACAGTGGGTAATGGTGCGCGATTATTTCCACGGTTCCAAATGGGTGCCGGCTGTGGTCTCTGTGGTACTGGGGCCGGCGAATTTCATGGTGGGAACTGATGGTGGGGAGGTGTGGAAGCGGCACGTGGACCAAATGCATGATTGCTGTTCAGCGTCACCCCCCCCCCACACCTCCCCGGGCCGAACAATGTGGGACCCCCACCTGTAATGTCGCCGTGGCCAGACGTTGTATCGCCAGGGCCGGATCTGCCGACGCCCAGGGGGTCTTCGCCTGATTCAGTCCTGCCCGGGGACGTCGGGCAGGCTGGTCAGCCAGGGACGGTTGTTTTTGTGGATGGCGCGAGTCCGGCGAGGGTGTCACCTCGACCGAGCCAGGAGGCGTCTGAGCCTGGGCTGTCTGGCGTCGCTGCCCGTCCGAGGAGGGTCAGGGTGCGGCCGCGGTACTTGGAGGATTATGAGTGTTGATTGGTTTCGATTGGTCATGTTATGATTGTCCTTTCATCAATTCACTTGTCATTTTACGAGGGGAGGAGTGTGCTGTATCACGTGATTGGGTTTTGGTATATCATGACTCGCCCGCTAGGGGTGGCAGGAATGTACTTCCGAACGCGCAATAAAGCGGAGTTGATGCTAACACTCTTGCTTCTCGTGTTCCACTGCACCTCATACACTATAATCATCACAGACCTTACATCCTAAAACACCCCCATTTTCGTCCTCTTTGACCAGTTTTTGCACGTTTACCTTCCAGCAAGTAAATTACCTTTGAGTAAAAGAATTCTGCGAATAAATCGTTGTTGTTAAAGTCGAGATTAAAAAACACATTTCTTTTGAGTGAAGCTTTTTATGTTGTTAAAACATTCGCACTGCTTTCAAAATATATCACACAACTGACAGGTGCTCGATTCTTCATTTGTAAATTATAACATCGATACAATGATTACGTATTTATAAAATCAAAACACTATTTATTCACCTTTCGAAAATCAATGCGAAACGGGATTGTAAGCAGCTGCTAACAATACCCATGGTCGTCATGAAAAGCACAAAGGTAAAACTAACGCGTCTTCCATCTATCTTGGATGTGTGTTACAATTTCCAACAGTATTCAGTACGGTAACATGCTATACAGGTTTGTTTGTAGCCGAGGAGCAATAGGCTATACCATATACCCGAGGTGTGTAGTCAGCTATACCATCGAGATTTGTGAAAGTACACTCCAAGATTTTCGCACAATGACGACATCGCTTAAAGACGCATTTCTCAGAACGTATCCCGTCGTTAAGTGGCGCATGACTGTATATGGGACATTTTCACAAAAGCGGGTCAGGTAACGGTAAAGACTGTCCGAGAATTTTTATCAAGCATATATTGCCCAGTCAGTGCAGAGGCCTTATGGTGATCCTGCGTTGCTGACATCATTTGAACATTTTTCTAGGCCTTATAAGGGGTTCAAGCACTATTTCGAGAATATCAAAGAAAGTTGATTTTTGAGTTTGTTCTTTACCGTTACTTGACCCGCATTTGTGAAAATGTCCCATATATATATATATATATATATATATATATATATATATATATATATATATATATATATATATATATATATATATATATATATATATATATATATATATATATATTTGTAGATTTCCGCCCGCCAGCGTGTGAACGACCACGTCTAACCAATAGCGGTCGCTTCGCCCACCGAACGGACAATCCAGTCGCGGTTTTCCGGATCAACGCCGGAAACTAGCCACTGGTGTGTTTGTAACCACACCACAACCTTGTCCACACTCTACCCGCGCTACAGGGTCCAATCGGCAAATCTTCAATTTACCTAATTATTTGCGCGGGTAGGTTACCGAGAGATTGTACCTCAACGGGACCGCTTGGAAACGAGCCGCATAAGCAGCTCACTTCCTTTTGGGATAACCGAGCGGGGTATTATCGCGCAGTCCCGTTGGACCCGATCACTTTACCGGCTATTTAAAAACCAACTATATTCCGAGTGCAAGATGGCAGCTCAATTAAGGGAAGAGGACGCAACGAACACGTTTACATTCACACAAGGACATTTATTATAATAAAGCACGTATGCAATTATACAAGCAACAAAAGCACGACAAAATAACTACAACCGTCTATATGAAATGCAATGCAAACATTTACAGCACAAAAAGCACTTAACAATTTCCAACTTATTAGATGGGCCCACGGACACACGTACGCACACACACACACACCCAAGAAATGGTGGCAGAGGCCTTTCATAATGGGCTCCAGCTCGGAGGACAGGTGAGCTGAAACCCAGAACCTATCACGAACCTCTCCACCTCGTGTGGTCTTCAAGTTGTTCGGACCCGGGCTCCGGCGAGAGAGAGTAAGATCCAATCGCCATGAGCTGCGATCCTTCCCGAGCTCCCGCGAATCCTCCCGCGCGTCTCAACATGTGCTGGTGAGACAAGGCGCCGATCCTTCCCGTCGATGCGTCGCTTCCCCGAGGAACCACCTCCAAGAAGAGGTCAATGAGTCGCACCAAGCCGGGAACCAAAACGGAGAACAAAGAGCTCCACGAACCAAGAAGAAGAAGAAGCCACCACTCGCAGCTCGAGCCGAGCGACCAGCTCAACTCTCTTCCAAACAAAGCAGCTCAAAGCAAAAAGCTCTCCCGAGCCAAACAGAAGCCGAAGGCCCACTGAACCACCAAAGCAAAAAGCCTCCTCCCGAGCCAGGCCGCAGCCGAAGCTCACTGAGCCAGCCGAAGCAAAACAGCTTCCGAAGGCCTCAACCCTAACGCAAGCCAAGCAGGACCCGACGGTCTGCTGAACGACTACTCTCTGCCGAAGCAAAAAGCTTACAACTCAACTTCGAACACGAAAAAAGAAAAGCTCTCCTCTTATCCTCTCCCACGCCCGGCGTGACTCATGCCCTCGTGATCCATCCCCCCGCTCAACCACGGGTGGGAGGGAGTTGTTGACATCATGAGTCATGGGAGGCAGGGTTCTTCTTCCTCTTTGCAGAAGAGGGGGAGGGATGTCTCCATTGTTCGTTCCCTAACTATTAAATCGATCCGCAGCGCATCTAATCAATTTCTGAACATTTAAACGATGAAAGGTGAGCTTTCGAGAGAACAAGTACTTATCGACATAGCTGACTAAAGGAACCTGTATATTGTGTGCAATCGAATTCCCAAATTCGTAGCACGACCCCCACCCCTCCCCTTTTTACAGACTCGTCCCGAGTCGTCAAATTTTCGTGTGACCAGCATGTGTAAGTTTTCCCCGAGTACGTTCTACCTTCGGATCCCTGAGTGCGACATTTCTTTATACAGTACGTGTCCCAAAAATAAATAACCTAATGCGCTGCGTAACTCCCTCAACAAACTCTCAGACTCATTCGGACAACTGAACTAAAATTGCCGGCGCTACCACAAACATGCAGGCGGGGGTTCACGTATCTGCAATTTTCACTCAACTTATCCATGACTTAACCATGGCCCAGGACTTGTGATCTGTGAAAGGGGAGAAGGTAAAAGTCATTTCAAAGTTCATTGATGCAGGGGAATGGATGGAGATGGTCGCAAAACACAAATGAGCATGATGGATGCACGGGCTGCCTGCACGGCAGTCCTTGCAAAACTGGATGGTCCTGGCGCAAATGGTGATGGATGGACACAGGGGCAAACGCAAACAAGGGCTAGCAGGCATGGGGTCATGGCAGAAGCAGGCAAACGAGGCATGGCAAGGCAAGTCCATGCAGAATAGGCAGCTGCAGCACAACAGGCCAGCAGGTGAAGCTGGCCAGCCTCTGGTGTGGATCCATCAGGTCTGGAGGGAGTGCGGTGGTGCCGGTCTCTGAAGGCGGGCTCGGACCTAGGTTACTGTCTCCCCCCACTCTATCGCCTTTGCCTGTCGCTGTCCATACCTACTCCCTTAATTTGCCACACAACACAACAAAATTTAGCCCCTCTTTATTTTTATTATTTTTTATTTCCCTTTTATAATTGTCTTCCCAAACACCCTTTATCGTCTTTGTCTGGCTAACCTATCCTGTCAGCCGAGCCTACTCCAAACCCCTACGTTCCCTCTCTGGAGGGGAATAGGGAGAGACTAGCGTCCTGTCTCGAGGCCCAACGAAGCCTCAGAATGTCCTCCTCAGAGTTCAGTGATCTCCCAAGGTGGGTCCAGCGGCCTACAACGAGCGAAGGAATGGATGGTGCGAAGGGGTACGTACATATCCTAACTACCCTAACATTCATTAACCTGAAACTACCCCGGGGCTTTCCAAAAACCCTCACACTTTTAAACTATCGGTTCTAAAAACCATGATTCCCGTCGCCTGTGTTGGTGTCCATTATAAATTTAGGCCTTGCCCTCAAATTTTCATTCGTGCCCTCGCACAATTTCCTGGCTGGGAAGCGGGGCTCAACTGGCAGGAACTCCCCCTCTGCCGAACTCTAACCATGGCACCCCCAGGCCCGCAGGCTGCCTCCGAGCCTTGCTGCTTCCTATGAACGCGTGGAGTTGCCCTCTCTGGCATTGCCACCCTCCGATGCCCACGTGGCGTGTTGATGACCGGGTCCTTTTTCGAGGGTTGCCCGTGCCCACTACACTGCCCCATTTCCGACGGGTCGCCCATGCCCACTACACTAACCCGACCCCTCTTGGGCCCTTGGCCTACTTGGCCTACTAGTCCGGTGCACCCACTGGCCGATTAGTCCGGTGTGTCCTGGGTGCCCACTAAACAAAACTCACCTTTCTACAGCCACGCTCCCAGCCGGTCCATGAACTCTTGCACCCCTCCAAATGGGTTTCGTTCCTTCTCTCGACACCAAAAACAAAACGACTTCCTTTTAGTCAATTGAACTACCCACTAACTAAACATTAAACTGACCCCGGGGTCTCTTGGGGGGAATCACTCCTTCCCCCAATCAGTCATTGCACCATGCATACCACATTCGCTCCACTCACACACTTGGGCCCGCTGTCCCACACTCATTCCTCACACACTTTCCATTTCACAACTCACACCAACACTCTATACTGCCATCCTTCCTAATTAAATCCCCTGACTAACTCGTGCTCCCTCGTCATCCCTTTTACTCTACGTCGTTAAACTACGTCTCCACGAGACATTTCCAGTCTGTCCATGTCTCCAAAAATCAAAAAAATTCCCATTTCCTAAATCTGAACTAAAATCCCTCTAACTACTCCATCCCACGGGCTCAATGAGGAACAACCTCCATGAGGAAATTTTTTGACAAATTTCCCTGACAATATCTGCTGCTCTTCCTTCGCTCCAATTGGTTCTTCTGACCACGTCCTTGTCAAAGTGGACATCTCTCTGGCTGTTATCAGAGAACCACCTCACTGCCGTCGAGTCTGGCATTTCACTCAAGCCGACTGGCAGGGTCTCCGAGCAGCCATCAAACTTACAGACTGGTCTCCTATCACTACTATCTCAAACATCAACTCATGCTGGGAATTCTTTCAAAGAAACTTGCTCTCCCTCATGCACAGATTTATCCCCTCTCGTGTTCAGTTGTCTTACCCTTCCTCCCGCCCTTGGTTTACTGAAGCTTGTGGCGAGGCAGTTGTCCTGAAACAACTTGCCTTTGCCTCATGGAAAGCAAACCCAACTGAGGGCAATCTCAGTTCTTACCACAAAGCTCGGAACAAGTGTGTATCTACCCTCAGGAGAGCCAGAAAACAACATCTTTCTCATCTCAAGTCTGAACTCTCAAACCTCTCTCCCTCCTCAAAATCCTGGTGGCGTTTAATCAAATCTGTTTCTGGTGTATGTTCCCCCTCCATCCCCTCCCTTACCTCAAATGGCCGCACTGCTGATTCCACACGTGATAAAGCTGAATGTCTAAACTCGGTGTTTGCAGCTAAATCTTGTGTCCTAAACCCATCACTATCTCTACCCACTTTACCCAGTTGCACCCAACTGTCCCTGGACTCTATGTCCTTTTCTCCTAACAAGATGGAGAGCTTGCTTTCAAACCTCGAGTCAGATTCTGCAACCGGTCCAGACGGCATCAGCCCACGTGTCCTCAAAGCCTGCTCTTCTGCTCTTGCTCACCCTCTCTCTGTTCTATTCACCCTCTCATTTGCCCAAGGTCATCTGCCATCTGCTTGGAAATCTGCTAACATCACTGCCCTGCATAAAAAGGTGCAAAAACAGATCCCTGTAACTACAGACCAATCAGCCTTCTCCCAATCATCAGCAAGATGATGGAATCCATCATCGCTTCAGACATGAAATCCTTCCTCTTCTCCAATGGCTTGATTTCCAATCATCAATTTGGTTTCAGACCAGGTCACTCTACCCTGGATATGCTGCTTCTGCTCTCCCATCAATGGATGGAGGTCCTCAATGCCAGACAGGAAATCCGAGCCGTATCCCTGGACATATCACGTGCTTTTGACACAGTCTGGAACCCTGCCCTGCTCACCAAACTCTCTTCCCATGGTATTCAAGGCCATCTCCACTCATGGCTTGCAGACTTCCTCTCCTGTCGCAGTCAACGTGTGGCCCTAAATGGAGTTCTTTCATTCCCTCTTCCTGTGCAGGCTGGAGTTCCTCAAGGTAGCGTTCTGGGCCCTGTTCTTTTTCTGGTTTTCATCAATGATCTCTCGGACTCTGGAAAATCCTCTATTTCTCTTTGCCGACGACTCCACCCTCTGCCGTACCATCTGTCATCCCTCAGACCGGCAAGCAGCAGCTTCTTCGCTCACTGCAGATCTGGATAAAATCACAAACTGGTCCAACACGTGGAACATGTCTTTCAATCCAGACAAATCTCACACTCTCACTATGTCTCTTCGAAAGGACCGTTGACAAAACCCCCCCATCCACTTTCTCAACAACCCTCTGGAAGAAGTCTTTTCTTTCAAGCTTCTAGGTCTCACTATCTGCCATGACCTTTCCTGGGAAAGTCACATTTCCAACCTCGCCTCAAAAGCCAGTCGCCGACTGGGAATCCTCCGTCGTGCTAAGTCCTTCCTCGGCCCTCTTGAGCTCCTGACCACTTACAAAGCTTTTGTCCGTAGCCTGATGGAGTACTGCTCTCCCCTCTAGGCTGGTGCTCCTGCCTCCCACCTTTCTCGGCTTCACGCTGTCGAAACCAGGGCATTTAAGATCATCGGCATCTCTCGCAATGAAGCTGAGTCTTTGGGCCTCTCACTCAATCACCGCAGGTTGGTTGGTGGTCTTTCTGTCTTCTACCGACTCCTCTCCAGCCTTGCCCCCCCTGCTCTCTCTGCGATTTGTCCCCACCACATTTCCACAGGGCGCTCAAGGTCCGCCAACAACCCCCTTCTGGTAAAACTACCAAAATCACGAATCACTGCTCATCTTCACTCTTTCATTCCTCTTTTTTCCCGCCTTTGGAATAAACTTCCTCACTCTATTCTTTCCCATTCTTCCCTCCAGGCTTTCAAAACAGCTGTTCACCACCACCTCTTATCTTCCCCCATCCAAATCCTCGATCTTTTCTACCCCCGATAATCCACCCAAGCCCACTTCCTTCATTTCTCCTGCTTTCCTTCCTGAAAGTCCCTGAAATGTCCATCTTCTCTTCGCCATGTTCCCCGTCCCATCCCCATCCCTCTCCCTTCCACAGTTCACCTAATGTGTCTGTTCCCCACTGTTTTGTCCCTTCCACTCCCGCCCCTCTTGTCTCATGCCTCCTTTCTGTGAGTTGTGTGTTAGCTCTCATACGAGCCTCGACCAAGGTATACAAAAAAACAAAACAAAAAAAAACCCATGTCCCCATGAAGCCGGTCTAACTCTAACCCATCCCCCTAACTAGTACTTCCTTTGCCCCCCCCCCAGCAGGCGGGTCTTACACCCCCTGCCTGGGGCTCGTGTCCACTCGAAGTGGCGAGGCTTGCTTTTCTTTTTCTTTTTTTTTCTATCTGCCCACCAGCGCGGCAACTCGCAACCTGCGCTCTTTTCCGTGACATCATGACAGCTGCTCGCGCTTCGCGCACCTCGTCCCTTCATGGACGGTAACATCCGGCAGGGATTCCCCCTCCTGCGAGATTCCAACCATGCAGCCATGACGTCACCCTGCGCATTCAAAACAAGCCTCGCGTCTCGAGGGGTTCCGCACGCGAACACATGTGCTCTGCTCGTCGGAGCTTTACAATCACACTCGCGTGGAGAACCCACCCGGTCCAAATTCACAATCCAGCCTACCTTCTGTCCGTCCGCGGGATCGGCTAACATCCACCGCGTGCGTTTCTGGACCGGATTTCTGGACCGTTTCTGGACCGGATTGCAGGCGCGCATGCGGCGGCCTCGTGCGAAGCACAGCACGGACCCCGCGCTCGCTGCCGTGCCAATGCAGCACAGTCCTCGAAACCACTATGGCCGCTATAAGGCCTTTGTCCCTCGTCGGGCACAGTCGTCATCGCCATTCAACGCGCACACTCCTGCGTTCCACGACGCTCACACACCTCACCATTACACTCGGACATGCGGTTACGGTCTCCCGCATGCTAACCGCCATCTCCCTCTCATACCGCCACCTCACACACGCAGTCTCTCTCACACATCGCCTTTCACTCACACACACACACCATACTACTCACACACGCAGTTCCTGTCACACGCGGTGTTTCATCCACACGCGGTGCTTCATCCACACGCGGTGTTTCATCCACACGGTGCTTCATACATACGGTGTTTCATCCACACGCGGTGCCTCATCCACACGCGGTGCTTCATCCACACGCGGTGTTTCATCCACACGCGGTTCCTCATCCACACACGGTGCCTCATACACACGGTGCTTCATCCACACACGGTGCTTCATCCACACCATGCGTGCTGAAAAGCATGCTCTTCGGCACACTCGCAAACACACATTTCGACACCACACACACAGAAACAACCACGCTGGGAATTAGCACCACCACAAGGGGTCCTGGGGTTTCCATAACCCCCAAGCTCCGCGTGCACCCGTTCGCCTCACTCATCCGCTCCACCTCGCAAAGCTCGACCGGACCCACATGGTCATGATCTGCTTCAAGGGGGCACATTCCCTCCCCTCATTCCTGAAGGAGGTTATCCAGCTGCTTGCACCGAGTCACGACACCTTCCCCGCGCTCCCCCTCATGGTCCCTTACTACGTGTGTGTGTGTGTGTGTGTGTGTGTGTGTGTGTGTGTGTGTGTGTGTGTGTGTGTGTGTGTGTGTGTGTGTGTGTGTGTGTGTGTGTGTGTGTGTGTGTTCGTTTTTAGTTTCTTCCACTCCGTCCAATTCATCCTCTATCTCCTGTGTCTCTGTTTCCGTGACTATTTGCGTCTCCGTCACCTTGTTCATTTCCTTCGTCTCCACTATTATTTCTGCCGTCATCACTTCGTGTCTCGCCTTACACGTTTCGGTCTCCCCTTTTAATTTTTCCCTCTCCGTCACCGTCACTCTCTCTGCCGTTACGAGTCTCGTCCAACACGTCTCCCGTATTATTTTGTCCTCCACCGCGGGGCCGACACAGTCCACACTCCCCCTCAGCTCGCTCGCTCCAGCACGTGGCGTCGCCATTTTGAGCTCCACTGCCCGCGTTTTACTCCTCGCAATTGCCACGATTGTCTTTTGCCCAGCTTGGAGATCCAGCCCCATGCGCTGCATTTCACCCCGCATTTCTTTCATTTCGTTTTTCATCTCTTCCTTCATGCCATCCATTTTGATTTGTATATTTGTCTCCATTTTTCTCATCAATGCCTCGAGCATGTCTCTTACGTCAAATAACCATGTGGCAGTCGGTTCGCCATTATCGGGCGCGGATCTGCCGGGGACTGAGGAGGGATTTTGACGGAGGAGGGGAGGGGGATGTTATACACTGCGGCCCCCGCCGCTGCGCCCATTGCGGACTCTGCATTTGTTTGTGGGGGATGTTCAACCTGCATAATGGGAATGTTCTGCACGGTCATTTCGCCCTGAGCCATGATTTCTAACATTTCTAAATTAATTACCCCCTGCTCCCGTTCGCCTTGAACTGCCATCTTGCATATCGGAAATAATTTAAAGTCGAAATTTAATGCAACCGGAGGGTCGCCTCGCACACTCTTGATCCGGTTCCGTTAATTTAGTGTGGAGGGGATGAATCTGTATCCCACTCCTGACACCAGTGTTATAGATTTCCGCCCGCCGGCGTGCGAACGACCGCGTCGAACCAATAGTGGTCGCTTCGCCCACAGAACGGACAATCCAGTCGCGGCTTTCCGGATCAACGCCGGAAACCGGCCACGGATGTGTTTGTAACCACACCACAACCTTGTCCGCACTCTACCCGCGCTACAGAGTCCGATCGCCAAATCTTCGATTTACCTAATTATTCGCGCGAGTAGGTTACCGAGAGATTGTCCCTCAACGGGACCGCTTGGAAACGAACCGCCGAAGCAGCTCGCTTCCTATTGGGATAACCGAGTGGGGTATTATCGCACAGTCCCGTTGTACCCGATCACTTTACCGGCTATTTAAAAGCCAACTATATTCCGAGTGCAAGATGGCAGCTCAATTAAGGGAAGAGGACGCAACGAACAGGTTTACATTCACACGACATTTCTTATAATAAAGCACATATGCAATTAAACAAGGCAAAACACGTATGCAATTATACAAGCAAAAAAAGCACGACAAAAGAACTACGACCGTCTATACGAAATGCAATGCAAACATTTACAGCACACAAAGCACTTAACAATTTCCTACTTATTAGCCGGGCCCACGGACACACGTACGCACACACACACACACACACACACACACACACACACACACACACACACACACACACACACACACACACACACACACACACACCCAAGAAATGGTGGCAGAGGCCTTTAATAATGGGCTCCAGCTCGGAGGACAGGTGAGCTGAAACCTAGAACCTATCTCGAACCTCTCCACCTCGTGTGGTCTTCAAGTTGTTCGGACCCGGACTCCAGCGAGAGCAAGCTGGATCCAATCGCAGTAAGCCGCGATCCTTCCCGAGCTCCCGCGAATCCTCCCGCGCTTCTCAACATGTGCTGGTGAGACGAAGCGCTGATCCTTCCCGTCGATGCGTCGCTTCCCCGAGGAACCACCTCCAAGAAGAGGTCGATGAGTCGCACCAAGCCGGGAACCAAAATGGAGAACAAAGAGCTCCACAAACCAATAAGAAGAAGCCACCACTCGCAGCTCGAGCCGAGCGGCCAGCTCAACTCTCTTCCAAACAAAGCAGCTCGAAGCAAAAAGCTCTCCCGAGCCAAACAGAAGCCGAAGGCCCACTGAACCACCAAAGCAAAAAGCCTCCTCCCGAGCCAGGCCGCAGCCGAAGCTCACTGAGCCAGCTGAAGCAAAAAAGCTTCCGAAGGCCTCAACCCTAACGCAAGCCAAGCAGGACCCGAAGGTCTGCTGAACGACTACTCTCTGCCGGAGCAAAAAGCTTACAACTCAACTTCGAACACGAACAGAGAAAAGATCTCCTCTTATCCTTCTCTGCCCCCTCCCCCACGCCCGGCGTGACTCATGCCTTCGTGATCCATCCCCCCCGCTCAACCACGGGTGGGAGGGAGTTGTTGACATCATGAGTCACGGGACCGCAGGGTTCTTCTTCCTCTTCGCAGAAGAGGGGGAGGGATGTCTCCATTGTTCGTTCCCTGACTATTAAATCGATCCGCAGCGCATCGAATCGATTTCTGAACATTTAAACAATGAAAGGTGAGCTATCTAGGAAACAAGCACTTATCGACATAGCTGACTAAAGGAACCTGTATGTTGTGTGCAATCGAATTCGTAATACTATATATATATATATATGTAATATATATATATATATATATATATATATATATATGTATATATATATATATATATATATATATATATATATATATATATATATATATATATATATATGTACATATATATATATATATATATATATATATATATATATATATATATATATATATATATATATATATATATACATATATACACATATATATATATATATATATACATATATACACATATATATATATATACATATATACATATATATATACATATATATATATACATATATACATACATATATATACATATATACATACATATATATACATATATATATATATACATATATATATATATATATAAATATATATACATATATACTTATATATACATATATATATACATATATATATATATACATATATATATATATATACATATATATATATACATATATATATATATACATATATATATATACATATATATATATACATATATATATATACATATATACATATACATATATACATATATATATATATGTATGTATATACATATATACATATATATATACATATATACATATATATATACATATATACATATATATACATATATACATATATATACATATATACATATATATATACATATATATATATATATACATATATATATATATATACATATATATATATATATATATATATATATATATATATATATATATATGTGGGGGTGTTCTCATATAGACGGTTCTCAGAACCATATGCATATATACCGTAACAATAATATATATACATATATATATATATATATATATATATATATATATATATATATATATATATATATTATTGTTCCGGTTCTCAGAACCATATGCATACAACATACAGGTGTCCCAAGTGAGTTGTTCCATTATTATTATTTTTTTTTTTTGGGATACCTTGTCGAGACTCGTGTGAGAGTTAACACACAACACACAGCAAGGGGGGCATAAGACAAGAGGGGTGGGAGTGGGAAGGACAAAACAGTGCGGAACAGAGACACTGGGAGATCTGTGGAAGGGAGAGGGATGGGGGGAGGGAACATGGGGAATACAAGATGGACATTACGGAAGGAATAAAAGATTGACATTACAGGGACTTTCAGGAAGGAAAGCAGGGAATTTGAAGGAGGTGGGCTTAGGTAGATTATCAGGGGTAGAAAAGATCGAGGATTTGGATGGGGGATGATAAGAGGTGGTGGTGAACAGCTGTTTTGAAGGCCTGGAGGGAAGAATGGGATTTAATAGAGTGAGGGAGTTTATTCCAAAGGTGGGGAAAAAGAGGAATCAAAGAGTGAAGGTGAGCAGTGATTCGTGATTTTGGTAGCTTTACCAGTAGGGCGTTGTTGGCGGACCTTGAGCGCCCTGCGGAAATGTGGTGGGGCCAAATTGCAGAGAGAGCGGGGGGGGGGCGAGGCTGAAGAGGAGACGGTAGAAGACAGAAAGACCATCGACCAGCCTGCGGTGAGAGAGTGAGAGGTCCAAAGACTCAGCCTCATTGCGGGAGATGCCAATGATCCGAAATGCCTTGGTTTCTACAGCGTGAAGCCGAGAAAGGTGGGAGGCAGGAGCACCAGCCCAGAGGGGAGAGCAGTACTCCATCAGGCTGCAGACGAAAGCTTTTTAAGTGGTCAGGAGCTCAGGTGGGCCGAGAAAGGACTTTGCACGACGGAGGATTCCCAGTCGCCGACTGGCTTTGGAGGCAAGGTTTGAAATGTGGCTTTCCCAGGAAAAGTCATGGCATATAGTGAGACCCAGAAGCTTGAAAGAAAGGACTTCTTCCAGAGGATTGTTGAAAAAGTGGATGGGGGGGGGGGGTTTCTAAATAGTCCTTTCGGAGAGACACAGTGAGAGTGTGAGATTTGTCCAGATTAAAAGACATGTTCCACGTGTTGGACAGGTATGTGATTTTATCCAGATCTGCAGTGAGCGAAGAAGCTGCTGCTTGCCGGTCTGAGGGATGACCAATGGTACGGCAGAGGGTGGAGTCATCAGCAAAGAGATATAGAGGATTTTCCAGAGAGTCGGAGAGATCATTGATGAAAACCAGAAAAAGAACACGGCCCAGATCGCTACCTTGAGGAACTCCAGCCTGGACAGGAAGAGGGGATGAAAGAACTCCATTTCTGGCCACACGTTGACTGCGACAGGAGAGGAAGTCTGCGAGCCATGAGTGGAGGTGGCCTTGGATACCAGAGGAAGAGAGTTTGGTCAGCAGGGCAGGGCGCCAGACAGTGTCAAAAGCACGTGATATGTCCAGGGATACGGCTCGGATTTCCTGTCTGGCATTGAGGACCTCCATCCATCGTTGGGAGAGCAGAAGCAACATATCGAGGGTAGAGCGACCTGGTCTGAAACCAAATTGATGATCAGAAATCAAGCCATTGGAGAAGAGGAAGGATTTAATGTCTGAAGCGATGATGGATTCCATAATCTTGCTGATGATTGGGAGAAGGCTGATTAGTCTGTAGTTGCAGGGATCTGTTTTTGCACCTTTTTTATGCAGGACAGTAATGTTTGCTGATTTCCAAGCAGATGACAGATGACCTTGAGCAAATGAGAGGGTGAATAGAACAGAGAGAGGGTGAGCAAGAGCAGAAGAGCAGCTTTTTAGGACACTTGGGCTGATGCCGTCTGGACCGGATGCAGAATCTGAGTCGAGGTTTGCCAGCAAGCTCTCCACCTTGTCAGGAGAAAAGGACACAGAGTCCAGGGACAGTTGGGTGTGACTGGGTAAGGTGGGTAGAGAAAGCGATGGGTTTTGGACACAAGATTTAGCTACAAACACCGAGTTTAGGCATTCAGCCTTTTCACGTGCGGTGTCAGCAGTGCAGCCATTTGAGGTAAGAGATGGGATTGGAGGGGGAACATACACCAGAAACAGATTTGATTAGATGCCACCAGGATTTTGAGGAGGGAGAGAGGGTTGAAAGGTCAGACTTCAGCTGAGAAAGATGTTGTTTTCTAGCTCTCCTGAGGGTAGATACACACTTGTTCCGAGCTTTATGGAAGGAACTGAGATTACCCTCAGTTGGGTTTGCTTTCCATGAGGCAAAGGCAAGTTGTTTCAGGACAACTGCCTCGCCACAAGCTTCAGTGAACCAAGGGCGGGAGGAAGGGTCGGACAACTGAAGACGTGAGGGGATAAATCTGTGTATGAGGGAGAGCAAGTTTCTTTGAAAGAACTCCCAGGATGAGTTGATGCTGGAGAAAGTAGCGATAGGAGACCAGTCTGTAAGTTTGATGGCTGCTTGGAGACCCTGCCAGTTGGCTTGAGTGAAATGCCAGACTTGACGGCGGTGAGGTGGTCTTTGACACCTCACCTTTGACAAGCTTTGACAAACTTTGACAAGCACGTGGTCAGAAGAACCGATTGGAGCGGAGAAAGAGCAGCAGATATTGTCAGGGAAATTTGTCAAAATCAGATCCAGAAAAGGTGGAGTACCATTGGTTGAGATCCGGGTCGAGAAGTTGACCGATTGAGTCAGTCCCAATGAGTCGCAGAAAGCTTTTGCTGAAGTGCCATGACAGGTGAGAGAGGTAGCCACACCTAGCTAACTGGCATGATGACAATTGAAGTCGCTACATATGAGGAAGAGAGAGTTTGGATGAGAAGATAGAAGTTGGTCCATGTTTAAGGATACTGAGGTGCAGATGGAGTCATCACTGTTCGGTAGACGGTACAGTACACATATAAACATGAGGTGGGAGTGGAGGGGAAGCCGTAGCCAGAGGTATTCCTGGGGGTGTGGGGGAGTGAGGGCAGCGCATGGAGAGTGAGGAATAGAGTCTTTGATGAAGAGAGCAACTCCTCCACCAGGACGAGGCTCAGGTCTGTCATACCGGAGGAGGGAGTAACCGGGGAGAGATACTTGGGAGTCCGACACGTCTTGGGGGAGGAAAGTTTCTGATAGGCAGATTATGTCTGGTTTTTCAGTGGCAATATGTATGTAAAGATCTGAAAGGTTTGAGCGAAGGCCCCGGATATTTGAGGTCCACACTGTTAATGAAGAGGGAGGGGAGGAGGCTTTGGGTGCAGGGGGTGGGAGGGGAGGGGGAGGGTCAGACAAGGGACGATGGGGGGAAGTAAGGAGGGTTGTTGAAAGAGTGTGGGGGATTGCAGAATAGCTTGGGGAGGGGGCCGGATGAGGAGGAGAAAAGGATCTGTGGTGCTGGGGGAGAGGGGCGACAATAGAGGAGGAAGAAGGCAGTCGAGGATTTGAGGAGGTGGAATGAAGAGATGGAGGTGAGAGGGCAGTGGAAGGAGGCAGCTTTGTGGATGAGAGGGGGGGGCAACTTTGAGAAGGATGAGTGAGGGGGTGAATGGTGGGAGAAAGGTGAGGGGGAGTTTTTGAGAGAGGTGAGAGGGAGGCTTGGAGGGAGAAGAGTGTGATGGTTGCTTTGAGAGTGAGGGGTGAGAGGGGTGAGTTGGCACTGAAATTGGATCGAAAAGAATGGTTGATGGAAAGCGAACATTCATAGCAAACTGGGTTTTTTTAAGTTTTAGGTCAGAGATGCGATTAAACACGTTTCTTGATGGATGCAATAAAGGTGAATTCAGAGAATGGAGAGAAGAAACGCTGTTACAGTTGGATTTTTTAGGCAAGGAATGAAGGAGAGGTCAAATTGAGAGCAGTCTGTTTAAATAGTGGAAGAGTAGTGCATTACGATACATAATGAGAAGTGCTTGACTGCAGTTATTTTGTCCAAAGGTTGTGCTCCCAAATATTAAGTCCAGGGTGTGAATAATTTTATCAATGTCATTTCTTTTTATTTTCTAATTTTAAAAGGATATGTTAAGTTCTGAATCAACAACAAAGGTTCTGCAATATTGACAGCTAAATATAGAATTGTGGAGACAAAATACTTTTGTCAATTTCAACTTATTTTCAGAGAAAATTGTGAGTTATTTGAAAAAGGTGCAAGGGTGCCAATATTTTTGGCCATGACTGTATTTTGACTCATCACCCTGGAAATCTCAGTCAAGAACATCATCCAAAGAAACCTTATGTTGTTAAGGAGCAATCCATAAAGTATTTCAATCTTTTCAAAAGAGACTCAATTATTTTAATGCAACAGAAACCTGCACAATATCCTAGTTGAAGGATCATGGCGAATTTACATCCAACAACTCACTTTCCAGTGTTCACACAAGTGCTGCAACTCCTTTGCTTTCATCAAAACTACCTCCATTTCAGGACCCCAAATCTCCTTGAAAATTAAAGAGCACTGACTGCACTTCCTCTAAATTTATTTACTGCATCAGCTGCTCTCTCTGTCACAAACTCTACATCAGAGAGACCGCAAATATACCTGGAGATCATTCCCCTGAACGCCAACTGGATGCAAGAACCCCCCAGAACAGACGTTTCTAAACCAATATCTTGTCACTTAGATCTTCTCAGCCATTCCACCCAACAAATGAACATCTGTGCTATTTCTCTGCACTTGGGCCCCACCGACACCCGTAAATGCAAGGCATTAAAAATTATTTTTGAACTGGGCACATTGACCACTGACCGTTCATTTATTTCACTTTCTTATCCAAACCATTTTCATTCTTCTTTTACAATTTGCAGCCATTTCTCTGGTAACTTTAGTCAGTCATACTTGGTCATATCTATACGTTATTCATTTTCCTTGTTTACAACTTATTTCCCTTTCTTCCATATTCCTTTTATGGCACAAACGCCCTGTGACATTTCACCCAAACCCAAGATCAGGTGTGTTCGACCTCTGACATTCATTGACGCAAACTCCCCCCCCCCCCACTCCCCTCCTCAATAGTGCCACCTCCTGACCTTTGATGTCTCACTTCTTTCCTTGATCACTGATGTTTCGTTCCATCCTCTTTGGAATCCCTTCCTTTGTAATCCTTATTCGACGAGCATATCACTCTTTTGCTCCAACAAAGGATAACGCTTCAAACGTCATGGTCACCTTATATCTCATGGCGGTGAACTTGCACTTTGTCAACTTAGGTTTGGGAGAATCCATTATGGTGACACAAAGCTGTGGACAAAAGTTATCTCAGACAAACAAAATGCCCTTTTCATGCTACTACCCAACACCTACTTAAATTATAATATGAGGTGTGTGAAACAGCAAACATGTTGAAATATATTTTCAAATGTTTAAGATTTAAAAGGTTAAAAAATATTTCTTTAACATTTGGTTCCACCGATTAAAAGTTTTGTTTCTTTCAATCGCACAGCACTTTTGAAGTGGATATTCACAAATGTGTACTCCATTTGACCATTTATGGTTCCACATATACATGTTGTCTGTGTCGGAGTGGAAACCTGTCCAGGATTGTGCCCAATAGCCAAAGAGACTGCTGTGGCAGCACCAGCGCTCTGCACAGAGTATGGTCCCAATGGATGGATATACATGTTGTGGTTCATTTTGTCAAATTGAAAGTAAAAAGCAAAAAAGGAACAGCAAAGCAATTCAGACAATCCCTTTCAAAGAAAAGACTAAATAAAAAGCCAAAAAAACCTGAATTGAAAACAAATGGGAATGCACATGTATTATAAGAAATGCAGCATATCCAAAAAGAATAGTCTTCCTTATACCGATGATGTTATCTGACGCCTGGTATTCCAAAATGTAATTATTTGAAGACAATGTTTACCTGGTCAATTAACATAATTAACTTCGTCCTCCCATACCTGCCCTTCCTGTCCGGCCAATGCGGTGTGTATGCGTATCAATGTCCCGAGCCACATCGTAATTCACAACAGTACGGATTGATGAGATGTCCAGGCCTCGAGCTGCACACGCACAAACACCACGCTCACATGATAAACAGCTTTGTATTCATGTGGCCCAAATCAAAAATGCACAAGAGCGATTTTTCACAGAATACAACTCTAAACATGCAAATTAAGATAATTTGAAATGGCACATGATCTCAAGAGGGGATATAAACCTGGAGAAGAAAAAAATTAAAGTACTGTACATGCAAAAAATTTGGAATAAAAGAAATGTTTAAAAAAATAAATAAAAAAAAACTTGAAGCAGAAAGTCACATGGTACGGAGATCAGCCAATTCTTCGTTTTTAGCCAGTCTAATGGTTAGACAGGGAGCATTTCATACCCTTATGACGACTTTCAGTAATTTTCAACAATACACAAAATGGTTACATGGACGAATTTAATTAATCGATGTGACCTCAAACATATCACCCACCAGCAACGTCGGTTGCCACAAGCACAGGTATCATCTGCTTCTTGAAGTCTGAGATGACCTTGTTTCGTTCACTCTGGTCCATATCTCCATGCAGCAAACCCACCAAATATCCTTCCTGTTGCAAACTTTTGGCCAGCTCCTCACAATTGGCTTTACGTGTCACGAAGATGAGCACACTACCAGAGGACATGAACTCGACAAGACGTCGCAAGATCCATGCCCACTTGGCGGAAGGTCCCGTAAGAATTTCAACAATCTGTGTCACATCCTCGTTGGCCTGTACAGACCACACAAGAATAATCAAAGTTCATGCACTAACCAAAGTAGAGCAGCAATCGTGGGATAATGAGGTGTGTTCGTGCTACATTCAGGTTCATGCCTCAAAATTCTGCCAACGATGGGGAAGTGTCACTGTATTGCAAAACAATGGGAACTTGTCTTCAGAGCCAAAAGCTTATATTTACACTAATAAATGTCAGTGTGTGTGTGTGTGTGTGTTTTTGTGTGCGTGTGTGTGTGTGTGTGTGTGTGTGTGTGTGTGTGTGTGTGTGTTTTTGTGTGCGTGTGTGTGTCTCCTCCACAACTCCAAAACCATTAAACCTAGCAGCCTGAAACTTTGCATGCATACTAAGAAAACTCCAAGGAAGTGCATGACTGAAAATTGGGGGTTTGGATAAATTAAAACACCCCTTTTGAAGTCAATTAACGGCCTTATTTAATTATATCCTTCATCAGGTGATACTCGGCCACCTCGCTCTCTGGGCATTTCCTGGGTAACTTCTTAAGGAGTTTCCTTGGTAACTTCTTAAGGCGTTTCCTGGGTAACCTCGCTGAGGTCAAAAGCCACCATGTTTTTTGGCCTGCTCAACCATGCCTTGACTTGGAACAGGCTGCAATAATTTATTAATTCTCGATGAAGTTTTTTTTTTTCCACTTTCCTCACTCATATTATCGAATGCCTGTTCATCATAGCTACAAATCGCTGTGTACATCACCGATGTCAGTACTATAGTTTTCAAATTAGGAGCTTAGAGTGATTTCATGCATTCTATGAAACTATTTTCCACGATCTACCCTGATGGACTAAAGTATATAATCAAAACATTATTTTGGTTTTTGAGGATCGGATATCGCCCGGAGTAAATAAGCATCAAAATCTGATAATTTAAAGAAATAACGAGTCATAACTAAGCGGATATACCTATTTACTTTAAGCAAGCAAGACTATGTTCCCTCCTCTGTACATACACAGGAAAATGTGTAATTACCTTCGCATTCTGTGAAAGGTTATGTTTTGGTCGGCGTGTATTTATTTATTTATTTATTTATTTGTAATCTTGTGATTCGTATAACTCAAAAAGTATTAAACCGAATTGCATGAAATTTGGTGGGATGATTGGTTATTAGCCAGGAAGCATTCGATTAGATTTTGGGATCGTTCGGGTCAAAGGTCAAGGTCACGAAAAGGTCAAAATCGTCTTTTTACGATAACACGGTCAATTTTTATTCAATTTGCATGCAACTAACGCCAAAATGTTCAGAATTCAACGCCTCATCTTGTGATATGCAATATGACACAATGTCGCCCATACTCTTGTTACCGGTTAGGGGTCAAAGGTCAGGGGGGTCGCGACCTTGAAAAATATGCGGTTTTTGTCATAACGCGGTCAATTCTTGTCCGCTTTACATGAACCCAGCACCAAAATGTTCAGAATTTAATGCCCAATCTTGTGACACAATGACGTCATAACACATGTCACCAGTTGGGGTAAAATGTCGGGGGGGGGGGGGTCACGCCCTTGAAAAATATGCGGTTTTCGGCATAACTCAGTCAATTCTTATTCGATTTGCATGAAACCAGCATCAAACGAGATTACCTTCTCTTGTTGAAATGTTGTATTCACCGAGCTTGCGAGTGAAGACTCGCCAAAACGACGTGAGTTGATTGTTGTTTAGTCCGTAGCCCCCGAAAGTCGGGGGGCGTCATGGCATTATAGATATGTGGTTTGTCTCATAAGACCATTCATATGAAACCAGTTCCCCACACTCATACCAAGAACAAAAAAAGTAGTGGCGGCGAAGGTATGCGCTCTATGAGTGCCCGTTCTAGTTTACAAAGCATTAAACTTATCTTTTTCAACTGTTTGGAGAATTATATTGAGTGAACAAAAAAAATTGAGGAACGTGCCAAAATTAACCAGCTTCATTGAGCTTTATGATTTAATGCATTCACTGCTCAACCTCACGCCCTGTACACCAGAGGGGGACTGCCAATCCATAGCGTTTGCCAGATCTGTATCTATATTTTCGGAGGTTTCACAAGGTGCTCTACAGGGAATCAAAGCAAATGTGGTAACAAATTTTTTTTTTAAATCGACCTTTTAAAAACAAAATTTTATGAATTTTGAACAGATTTCTCAACGAGCATAAATCCTGTTTCACATTGCCTGTTCAGCTGGATATTGAATGTCTGGATGCCAGTCCAGTATCATCACGAGGCCTCCTAACATTTCCTTCCCAGTGTCCATATCCTGACATGTTGACATTTCTGATAACACTCAGTTTTACAAGTACGTGCTTTCGCGGCCACTTGAGCAGGGTTGTGTGAGAATTACTTCACCAATGTCCCCTTGCACCACACGGATGGGATCAATGAGAATGTCTCGGGCAAGTTTCTCAATCCTCCTCCTGAATGTAGCACTGTATAGCAGAGCTGTAATAAAACACCGATACCATCACCACTTGTTTAGTCCAATGATAATGTTGCATGTTGATTTTTTGCAAACTTATCAAAAACAAAATGCATTTACTGTTACATTACAAAAGAAGAACATTTTACACAATACTTGATGAATATACAGTAAATAAATAAAAAAAAATTGAGGAGAAAATAGATGTCAGACAGAGTAGGCTGCACTTACTTTGCCGATCGGGTCGCACGTGGCCGGCGATCGAGCGTACCTGGTATTCTGGAAAAACAAATGCAAAGAGAATAAAGCTGGTCAAGAACACCAGCTTGTCAATAACACCTCATTTACCAAAGTACAGCGCAAAAACAAAATAAATAATAAATTAATTAATAATCGCTCACCAAATCCCATATCAAACATGCGGTCGGCTTCATCAAAAACCAAGGTGGTAACCCTTTGAAGCGTTGTTGCCTTCCTTTTAACGTGGTCAATGAGACGGCCCTAGAAGGTAAAATGTTGCAAACTTCATCATTTTCTTCTTTGAATAAAGAAAGGAACAAGATGTTTGCCATTGATCTCCAAAAATAAGCCTCAATTAATAAATAACAGACCAAGAGAGAACCAGTGAGTGTGTGATAATCCTTTGTGACAGAGTAACTCAGGAGAAATTCATATCCATATCCTTTTTGAGACATATTTCGCCGTTTTTACCCTACACATGCGGAGTGGAAAGCGGGGTGAAGCAATTGGTTCAGGTCTGTCCGTCCGTCTCTCCATCTGATCAGTTTATGACCGTCAGTTTATGATCGAGGAACGTATTTAAATTCAATGTTATATTTTGAAAACGTATCAGAAGAAGGATAGGAAGAAAAGTTTGCTGTTTTAGTCCTGACCACACATGCGTAGAGAGGAGTGAGAGAATTTTTTTACTCTGCCTGCCTGGCAAACAAAATTGAAAATCATTTCAACCAGGAAACATACTGTTTCAAGGATGTCATAAAGGACACATACAACAGTTATAAAGAACGAATGTAATGTGCTCGATAGGATGGTGCAATGGACACTGCAGAAAATGGCGATAAAATCCGGAAATTTATTTATTTACACGCCTTTCAACCTCTTTAAATCTTTATTTTAAAAAAATCAATTATATAGTTGAAGACTGTACGAACACATCGCCTTCATCATACTTCCAAGAACCATGCAATATATCAATATATAGCATTAGATAGCGTGGCCGTATCGGGGTGAAGAAGAGACCGTCATAATGGCGATGTGCAATGGTGATTACCACTGCATTCAGTGGTGATCAATAAAGCCTTCATCTCCAAAACTGCGACTCAATGTCATCATCTTACAGCGTATAAGGGTGGTTGGTGTACAAGACTGCTTCATGAACGCTAAACTTCTGCATTTTATTTTGAACGATTTTTAAAATCATTATTATATTAAAATTGAAGTACAGGGAGGGCCTTGTCATCTGTGGGTTTCCCATTCGTGGATTCGCTCCATTGCAATCAATTTACTGAGCCAAGGTTTGCAGATGGCAGTCAATCGCGGGTTGATGAACAATTTTCTGCATTTATTCAACTAACTAACATGGGCAGTCAACACAATAACCCCATCAAACCCTGAAACACCATCACATCCACAAACTCGTCTTTAACGTCGCCATCACATTATTGGATCAAATTTATCATCATTGTTATTAAAGGTAAGTTTCATGATCATAATAACTCAAGATAAGCCTGGTATTGACTAAAGATCTTAGGGTCTTGAGTTTGAGCCCCTGTCGTTCCGTTAAATAACTCCAGGTGGGTTGACTCAGTTTGTCATCCTTCCGAGGTCGGCAAAATGAGTACCAGCTTACTGGAAACAGGGGGCACTGCATCAGTGGCACATCCGCGCTCCCAGCAACGATGCAACCAGCAGCCACAGGCTGCATAGGATACAATAATAACTCAAGAAAATAAACTTTATTTTATGTTCTTAATAACTCTCTTATTCATGAAAAGAAATAACACAAAAACAATGCACAAACATGTTAATTCAGGGTACAGTTGGACAAATTTTAAAGTTGAAGTCCCTCACCATACTTTCCCCATTAGCCCCTAAGTTTGCAGATTTGCGATTCACAGGGATTTTCAAGAGTGTAACCCCCATGAACGGCAAGGCCCTCCTGTATATACCTGAACACTGTGTGGTATCATGTCCTATCAACTCCAGTATTCATGAAAGTTTTTTTTTTTTTGAAGTGCGAAGATAATAAGCCTGAGTGAGATACCACGAAATAGGAACACTGACTATTTTTTGTTTCCACAGGGATTGAGGGTTTTGGATGAGCACGGCCTCACACGCACGCACACCTTGGAGAGAACAATGCAACTACCCAAAGCACTCTGGATAACGTGATGCATCTTTGCGATGTGGTTTGTGGTTTTTCTCTACAAACTCAGTGGGGCAATTTTTAAAGAGACACTTCCTCCTCTGCATGGTTGTCAACATATGGTTGTTTGTCCTGTGCTCAATCCTTTTCAAATGCTGAGCATCAAGCAAGGAAGAGGCAAGTACCGTTTTAAAAGTGTCTGGTATGACTCGACAAAGTTTGAACCGCCAACCTCTCAGAGCAGACACTAATGTATAATCATGACCAGAGTCTGGTAATATAGGATAGCTTGTAGACCATTTGACCAGGGAGATGGTGACGTGAAAGTGGGGATGAGTCACACCAGGTGCTCGGAATAAAACATGTGACATGACTAGGGCAGAGGTTACCATAGTCTCCGCGCTGGGGTTGTAATATTTTATTTCCTTATTAAATTCGGACAACAGCCGGAAAAGAAATTAAGGACTTTCAAAGGGGAACCCAAATGCTCAGACCACTTTGACGCTAATCTATCCCTCGATACCCTACAAAATAGATGCGATGAGTCTTTTTCCGATTTCCAAATTATGAAGTGGGAACATTTGTGATAAAAAGTCGAAATCTTATTCTTCAGAAGGCCGTGACGTCACACCTGGAAGTAGACCACAAGATGTGTACTGGGTACGGGTTACATCACGAGATGACTTGACTCAAACGGCGAATAATTTTCGATTTTCCACAAATATGCCGAGTCGATGCGTCCTTGGTGCTTGTATCGTAAAACAAACCAAGATGGTTTCATGCTACACCAATGGACGAAAGACCTGAAGTTTGCCAGTAATTGGGCGAGGTCTGTCCGAAATACCCGTGTGTGGATCGGGCCTAAAAAAAAGGTTCAGTTTTGTGCTGGGAAAGTTTTACAGAGCACTGTTATGAAGGTTAGATCTTGTGGTGAGAGAGAGAGAGAGAGAGAGAGAGAGAGAGAGAGAGAGAGAGAGAGAGAGAGAGAGAGAGAGAGAGAGAGACAGAGACAGAGACAGAGACAGAGACAGAGACAGAGACAGAGACAGAGACAGAGACAGAGACAGAGACAGAGACAGAGACAGAGACAGAGACAGAGACAGAGACAGAGACAGAGACAGAGAGAGAGAGAGAGAGAATGCAATCCCCACGATAAAGTGGAAGAAACAGCTGTCGCTCGAAACCGTCACGTCTGTCCGTCCGTGCTAATTTTCTGTTTTTTCTGCAACCGCTTATCCAGTTGACACAAAATTTTCACCATTGGTTTGACTACTCATGTAAAATGTTTTCATGATAATGACGTCATAGGTCACATGGTGTGGCAGCCATGTTGGAAAAATGGGGGGAAAAAAAAACAAATAAACTTAGGACGTTTGAATCTCCAAAACTGCTCCATGGAAAAAATTGAACATGGCACATGTGAAGTACTCCCTATGGAAAACAAGTGTGATTTTTTTTTTGACGTCATAAGTGGATCCTTTCTGATGTCATAATTGCATACGTTGAACACTTTATCCGATCAGTATGACAATTTTTGAGGGTTATCTTGGGCGAAATTATGTGGGTGTGAGGGGAAAAAAATGTATAACTTCATCGGTCATGTGGTTTGGCAGCCATATTGTTTTTAACATAAAAACCTTCAAAACTCTTCTTCTCTGAAACGGCTGAACAGATCGAGGCGAAACTTGACAGGTATGATCGCCTATCCATGAGAAACAAAAAAGTTCTCCATCTATGACATCATAGGCAGCTATGATTTTTTTTTTGAAGAATAAACCTAAAAAAAACAAACAAAAAAAACAACCCCTTCTCCAAAAGGGCTTGACAGATCGAGAGGAAGCTTCACCCACATGTTCCCCAAGCCTTGGGGATACTAGGGTATTCACAAATAATTAATAAGTCAAATGGTCTGGCAGCCATAATGGATGGAACAAAAAAAAAATTTTACAAATTTTTTTTCTCTTGAACCACTTCATTAATAGACGTAAAACTTCAAAATTAAGATCTAGTAGTAATGGGAAATATCCGTTTTAAAATTTCAACCTGCTTAAACGCACAGTCGAGCAGCCAGAATTATTTAATGTTTTGAATCCTGGTTCAGGGATTTAAATCAAACTTGGTGCAAGTATGTGCTTGGGTGAGTCGAAAAGTATCTGCAATGATTTATTAAAAACTGTGTCTGTGTTGTGTTGACTACATTGCTTATTGCAGTTGCAGGTACAAGCACAAACTGTCCAAACCATTGTGAAGCAGTTTCAACCTTGAGCAGTGAGTGGTTGTGTCGTTGTAAGGGAGCCAACATGACCGCTCCGCTGTCCGTTTGCATCAAAGAGAGCAGCGTGTAGCGATACTATTTTCGTGGGCTGAAGGTGTACCGGGGCAGAAATCCATTGCAGACTTTAAGCACAATATGGAAACAGTGATACACCACAGAGGAGTGTGTACGATTTGATTACCATGTTCAAAAATGGTCACACAAGTGTCACCGATGATAAACTATCTGGATGCCCATCTGCATCCACAACAGAAGAAAACATTGAAGGAGTCCGCACCATGAGTCTGGATAACCGACGGTTAACTATTTATGAAGTGGCACAACATCTGAACACCAGTCATGGCTCTGCACATGAAATCAGCAAAAAATGACTCGACTTTAATAAAGTTTCTGCAAGATGGGTTCCAATACAACTCACATAAGAGCACAAGCGCAACCGTGTGACAATCTGCCAAATAAAAGCCTTTGAAACCAAATCGTCACTGGAGACCAGACATGGATCCACGATAACATTTTCTGGGATTCACATGGCCCAATTGTGGAACACCAATGGGGGGGGGGGTCAGAACGGTAAACAGTGTCCGTTATTGTGAAATTCTCCGGGACCAGTTGAAACCAGATATTCAATGGAAATGCTGAGGGCTACTGTCAAAAGGTGTTGCTTTGTTGCATGACAATGCCCGTCCAGACACCGATGCCGAGACTGTGAAAACCCTCCAGCAATTGAACTTTGAGGTGTTGGAGCACCCTCTGTACAGTCTTGACATGGCCCCTCCGGACTTTCACCGATTTGGTCCACTCAAAGACGCTTTCAGAGGCCTTTGCCAGTGACTTCGCTTTGCCAGTGACTTTGCTTTGCCAGTCACTTTGCCAGTGACAGAGTGAAAGAAGTGGTGCATGTGTGGCTCGTCACTCAGCCAAAACCATTTTTTTCTGAGGGCATACAGAAACTTGTGAACCGATGGACTAAGTGTGTTGAAAAGGAGGGGGTGACATGGAAAAATGATGCTCTTGTACCTGCTCAAGTGCCGTTATATTATTTTAATAAATTTTTATATTACGGATACTTTTTGACTCACCCTCATATTGTTGTGGTGCCGGGTTCGGTGGCGAGGACGACCGCGAGATGGAGCAGTTGGGCCGTCTCCCCACAGAACATTCAGAATTGAAGGTAGTCACTCCGGATAACTCCGAAGTCGACGGGTCGCTTAATGGACCGTGGACACGAATATTTCGACCGCGCGGTTAGGGTCTTTTTGTCTGATTCCAATTTACCTAAGTAGCTGCGCGGTCTAGCTACCGGGGAAACCACACCCTCGGCTGGCTTTGTCCGAACCGAGTCGCTGTGACCGACTCAGATCCGGCAGAACCGAGCGGGAATTACCAAAGCCGCACCGGCCCAAATGACAATTTACGGCACAATCAGCCTCCCTAATTCTCAAGCCCGAACCATACTGGGTCAGTGAAAGAAAGCACAGACAACGAACTGGAACATTTAACAGTTATTTATTTACAAGGTAATAGGGTGGGAAACACAGAGCAGACTTAATCACGAATATAGATGTAGGTAAATGTACAATGGCAATCACTTAAACGATTTCTACTTATCAGACTGGCCACAGACAAACACACACCCAAAAAGAAAAGGACCTCGTGGGTCTTTATTCGGCCCTTCAGCTCGGGATGGAAGGCGAGCTGAGGGTCAGAGTCTGGCCAGGTACCTAGCCGCCTCGTGCGATTTTACCGACTCGCACTTGTGGAGCTCGGACTCCATGGACGGGAATGGGAATCCCCAGCTCGAGCGCTCCAACACAACCCACCACGGTGGGACTCGAACCCAGGACCCAGAATCCATCGAGCGCAGCCAGGATCCCACGAACGATCCGGCGAGCCACGGACGACGATCGACGATCGACGACACGAGCATCACGAAACACCTCCGCCACGAATACCACCACCACGAACACCAACACGACCACCGACCACCAAGGAACCCCAAAAAAGACCGCCGCTGAGACAGCTCGCCACCCTTCTTAGGCCTAGGTCACATTTGCCACGGCGGCCATGGGGTCTCCAAAATCTACGGCCACTAGCAATTGTACGGCGGCCGCAGTATTTCCACGGTCACAGAATGTAGCAGTCACATGTTTTTATTTTTCGGGGAGCTGCACGGCGTATTTATAAAATTGTGGAGACCGAAAATGTGGGGTTGCCGGAGATGTCTTTGATTTGATGTCGCACGGTGACCTTAGGGCGTTCCTGCGGCGGCCATAGAATTTTCAAGGCAGACACAAGGTGCCCGCCAGGCGACCGCAAGGGCGAACGTGCGGCCAGACGGACGGTAACGAATGGGTTAATTTTATTATTTTATTTTACCAGTTTTTTTTTCTTTTTTTGTTTTTTTTCGGCTTGTCGAATTGCTACGGCGAACGTAGAAATGAAAAAAGTTATAACTCCGCGTTATAATTCCACGGCGACCTTACGGCCTGTAAAATATAGCCAAACGGCGTTGGGCCACCCTGAGGCAACCTCAGAAACTCTGCGGCCGCCACACGTTTCTGTCAATTCAGAGGGTGTACGGCCGCCGTATCCTCGCTGTAGAGCAAATGTGACTTCGGTCTTATAAATTGTGGAGACCGAAAACGTGGGGTTGCCGTACGGTCTTTGATTTGATGTCGCAAGGCGACCGCAGGGGGCCCTAAGGCGAACGTGCAGCCAGACGGACGGTAATGAATGGGTTAATTTTATTTATTTATTTTTTACCAGTTTTTTTTTTTTTTCGACTTGTCGAATTGCTACGGCGAACGTAGAAATGAAAAAAGTTATAACTCCGCGTTATAATTCCACGGCGACCTTACGGCCTGTAAAATATAGCCATACAGCGTAGGGCCACCCTGAGGCCACCTCAGAAACTCTGCGGCCGCCGCACGTTTCTGTCAATTCAGAGGGCGTACGGCCGCCGTATCCTCACCGTAGAGCAAATGTGACTTAGGCCTTATCCCTCCCCCGGGCGGGTGGAGGGATCCACTCTGAGGTAACTCGCCTCCAGATTGGCCGGGGGGCGTCGGACGATCGGTGTCCTCCCCTCATTGGACGAGGGGAACATTCCATCTTGCTGGGGCGGAGTCGGCCCTGAGGTGATCTCACCCCCGCCTATGTCCGTGACCTCGAACCCGTGCGTAATGGTGCTGAAGGAGTGGAGGGGGATTTAATGCAGAAGACCAACGAGAAAGAAACTCGCAGCACACACATGAAATTCCCACGAGACATAGGGGAGAGATTCTAACTATCCACATATACTAAATTAAATAACTAAACTTTGGGTCAACTGTATGTGTGAATGTGAATGGTGTCCACTTTCGTAACAATATAATGATATAATAATGTGGGCGAACGCATATTTGTTGGCGTTGCGGTGTTCCAAAAAGGCCTGAAAACTTTGGTTGTCAATATATTTAATACGAGAAATGATACAATGGTACTCTATTTTTTATGTGATACAGAAACTCAAAGTTTTCTTTTTTTTCAGGTCTGATGGTTCAATGTAAAAGAAAGTGGCGACTCCACAGGAGAAACCTCAGTGTGTTGAATGGTTCATCGAGACGATATCCGACACGCAAGTTCAGCGTAATTTCCGCACAAGGCATGAAGGAATCACCCATCATGAACGAGTATCAAAGAGTGGCACAAGGGGTTTTAGGAGACTGGAAATTGTCAGAAACAGAAAAGTCCCGGTCGACCGAGCACAAGTGCAGCAGATGTTGAACGAGTACGTGAATAATTTCAACAAAGTACGAGAAAATAAATTTGAAGCGTATCCAGAGAGCTGGGATTCCCAACTACCACTGCACACAGGATTTCGCATAAAAGACTAAACCTTTATGCCAACAATATGCAGATTCTGCAAGAACTCAAACCAAATGATGGACCGAAGTGCAAGGCATTTGCCTTGGAAATGCTCATTGGCATTGAGGATGACGAAGATTACCTGAAATAGGTCATGTTCACAGACAAAGATTGCTTTCATGTATTGGGGAAGGTCATCCAGCACAATGTGAGGGTCTGGAGCTCTGAAAACCCCCACATGGTCATTGAACACATACATGACAGTCCAAGGGTCAATGTGTGGTATGGCCTTCTCCATGACTGCCTGGTAGGTCCATTTTTCTTTGTGGAGGATACAGTGACCTCATCAATTTACATGAACATGTTGGAAGGATTCGCCTTCCCACAGACTGAAGACCTGCAATCCGATATTATTTTTAACAGGATGGTGCTCCCCCTCATTGGGTCTTAGTTGTTTGAGCCGTCCTGAATGAAAATATTCCAGGTTATTGGATTGGCTGAGATGGACCAACTGCCTGGCCCCCACAATCACCAAACATAACCTCCCTTGATTTTTTTTTCTGTGGAGGTTTGTCAAAGATGTTGTCGACAACACCACGGTGGTAAACCTACAGAATCTTTGTTCTCGGATCACAACTGCATGCGCACTGGTGGAGACAAACAGGTGGAGCCGAACATGGCAAGAACTCGTGTACCACCTTGATGTCCTGTGCATGACAAATGGAGTTCACATTGAAGTGTATTGATGGTGTGCACAAAACTGTACGAATTTCTGTATCATATAAACCAAAGGATATCGTTGTATCATTTGTGGTTCTCAATATATTAACAACCAAAGTTGTCTGGGTCTTTTTGGAATTCCCTGTATTTACAGTCTTTGGTCATCCAAGGTGAGCGCAGAGGAAATACTGCGATGGTGGGGCAGTGGGAAAACAAGTAGACATAACGAAGGGTTGAACGAACACGAGGGGAAGAGTGAAGAGTGAAGAAAATACAAGGTCCGTCTAAAAAGTAACGGGACTGACTTGACAGAAATTTTATTCCAAAAAATATATTGAAATCACAGCTTGTCCCCTTCAAAATAGTTTTCCTCCAGTCTCACACACTTGTCCATCCTCTTCTTCCACGCTTCGATGCACCCCCGGAAGGCTTCTTCTGGAATCCTCTGGAGCTCTGTCATCATGGCCCTTTTGATGGCCTCCACATCAGGAAATCGGGTCCCCTTGATCATCCCTTGAGCTTGGGGAATAGGGAAAAAAACCACAAGGGGTAAACTCTGGTGAATATGGGGGTTGCTCCAGAGTTGGGACGTTCCTCTCCGCCAGAAATTGTCGGATGCTCTGAAAGGCACTGAGAGCAGGGGCGTTGTCATGGTGGAGCACCCAGGCGTTGTTCTCCCACAGATCCCTCCTCTTGTCCCACACTGATCTCATGAGGAACCGGAGGATCTCCTTCTACACGTATTGATTCACTGTTTGACCCTGTGGTAGAAACTCGAAGTGGACGATGCCCTTGATGTCAAAAAATGTGATGAGCATCACCTTGACCTTCGACTTCGACATCCTTGCTTTCTTTGGTCTTGGTGATGCAGGATTTTTCCACTGACGACTCTGCCATTTGGTCTCGGGATCATATTCGAATAACCACGATTCATCGCCAGTAATGACTCTCCCGAGCATCCCGATCCTGAGGAGGATCGTCCTCGGGGTGCTCGATAATGTTTTGACAGACAGTGACTCTTTGCTGTTTCTGGTCCTCGGACAACAGCTTGGGGACCATCTTTGCGCACACCTTGTGCATTTTGAGATTTTCAGTGATGATGCCCCAGACAGTGTCCTTGTTGATGGAAAGTTCCTCAGCAATCATCCGTACCGCGAGTCGACGATCTGCACGCACAATCTGCTTCACACGCTCGATGTTGTCCGACGTTCTGCTCGTTGAAGGTCTTCCAGACCGTGGATCGTCTTCAACCTCCTCCCGTCCCTCTTTAAACCTCTTGTGCCATTCAAATGCACGTGTACGTGACATCGTTTCTTCCTTGTCGACTTGCTGCAGCATTGCGAAGGATTTGGAAGGTGTTTTGCCAAGCTTGGCAAGAAACTTCAGATTGGCTCTGTGCTCACGACTCAGACTAGACAACGTGTAAAGCACGACCTGTAAAAAAAAAATCACACAATGAGCGCAGTCACCCATCACCAATCATATACATGGCTGGAATGTTGCGAAAGACTGTGATGCAACCCATTCATTCAAGTTGTGTAAGTGGAACACATAACAGGCTCAGTCCCGTTACTTTTTAGACGGACCTCGTGGAGGAGAGAGGCAAGGAAACTTCCGTATTAAAAAATAAGAAAAAGATTTCTTGACATCAAATCAAAATAAAGAGGTTGAGGCTAATGAAAGAGCTGCATGGCAATGGATAGAAGACTGACAAACCAATAACAGGGTGGCCGAGAACAAGCTGTTTTGGGACACATCTCCACAAGTCATTTTTATGGACCACCATCCAAAAAAAAGGTCTGTGTCATGATCACATGGATTTTCACATAGCTCACATTAATACCACTTCTCGAAAATGCTGTCTCTGCTTTAATGGTGTCATCAAGACAAAATGTTTTATCCAAAACATCAAGGCAACTAACACAAGAACTCAACCCATCAAGAACCTGTTGTAAGATGTACTCTACTCTCACTACAAGAAAGACATGAAATGTGTACCGGCGTGCACACGACGATTTCTGCTCCTTCTTGCAAGGCCCTTGCTTGCTCCCACATACTGCCTCCACCATAAACAGCAACAGAATGCAGATTGTACGCCTTGCCAAAGCGTTTGCACTCACCATGGATCTGTTCACAAAAAGCATATTAAACATCGCCATGGAATGACACAAAAGCAAAACGAGAAGGGCACTCGATGGAACGCATACATCTGCCATGTAATGCCTGATCCAAGAGAACATATCGGGTCCATTACATTTTTGAAATATCATGCTACACAGTACTATATTGTTTTTGGCCCAATCTCTCAATGGTGAAGAATAACTTAATTAAATAATTCTCGTATCCAGATCCGGATTTGGATCTTCACCAAAATCGAAATCAATTCTTCCTTGCGACACACCGAACGTGCCCACCAAGTTTCATCCGAATCCGTCTACAACTTTTTGAGATATCATGCTCGATATCGTTTTTGGCCTGTACACAGGCCAAAGACTGATATTGTGCCCCTCAGTCCACCGAGCCGTGTCAACTCCGCATTTCAGACAACCGAGGGGCACATTATCCATGTCCCATTTTATTTTTTTAAACCTAAGTAGACAAATATAAAATGAACTGCGCATATCTGCTTGCCATGATACACATGCAAACATAGAACAGCACTCGGTAGAGTGCATACCTCCAGCAGACTGAACAGTTTACATTTTGTATTCCACTGAGAGGCCGGATCTGGATCCCGACCTGAACCAAAATCTAACCGTCTTGTTCTCATCACCTAACCAACTCATCCACCAAGTTTTGTCATAACTCACCCACAACGTTTAGGAATATCATGCTATAAATCATTTTTGGCCCCATCTCTCAATGGTCAAGAATCACTTTAAAAAAAATTCTAGCATCTAGATCTTCACGAAAATCTAATCATTTCATCCTTGTCACACACCCAACCTCTCCACCAAATTTTCCCCGAATCAGTCTCCAACTTTTTGACATACCCTGTTCAGAGACAGAAAATAGGGGTGAAAACATAACCTCTGTCCACCTTCGGTGGCAGAGGCAACAGGCAGAGATCTCCAATTTTCAAACATCAAAACTCGGTCACACCAGGCTAACCTGGCGATAAACACCATTCCTATCAATATCCTTGTACTCATCTCTGCCCAATTCTTCAAAATAATTATTCATCTCCACTTTAAAGCAATCAACTGACCCTGATGTTTCCTCCTTCCAAGGAAAAGCATTCCATTCATCAAGGACTCTGTGTAAAAATAAATAAATAAAATCCTTCCCTTGTTTCAATCTCCAACAATGCACTTTGGTTCAATCATTATCCACTATTGCAAAAAAAAAAAGAAAAAAAAAGGAAAAAAAAAAAAGAAAAGCCGTCTTGCTTCTATGTTGTCGACACCCTTCATTATCGTAAAATTTTCTCTCCTTCACATAATTACCTCCTTTCTAATGTAAAAAGTCCCGTCGTCTTCACTGGTTGTAGCGTATTCTGTCTAAACAACTATCAATCTAGTCGTTGTGCAACGATACAGGCTGAAGATCAGTATAAGAAAACTGAAATGTGTAGATACCAGCCAATATCCATCAGGTCAAGCTCCAACATTTACCTGCTGGCAAAGTTCCCTGGTTGGAACACAGATCAGGCCAATGGGGCCATCCCCCAGCTTTAGCTCTGGCTGAGCCATGATGTGAACCAGCATGGGCCAGATGAAGGATGCAGTCTTGCCGCTGCCAGTCTTTGCAATGCCGATCATGTCCCTGCCACTTAAGGCTGTGGGCACACCCTGCACATGTCAAACAAAGACGTGTCAATTTTAGTTACGACAATCTCCATCAATACCAAAATGAAGAAAGCAATGGCTCTTCACGCAAGAATAATTTTTGCATTTCTCAATCCACACACAATGCTATTTTCATTTTTCTTTGTTCCCAATTGAGGGCACTTATCCTGTGGGAACATTGTAGTCCAAATTCTTAAAAAAAAAAAGATCACACTCATGCAGAATCAAAAGAGCATCCATTTTGTAAAAAAGATGTCATGTACATTTTAGGAAATGGATGAGACATCAACAGCTTGCGGTAAAACGCAAGCAATTTGCTCAGTGAGTGGAGCATTTTCTAATGAATGGCGACACTCAGGTGAAAACTTATTTTGCAAGCAAATTGTGCGAGATGCGCTCAATTGCGAGGCAGCGTCAATGGGACTCTCAGTTGAAGCCTTAGCATGAGAAGTGATTTGCCTGAGATTTGCAAGGAAGCAATCAATGCCTTTGTGTACGATTCGCTTTACATGTACGAGTTGCAGAAGGATGGGGATTGCAAACCAGATGAAAGATCAAAAGTGATGAACTGGACCTTGACACACTGTAAATAATGACTGCTAAACAGGCTTACCATCTCTTTACATACATAATCAAGATGAAAAATCACAGTTAAGAAACACTATGAAAGAAGACCACCAACCAAAATTGAGAAGAGTAACACAGAGCATTTTAACAATGCAGAGGCTTGCTGGAGTATTTTTTGAGGTGACAAATTGCACCCAACAAATCACAGATTGCATTCCCCTTAAATAAACAAGTAAAAAACACATAAAACGTCATAGCCCTCGTTGTTTTAGTAATGTTGCTGCGTGGAGTTAAAGGGCTTGCTCATATTTATCTCCAACTAAAATAGCCACCAGTCAACCATCTTTGATCAGATCGCAAAATAGAGTGAGGGGCACTTGTACGCCATCATGTACTGCGCTTCTGCCAAGTTTGAACAAAATCAGACCGTGCATGTCTGAGAAATGGTTGGGGACACGGTTCAGTAACAAAATGGGCCCCAGTCGGCCATCTTGGATCTGATATCAAAGAAAAATGGCAGGCGCATGCAAGCCATCATTCATTAATTATCTGTGTGCCGAGCTTGAACAAGATCGGCAAATGCATGTCTGAGAAATGGTTGAGGACGTGTTCGACATCGGGATTTATATATTTTTTTTTACAACTAAAATGGCTACCAGCTGGCCATCTTTGATTGCATCGCGAAACAAAATGATGGCTATATGTGTAACAGCATTTGCTGTCTCTGTGCGAAGTACAAATAAAATTGGTTCATACATGTCTGAACTATGGTTGCGGACGCTCGCACACGCACGCACCCACGCGGACACGAAAATCGAGACTGAATCCTTGGGCCCCGTTTCGGACTAAGTCCAACAGGGGGTAATAAAAAAACGTTTTTTATAATTCAACATATGCATTTCACAAGCAAATTTTAAAATCCTATAGTATTGCTGTGCAAAGCTGTGTGCAAGTGATAATCTATCTATAATTCCAGCAATCTCTGAGTGTCTGTTTGTCCGCCCCTACGGGCCCGCCCCTGTCTGTCAATAATTCCAGCAATCTCTGTGTGTGTCTGTCTGTCTGTCTGTATGCGACCGCCGTTTCTCGACGACCGCCGGTCCGATCTGATTGAAACTTGCCAGGAATATTGTTGGGGACCCGCGGATGTGCCTTTTCGAGGTGCGATATTAATCGGACGAGCGGTTCCCAAGTTACGGCCATTTATCTGTCGACCAATGACAAGACATGGTGCTATGACATCATGAATGACGTCACAATTAATGTTTATTAATTTATTTATTTTTGCACGATTGACGTCACAATTCTTCTTCTTCTTCTTCGTTTGGTATGATGTCACAATCGATGCTGGGGACCTTAGTATGTGCCTTTTAAAGGTTTGAAATTAATCTGACAAGCGGTTCCCAAGTTACGGCCATTTATCTGTCAACCAATGACAAGACACGGTGCTATGACATCATGAATGACGTCACAATTAATGTTTATTAATTTATTTATTTTTGCACGATTGACGTCAGAATTCTTCTTCTTCGTTTGGTATGACGTCACAATCGACGCTGGGGACAATTGACGCTGGGAAAAATGTGCCTTTTCAAGGTTTGATATTGTTCTTCATCCGTTTTTCAGCTGTTTCCCAAGGTTTGAAAGCTGTTTTTTCCCAAGATTTGAATTAATTGTTCAAATTATTAATTAATCCCAAGGTTTGGGGGGGGCGAGAGAGAAGGGACGAGAGGGGGCGTCACAATTCGAGAGAGGAGGGGGTGAGAGAGGGGCGGGAGAGGGGTGTGAGAGGGGGCGAGAGTGGGGGCAAGAGTGGGGCGAGAGAGAGAGAGGAGCGAGAGAGAGAGGGGCGAGAGAGGAGGGAGGAGAGAGGAGGGGTGAGACGAGGGGGGAGAGAGGGGGAGAGAGGAGGCGGTGATAGTGGAGGCGAGAGAGAGAGGGGTGAGAGAGAGGGGCGAGACAGGAGGGGGGAGAGAGGAGGGGGGAGAGAGGAGGGGCGAGACTAGGGGGGAGAGAGGGGGGGCGAGAGAGAGGGGGCGTCACAATTATTCTTCTTCGTTTGATATGACATCACAATTGACGCTGGGGACCTGAGTATGTTTCCCAGGTGTTTCCCAAGTTATGGTCATTTATGATACGGTTGGTCCGATCTAATTGAAATAATGCCCCAATCCAGTCGTCGTTTACGAGAGTGAAGGAATGAAGCTGCACCTACGGGCCCGCACCAGTTATTTAAAATGCCGTATAATTAATTCTATCTGACCCAGGAAGTTTACCCCATGTTTTTACTCCTATCATCAAAGAATGGGGGTCCTGGAGGCTTTGCCCAAATCCCATCATCCAGCGAGCTGCACTGCGAAGGGCAGCAACACAGGAGTCCCATGGAGTGGAGTGCGTTTTCAGTTTTCTTTGTGTTTATGGGTTTTTGCAGAATTAAGCGTTTTCCGGTGACCGCAGTGCAAACCCTGCCACTAACCTCCTTAAAAAAAAAGCAAAAGTAACCCAAATGCAGGAGGACATCCACAGACGCAGTTGGGCACTAGATCGAGATGGCCGTTTGCCCACAAGAGCTCCTCTGCCGTTTGACAGGTTTTGTTTTTAATCCTGCTGGATGTCCATACCCAAACACCCTCCTCACCAGAAAACCTGGTGGGGGAGATGGTTTAGTCACTGACAACCAACCATGAAACAGGTTAGTACAGGTTTACATGGTACCTGTAGCAAGTGACAGATCTGATCTGGCAAGAAGGGGCAAAGAAAGAAAAGGAAGAGAAGGAAAAACTGGCAAAACCTTCACCTAGTCCTGAAACAAGGAAACCTCTTCACAGGACCACTGTGCAGGAAGGGGTAACGAGGCCAGGTGGAAAAATAAATTTTCCTAACCCCATTGGGTGTTTTTCAGGAGATACCATATCTGTACTGGATTGGCCGTTGGCTCCTGAAGGCAGCTCATCCACCCTTTATCAGGTGTTGCTTTTCGTCCTGACATGCTGTCACAGTCACCCTCCCCACTAGTAAATCCAGTGAGGGGTGTCGGTTTGGTCACTGACAACCTGACCATGCGGCAGGTAGCACTGGGTTACATGCTACCAGTGGCAGTCCCAAAAGATCTCCAAAAGACCTGACCTGATATATAATGCATGTTCAAAGTATAAAATAAACTTCTGCTAAAACGACATGCGAATATGTTATGTAAACATTATCAGTGCCCAAGGCTGGTTAGAATGGCAGCACAAGCCTGCAGGTCTTGTAGCGGGTCTCAAACCACAGGCTCTGTGGACCAACAGTCAAGAACAGGCACAGCTTACTTGGACATGATCCACATTAAAGGTAAGCAATCAACCTGTGGTTAAACTAGATAGAAAAGTGTGACGTTAAATTAGACAATACAGTAAATCCTCATCCATCGTAAATCCTCGGGGTGAGGTTCCTGGAAAATGGCGCATTCGGCAATACGGTACTGTGTTGCAAAAGCTTAAGACCTTGTGGGATAAATGGGGATACAGCCATGGAACATAACAAAGACAAATATTTTATACTATTTTGTAAATAAAAACCTCAGAGGGAATACCTATACATATACCATATTTTTGGGCTAACTATACACTCATTACAATGAACCTATTTCTTATTCGCTGTTATGTTTTAATCCGACTACAATTGTGATTTTATTACGATTCAATGTCATTTTTAACCACTCATTGTCAAACTACTTCTCATTGCATGCACATTGCATATCTATGACAATAAACTCATTAATTAAGGTACCCAGTCAAATGGACTGGGTAACCTATTGTTACAATGTTTTAACAATGTGTATGCGTGCATGAGGAAGAAGATAATTGGTTTCGGCTTGTTTATTGGATTAGCAAGATATCCCTTATTGTCGGGTTTTCCGTGTGTGTGTGTGTGTGTGTGTGTGTGTGTGTGTGTGTGTGTGTGTGTGTGTGTGTGTGTGTGTGTGTGTGTGTGTGTGTGTCTGTGTGTGTGTGTGTCTGTGTGTGTGTGTGTGTGTGTGTGTGTGTGTGTGTGTGTGTGTGTGTGTGTGTGTGTGTGTGCAACGTGAGGCTCCACAGCATAAACCAGCAAACCGATTTCGATGAAACTTGGCGAAAGGTGCCATATGGGCTGGGAGTGTGCGCATTTGAGTTTCGTTGCTAAGCAACCACCCGTTGCTATGCAGCGGCCGAAAAACCGCGTTTTAAGAACCCAAACGGTAACTGACGTAGCGCGGCTTCTATGTAAGGTAGAGCGACCGGACCAACTCCTGCCTATTCCTTGCATCCCCATCTAGTTATCGCGACAGCATAACGTTCCTCTATCTCTCATAGTTTCCGAATGGCAGCCCTCCAAATGCGGAAAGGTGGTGAACCAGGGAATATGTTACTTAAGTGACCTTGACCTCGGAAACCGTCGACGGTGGAACGTTCGAATTCGGTGTATGGATAGAGTTTAATAACTACTATGAAATTGAACCGCAGCATTTTTCCAGATTCGATCACCAAGGGTGTCCGGGCTGAAATACGCAGAATTCGAAAAAATACTTTTTCTCGACCTACGTTCACTATTTTCAATACTTGTCCTACAGTTTTGAATGTGGAGAAACGAGACTTCGGAAATAAACACTTCGAGATATTTAGAAAATTTTACTTGAGACTATTTTTGATTTAGGTTTTATTTTTCAAATGGTAGTCCTGTGAGGAGTGCCAGTTGGCAAAATACGCAATAGGAAAAATCTTGCCAGGCAGAGGAACAATTGTATGTGAACCAATACGTCTTGGCAATGAATCTTCGTCGGTGGATCGGTCAGAATGAAAAGCATCGTATCTTGCGCTTCGATCCGAGCGGATCCCTCGTCGCCTACCGGCTTGTTTATTTCTTATTTATTCTTTTTCCACCGGCAATTTTCGGGTTCTTTCACTTTAAAAATCATTTTCTCAGAAACGGTAAGTCCGATCGACATGAAATTTTCAACATAGTATGTATCTTTTTTGATAGCATACTTAGTTGATAATTTTGACGTCATCGGTCACGTGGTATGGGCGCCATCTTGAAAAAACCGATAAACTTTGGACCTCTGCATCTCTGAAACGGTACAATGGGAACTTTTTTTTGCTTCATACATTTTAATAAGCTCCCTATGTGGAACACGGGTGATTTTTTGACGTCATCGGTGAAGTGGTATGCCGGTGAAAATTCGTCAAGTAGAACGCTGCATGGGAAAAATCTGAAATTGGAGCCTCATCTACACAATTCACTGTAGAAAAAATTTATTATGATGTCATAGGTGACTTGGTTCGGCAGCCATCTTGTTTTGAAAAAAATAATTTAAAACATCTTCTCCAGAACGGCAGAACAGATTGAGGCGAAACTTTACAACCACATTCCACATGAACTTGTAAAAGGACATTCCACATGTCCTTTTACAAGTTTGTTAATTTCTTATTGATAGGTCACATGGTTTCGTGGCTATCTTGAATTTACCCTAAAACCAAACATCTCCAGAACGGCTGGTCAGATCAAGGGGAAACTTCACATACATATTTCACACAAGTAGTGAGTATAAGTTTGTTAATGAATAATTGATAGGCCACATGGTTTGGCAGCCATGTTGGATTTAAGAAAAATATTCAATAATGTTTTCTCTGGAACCACATAACCTATCAAAGCGAAACTTGGCAACTGTAATCTACACCCATGACTGCATATATGGTAAAAATTATGACATCACACGTCACATGGTTTGGCGGCCATCTTGAATAGAAAAACGCACTTTATCCGATTAACACGAAACTTCATACACGTGTTCCACGACATGATTGAAAGCAGAATATAAATTTATGATGTCATATGTCATATGGTTCGTCAGACATCTTGGATTGAAAATTAATAACATTAAAAGTCTTCTTCTCTAAAACGGCTGAACAGATTGAGGCAAAACTCCACATGTATGACCGCCTCTCCATGACGAACAAAAAGTCCCCCCCCCACCCCTTTTGATGTACGACACATCGTTTGGCAGCCATATTGGATTGAAGGAAACATATTAATTAATGTTGACTCTGGAACTGCTGAATCAATAAATATGAAACTTCAGAGTTATGATGCAGCAGTCATGTGGAATGATAAGTTGAAATTTCAACTCGATCGGCCCCATGGTTTGGCAGCCATGTTGGATTGAAGGAAAATATTAAGTAATATTTACTCTGGAACCCCTGAATCAATATATGCGAAACTTCACAATTATAATCGAGCCGACATGTGCAACATAGGTTTAAAATTTCAATCAGATCAGCCACATGGTTTGGCAGTCAGAATTATTTAATTATTTGAATCTGAGAACCTTTTCGATTTTTTTTTCCCAGAAGGCTCACTTGGCTCAACTTGCATGCGTTTGAGGGTACAGGAATAGCAATTCAATTGAAGCCAACGATGTCCTCAGGAAAAAGGGCTAACTGCATCAGTAATAGATAGATTGAACACTTTGTGCTCCCCAGTTCGTTACTCATCAGTCCTCCGCTGTCTCAAAGCAGGGCTGCATTTGTATCACGATTAAGTAATGTTTTCTCTGGAACCACTTATCCTATCAAAGCAAAACTTTGCAACTATCATCGACAGAAAGTCTCATGTTGTATCAAAGGCGGACGTTTGGGTACCCGGTCATCACTGCCAGCAGTTATAAAGTGGCAGTTCTAGTTATTACTAATATTATTCTTCACTCCACTACCGTTTGAAAAGGCTTGATGTTTCAGTGCCAAAATGTATGTAAAACTTTGCCGAAGGTCACCCATGATGGCGATGTAAAATTTATCTGTGCACGTAGTAAGCACAACTGCGACAAATGCAATACCCTCTCCCTTTTACGTCATTATATAACCTCTTCAAATAGGTGAATTCAATAAACATTTCCTCCTCCTCCTCTGCTCACCCCCACCCACTCCTACTCGAAGCCACAAGCATACCTTTATCCATTGTCTGCATACCCCCACCCCCCTCACCTTCACCCTGAATTTCTTAAGAAAAGCATGGCATCAACACCTTGGGGTCAGATAGGAGCATCCTCGTCGTGGCTCTGGGAGTATCAACAAGATACTGCTAATCTTATCACTACCACAAGCAACAGGTGCAAGCTACGCTACAAGTTACAAGTTACGGAACAATAAACAACATCATGCCCGGAGATAGACGCAGAGGTCGATGTCAAAAACGAGGGACCTTTTTAGGACCTGCATTGACAGTCATATCTGTGAACACCGAAGGGTTTTCATCTGCTAAACAAAACATCTTAGCCAAGTTGTGCAGCAAGCAGCAGTGCGATGTTCTCTGCTTGCAAGAGACGCACAGAGGGAGTGAAAACAACCGCCCCACCATACCTGGTATGGTCCTGGCCATCGAGCGACCCCACCGACAGTATGGCAGTGCTGTATTTGTGAAAGCAGGCTTAGTTATAGAAGCAACATCTAGGTCAGAAGACCATGACATCGAAGTCTTATCAACTGAGTTAAGCAGTGTAGTCACAACAACTGTCTACAAACCACCACCTGTGGACTTTATGTTCCCTCAACCAGCCTCCCAAGTACACAGCAAACCACAGATCATTATTGGTGATTTCAATAGCCACAGCACCCAATGGGGGTACTCTGAAATGAACAAGGATAGAGAAGCAGTAGAGGACTGGATGGATACCAACCAACTCAGTCTTATCCATGACCCTAAGCTACCACACTCGCTCCACAGTGCTCGCTGGAAACGTGGCTACAACCCAGATCTTGCCATGGCTACAAGCAACATCGCTGGACTGTGTAAGAAGATTGTGCTCAACCCCATTCCATCAAGTCAACACAGTCCCATTGGGATCCAAGTCAATGCAGCTGTAGTCCCAACCATCGCCCCCTTTAAAAGGCACTTTAACTACAAGAAAGCAGACTGGAAAAAGTTTACCAACGAGCTGGAAGAGAAGATCAAATATACAAGACCAATAAGCAAGAACTACGACCTGTTTGCTAATCTGGTACTGAAAACTGCCCGGAAACATATCCCACGAGGCTGAAGAGTTGAATATATACCTGGACTTTCAACGAATATGCAGTACTCTATGATGACTACATCAGCATGTTTGAAGTAGACCCTTTCTCCAAAGATACAACAGCCCAAGGTGAGAAGGTGATGGAAAGCATTGCCCAAGAGCGATGCAAGACGTGGAATGCTCTTATTGAGTCCACTGACATGTCAAAAAACAGCAAGAAAGCATGGTCACTAATTCACAAGCTACGTGGCGATCCTAAAGCAGTTTCTCAGCACCCAAAAACCACTGCAAATCAAGTGGCCAACCAATTGCTAAAGAATGGAAAGAGTAGAAAGAGGGAGAAGAAGATCAAGCTAAACCATAAGAAAACAGTGAAGATCCTGGTTTCACAAGACCACTTACTGTTGTTGAGCTGGAAGCAAGAATCTCTACCCTCAAACCAGGAAAGGCAACAGGACTGGATAAGATTGAAACTGAGCAGATTAAGCAATTTGGTCATGAGGCAAAGAAGTGGCTTCTACGGCTCTTTAACGAATGCTTATTAACACACAAGCTCCCTAAGATCTGGAAGAAAGCCCACATTATAGCACTGCTGAAACCTGGGAAAGATCCATTCGCTCCTAAGAATTTCCGACCAATCTCACTCCTGAGTCACACCTATAAGCTTTTCGAATGCCTGATTCTTAACAAAATTGGTCCTGCTGTCGATGGACACCTCATCCCTGAACAAGCAGGTTCCCATCCCGGCAAGTCCACAACTAGCCAAGTACTCAACCTTACCCAGTACATCGAAGATGGTTATGAGGAAGGGATGGTAACTGGTGTAGTGTTTGTTGACCTCCCAGCTGCCTATGACACAGTCAACCACAGACATCTTCTTAGCAAGATCCTGGAGACCACAAAAGACACTCGCCTGACAGAGTTGATTTAAAGCATGCTCGAGAACAGACAATTCTTTGTTGAAGTTGGAGGTAAGAAAAGCAGATGGCAAGGACTCAAGAATGGCCTCCCACAGGGGGAGTGTGCTGGCACCACTCCTCTTTAACATCTACACCAACGACCAACCAAACAGTGTAGACACCCGCCGTTTCATCTATGCAGACGACCTTGGCATAGGTGCACAAGATGCCGATTTCAAAGTTGTTGAAGAGAGACTTTCCAACACTCTTGCAGAGTTAACATCCTACTACGAAGAGAACCACCTCCGTGCAAATCCATCCAAGACACAGGTGTGTGCCTTCCACCTGCGAAATCGCGAAGCCAAGCCCAACTGTAGGTCGACTGGTCAGGAACCCCTCTTGAACACTGTGAATACCCAATCTACCTAGGGGTAACCCTAGATAGATGTCTCTCTTTGAAGACTCACATTGAGAAGACCAAGTGCAAAGTGAGTGCGAGGAACAACATCATCAGTAAGCTCACTGACTCAACTTGGGGTGCTAGCCCACAGATATTGAAGTCAACTGCACTAACTCTCTGCTACTCAACGGCTGAATATGCCTGCCCTGTATGGGAATGAGCTACACATGCAAAGAAGCTAGATCCCATTCTCAATGTTAGCTGCCGCCTCATTACAGGCTGCCTTAGACCAACACCTACGGATCGTCTGTATATCCTGGCAGGCATAGCCCCACCAGAGATACGACGAAGTGCAGCAAGTAAGAAAGAGCATCAACAACAGGCTACAGATGAGAGACATCCTCTCTTTGGCCATATGCCAGCCCAAAGCCATCTGAAGTCGAGAAAGAGCTTCCTAAGGTATGTCACCCCCCTTGAAACATAAAGCACAAGCAGGGAAAGAGTTATTCAATGGGAAGAAAGACTGAGCAACCTTCCATTAACAACAACAATGGAGCTAAATGTGAGTGAGGCACTCCCCCCTGGAGCAGATTCAAGCTATGCAATGTGGAAATGCCTGAACAGACTAAGATCTGGTGTTGGACGAACAAAAGTCACTCTCTCCAGATGGGGATACTTAAATAACAGGGACGCTGTGTGTGACTGCGGCACTGAACCACAAACCATGCAGCATCTCCTGACATGCCCCCTGCTGGAACAGCCCTGCATAGCATCGGATTTGGCAGAGTTTAATTATAAGAGTCAGCAATGTGCTCAGCTTTGGTTGAACCACATCTCGCCATGTGTACTGCAACTGCTGTTTTTGTGGACACGATAAGCAAGTAACACCTTGGCAACACATGGCATTGAATGAAAATACCTGCACTGCTGGGCAAAAACAAACAAAGAGAAAAATAATAACTCAACAGACATTACATTTGGAACATACCACAATTAGACATATAAATTACCGACCCACCACCAGGCAATTCCATATATAAACAAACACACTCAAGGGATGTGATGAACCACGCCAGTGTTTTCTCTTCGTGCCATACACTGTCCCAGAAGGTGATATCCTACACTATCGTGTGGCTGCAGTGTGAGTAATCAGTCATGTACTTGTTTTAATTTTATATTTTTCCTTGTGAGCTCAATATTGAACTGGTCCGACACATTCCCAATGTGAAGCTCTGTGCCAAATTTGGCAATTCTAGCTGTCCTCATTGCCCAGTTCTACTTCTTCTTTTGTATACAGAACATGGCTGTGAGTGGCATAATTGGTGGGGGTGGGGGGGGGGAGGGGGAAGGGGGTGGTGGGCGTGGTTGTGCAACGCCCCCTATAGGTTAAAACAGGAATTTGTAATTTGTTTATGGTGCTGGCGATATTTCGCCTACTCTTGCAAAGGACACCGTGGGATCTCCATATCAGCAACAATGATAGACAGACATTTAAAAAGTCTTCTGTAACAAACATTGAAGAAATAAGTCCATTTGCCTTGACTTTTCCAATCTAGCAAGTTCTCAGTTGAGAAAATAATTGAGAGAAAGTTCCAGAAACTTGTTACTTTGTACAAAAACGAAGCTGTTTGAGAATTATCCTGAAACCAACTCTATTTTTCATAAAAAGAAACAGACACATTGTTTTTGTTTTTTTAATATGCGATAGGAATCCTCCCCGCCTCACTTCAAGCTGTTAGGGTTAGTCCACAAGCTGGACTGCCCTCATGCAGTTTGTGTCCAGTGTTGATCTTCAAACAAAATCGACCTCTGATTCTCTGGAAAACCTTGTCTTCCATCACAGCTTCCAGGCCTTGAGACCTTCAAACAGGTGGTACACCACCATCTCACATCAACCTTCATCTCTACCCATAATTTTTTTATCCCTCCCAAAAACCCCACCTGACCCAACCATTTTGTATACAAAAAAAAGAATGACTCACCACTAACATCCAATGGGATTAAGAACGGTTTGAATTTATTCAATACTCTTATCCCCATGTTTTTTTTTTGTTCTACTTTTCTTCATTTTTATACGCCCGATATACGAGGTGTGTTCAAAAAGTATCCAACCTTAATTTTTCGTGTGTAAACAAATGAACCTCGGGAGGCGTGGTTTGGTGCACGTATGTAGGCGATCCTAATCCGTATGCGTGAATATTTTCCTGCCTGCAGAAGCTGTCAGTCGCCGACAGACCGCCGATGAGTGAGGAAGTGGAAGTGAGCGCCGTCGGATTTTCGTTTTTGACAAAATGACGGAAACACTTGAACAACGCTACTGCATCAAATTTTGTGTAAAGCTTGGCGATTCCCAAGTGGAAACAATCCGCAAGATTCAACAGGCCTTCAGGAACGAAGCAATGGGCACCACACAGACAAAAGAGTGGTACAATCGCTTCAAAAATGGTCGCACATCAGTGGAAAGTGAAGCACATTCTGGTAGGCCCTCAACCTCCCGAAATGAGATCGTCATTGACCAAGTGAGGACCCTGCTGATGCAGGATCATCGAATCACGACCAGAGAACTTGCAGACGAGGCGGGCGTCAGCATTGGATCCGTTCATTCCATTGTGACTGAGGATTTGGGCTAATGGAGAATCTCAGCGAAGTTCGTGCCAAAGCTGCTAACGATCGAGCAGAAGCAACTCCGTTTGGAGATCGCACAGGACATGCTGGAGACTGTGAACAGCGATCCCAACTTCTTCAACACAGTGATCACTGGCGATGAGACGACAGTGATCCGTCATTTTGTCAAAAACGAAAATCTGACGGCGCTCACTTACACTTCCTCACTCATCGGCGGTCTGTCGGCGACTGACAGCTTCTGCAGGCGGGAAAATATTCACGCATACGGATTAGGATCACCTACATCGGTGCACCAAACCACGCCTCCCTAGCTTCATTTGTTTACGCACGAAAAATTAAGGTTGGATACTTTTTGAACACACCTCGTGTATATATATATATATATATATATATATATATATATATATATATATATATATATATATATATATATATATATATATATATATATATATATATATATATATATATATATATATATATATATATATATATATATATATATCGGGGCGTATTATGTGATACCGGTCGTCCGTCCGTCCGTTCCTGTCCGCACTCTAACTCCCAAAGTTTTCAACTTTCACGTTTCATATTTGGTACATAGGTACAGACTGTGGAGACGGTGTGTCGCGACATACGTTCGTCATCTAAAGTGGTTGCCATGGCAACCAGGATGCTGTTTTCCATGTCGTAGCACAATTCTGTATATACCTTCTTGTTCGGGTGTATATTGTGCTCACTTGAGCTCTTGTTGCAACATGTTTTTCTTTCCTTTCCTTTCCTTCTTTCTCTTCTTCTCTTCTAAATCTCTATCAAACAAATGCTGTTTCACTTGCAGTCCCTTGATCAATGAAACAAACCCCCATGGTATTTTCCACTTGACTAGCAGAGTACCCACCCATGGGTGATCTTGTTCCAAGCATGTAATGCGTTCTTCTGATGCATGCCTTTATTTGGGTGGTGTATAAGCAACTAACAGCTCCATATTTGAAATTTTTTTTTTTTTTTAAATAACCCAGGTTATGTGCATGAAGCAAAAACATACCTTCTTATCATTCAAAACACCTCACTACACTGGAAAACATGGGGACAGTAACACTGCAACATAAATGGAAGAGACTTGTCATACCCTCCCCAACCTGGAGGCGGCGCTACACAATACACACAATACACATTTACAAATCAAATTTGTGTCCCCAACCCCCCCCCCCCCCAGACCACCAGCAAAGATAAAAACACCCTGATACATTAATTGGGATCATGCTGATCCTCTGTAGCAAGTCTCAAATGTAATTGACCCAGAATCGTAGGAGGAGCAGCACGACAAACAAACAAACACACACACAAACACCAGACCATGAATTATAATAAGGATCCTCAAGTTAGGTCCCTTCGATCATTCACCTTGAATGAAGACCATGTAAACCCTCCTCCACCAACACTTAACCTTTGACTCGACCTCTGAAATCAGTCTATTGCTTTATTACCTTGCCTCCACCCACATTTCCATATTTCACTAGGATGAATGGTGAAGGCATAAAATGTCAGCCTTGCTTTGTTTCCAAAGGCAGTAACAGACTTTGATCAACCTTTGATTTAATGAAATCAATTGCATATGTGATTGAGGTTTGATTATATACCTGATGCAAACTCATGACTCCAATGCAATCTCAATTAATCAAATTACAAAGTAAAATTATTATACAAGTCTTAACATCACTCAGTCCCTCATGAGGCCAGACAAAGTTATCAAAGACTGGAATGGCACATGAAATGTTGACAGGTACCTGGCACTGGATTGGTGTAGGTTGTGTGAACTCTGACTTGCGAATTTGGTGCATCAACTGCTCATCCAACCCAAAGTGCCCGAAGCTGGAGCATGGCTTGGGTGGGGCTGCACCAGAAACCTGCCCAAAATAACAATATAACAACAACAACACCAACAATAAGAAATTAAAGGTCACAGCCATTGCAAGAGACCCTATAAAATCCTGATGCTTCAGCATCCATTTTATTTTCACAACTGATCGCTTAGAATCTGATCACAATGATAAAAATAAACAAATAACATGAGAGAAAATTACACGAGGTTAACAATAAAGGAAATGCAAAACAAACTTCCATTAAAAAAACCAAATTTTAACAGAAATATAGATTTAACAAATATTTTACTATCAAATCTTGCACAGTGTCTCCAATGGCTGAATCATAATTCGGGTTAACTAATATGATGCTACTCTATACTAGGTCAGGAATTTGACCTGAATACGAGCACACGATGGACTATTTATAAACGGTTGAAATTAAATATTGCATGCAAGTTAATGATAAAATAGAACAGCACTCTTCGACAGATATGCCTCTGCCCACATTATTACATCATTATAATACTTGTACTATGTATGATTTAAACCCACTGAGCTGTTCTCAAACATCACATTTTTACCTGACATGACCTCTGATCTTTGACCTCTTGACCCCATCATCTAATCAATTTATGTACACATCATTATAATACTTGTAACGAGTTTGACTTAGATCCCTTCAACCGTTCTTAAGTTATTGCGGTCACAAAAACCTATCACAGACGTACGGACGGGCAGATACACGCACGGACGGACACACAGACAGCCAGACGGACAACCTGAAAACATGCCTCCGGCGACTTCATCAGCGGAGACATAAAAAGGGGTGTCAATGTTATACAAGGAACTTGGTTGCAGGAGGCCATGAGGCCCATCAAAGGCTGCACTAGTATTACGAACTAATGGTGGTTTGACCATGCTGTAGCTTTGAAATATTGAACATCAAGTAATGAAGCAGCACATATCATTTTAGTCTTTGGTATGACTCAGCCAGGGTTTGAACCACTGACCTCCCAGACAAACCGGTGGCTGTATCAACACATCGCGCACACACGCGCACACACACACACACACACACACGCACGCGCACGCGCACACGCACACGCACACACACACACACACACACACACACACACACACACACCAAAGAGCAGGCATGGGCAACCAGTGGCACACGGGATGCATGCTTTTGTGCAGCCTGCGAAGCAATTCAAAAACTTCTGTTCACTGTGGACTGCGCCACGTTCTCACCATGTATCGATCATACCAAATCACACACACAGTATGTCTCGCCATCACGTCATGCTGTCAGTCTCGCTGCATCACTCATTCAGTCAAAACGAGCCTGCGATCAGACCTCGTGTAAGGTTAGAAAGATACACGCGAAGGTCGAGTGTTCCAAGTAAAATGGATGGAAGAGCAATTCCTTGTCGAACAGAAAGCTTCTTCCCGGTGTTTCATATGCTCGGAGAACGTCGGGCATTTCAAGGAGTACAATCTCAAGAGAAATTGCCATTCAAAGCACGCTGACTACAACAAATTTTGGGGCCAAGCACGGAAAGATGAGGTTCAGAAATTGAATAGGTTCCTTGGACAGCAGATTCTGTTCAAGAACATGAAGAATAACACTGACTATATTGTCTAAGCGAGTTACATTCCGTGTCACATACTGACAATTTTCAAAACCATACTCCAACGTTAAGTTTGTGAAGGGTTTTATCACTGACGCTATGAAAATAGTCTGCCCGGCTAAGTGTAGAGATGTGGAGAAAATTAGTCTCTCTCACTGCATTGTGGCGAGGGGAATTGACAAAATCACAATTGACATTCGTACATCATTGGGCAGGGAGGCATTACAGTTCAACACTTTTCCCATAGCTGTTGATGAAAGCACCGATAAAAACGGATACAACCCAACTCGCTAACTCCATCTGAGAAGTCAACAATTTCAATGTAATCAAGGAACCACTAACCCTTGCCACTGAAAGGGACGACGATGGGAGAAGATCTTTTCTCAGAGGTGAAAGTTGCATTCGACTGCTTCAAGTTCAAGTGGGAGAAAGTGGATGATATTTCAACTGACAGAGCGAAGACTATGGTCGGTGGTAGGCTCTAACACTGGCCCAGTTGTGTGAATTCAAGCGGGGATCACTGATCGTGACTAGGATCCTGAATAACTGACCATCTTCACTGTGTAAAACACCAAGACAACCTCTGTGCTGAGGTGCTCGATTTACAAATGACAGTTCCGAGATTTCCTTGATGACCTGGATTTGAACAAGGACTGGGTGAGGCTGGTAAGAGAAGATGGTGATGCAGTCCATTTGCCTCCCCAACACAAAGGGAGAAGGCTCCTCCCAGCTGTCCATCAGCATGTGGGAGGCAAGCCTTGGTTTCATGGATGAGGCTGGATTCGCCAATCCCCTCAGGGTGTGGGGCCTCAGGATGAGGGCATCTTGAGGGCTGATTGTTGGAACCTCTGGGCTGTGATTCGTGGGGACTATAGGGCAGAGAGACGCCTATGGCACACGATTGGTTAGCCATGGTGGAGTGAGGGGGGTGGGGGTAAACTGGCGGTGGGGTGGGGCAAACTGGAGGTGGGGTGAGGCTGGCCCGTAAAGTCCCAGTCTGACAGGAAATTTGCTATCTTGTGCTCTCTTGCATGGAGCAGATAGGCCGTTTGCTCGTGGATGCTCCAATCTCTTTTGTGCTCCGCACTCGTGCAGTTCTTGAATGGTTCACTTATGTGCTGCGCAGACTCACTGTTTTAATCTCTGGGCAAGTTCTGTAATGTGTTACAAGATATCTAACTTGCTGTATTAATCTATTGATGACTTCTGTGCTGTGTTAAACCTATGACGAGGTGTTTTATTATGTTGATAACTTCTGTGCTGTTAGTAAACATCTGCTGAGTGGTTTCAATAAATTGAAAAGTTATGTGCTGTCAGTAAACGACTGATCAACTTTTTTAAACTCGTGGGTAAGTTCGACGCTGTCTGTAGTTACTCTTACTGTTCGGTTTATTTTACCTGCACTTGAAACAGAGAAAAGCTTTTGAGAAATGTTTCTGTCCAAGTATGGCATTCATATCATATGGAAATGCAAAGCATCTCATTTATCAAGCGATTTCGTTTGAAATTTATGATCAACATTGATTTGTAAGACATGACTTTCAAAATGACATAATCCAACCCAGAATGCTTGGTGTGCATACGCAGAAACCCCTAGAAATGGTGGCGTCTGGGGCACAACAGAGTGTATCATGTGTGCACGATAAGAATTGTTACCTAAATTGGCTCACAAAGCTTCGAAAAGAAGCCAAAATACTTTGAAGAGTACCTACCTGAGAGAAAGGGCTGTGCCTCTACACAACAAAAAACTAGAACTTTTTCAGCTCACCAAATGGCTAGCTACCTGTACTGCAAACTTCTGACCATGTGGACTGGTGCAAGGCCCGAGTGGACGGACGTGTGCTACACAAACCCACGACAGATCGCCAACTGTGAATGGACTTTTAACCTTGCGAGAGTGCCTCATTTGAACATGGCAGACTTGGTGATTTATTCAATGGACGTCTGCAATTGGAAAGACGATGCTGTGCATCATTACCAAGTAATGGCAACCAGTTCTTCAGCAAAGGGCATCTTCGCGACTTGAAAATACACAAAGCTTGTGCCAGCTATATTGACATGGGAGCCGGATATTTCAGGTCGACATCGCACAGGAAGACTGTGCATCTGATTTGGGTGCTTATGAACACCGATGAGAAGGACTTATCTGGCTGGGGCTTGTGAATGTACAGTATACAGGAAGTTAAAAATGATGATATTTACTATTAAAGATGTTTGGGGGTTGAGCAGTGGTTTTTATAAATATATTTTATTTGGGCCGCAAGATAAATTATCCTATATTTTTGCGTCTCTTGCTTAAAGGGGAAGTGTGTGTATGGGTTTTTTTCTTTCTTTATATATCCACTGTGGCCACTCGATTGTATTAACGGGAAATTATAGGAACTCAACACCTCTGTCTCGTCGTCGGATATTTCTCGTATTTCCAATATTTTCTTGAGTCCGATTTGCATCCAGGGACAAATTTTGAAATTGTCACTCTTTCATTGAAATGCTTAAAATTATGTGAAAAAGACAATCTCACGTCAAGATTTCGTGTTAGCAATGGCAGGTTGAAAGTGCCCAAACAGAAATGGATCACAGAAAACACGTCCACACACACAGCCCATGTGTGAAAGGCTTCGTTAGCATTCATTTAATTATGGGTACGTGGGTACGTGGACACACGTGGCGAAACTGCAAACGCCAACTTGCGACTGGTTATCCCCGCATAGAGGGTTAGAAAGGTTGTTCTTCTTGATTTTTTATGGACGGATGGATGGATGGATGGACGGTGAGTTTGTCTACTTTACAGTCTAGCTCTTTTGGATAGATATCATCCTGAAGCTGATAAAATATAAACCCATTAATTACCAGTAACTCATTAATGAAGTAAAAATA
>NC_140963.1:63311496-63331496 GCF_056783735.1 Eptatretus burgeri | reverse complement strand
AAGCAAAATTACTGACAAGGTGAAGGTATGGCAAAAACCCTAATATCATATATATATATATATAAATAAAATAATATCATATATATATATATATATATAAATATAAAAAACCCTGGGAATAATATCAACTCACTTGATTATCCTCCTCTTCAATGTCATCTCGAACTCCCCTGTTGAACAACAATGCAAAAATCTGCCAATTTCATATAGAATTTTGCAACAGTCATATAAATACTGGCAAACACTTACCAGTCAAGAGGCAATTGTCTTTAATCAAAAGCTAATACATTGGCTGCCCCCCTTCCCCCCAAAGAACAAAGATCGTTAAAACAAACATAATGGTTTCTAATAATATGACCAAACTTGATCTGAATGAAAACTTAAGCAGAACCTGTTGCGGACTTAACAAGATAGCACATGACATTGTAAACTATCGATAATTGCTCGTCGATAGTAATTGTACATGGGTGGTTTGGAGATCAAGCTTGCTGTTGATGGTTTCTGATTAATCATTCAAAGCCATCAAATTGACAGTCAATGAGGATGAGACTGGGGATCTATGCGGTCACAAAACAATACCCAAAAACAAGTCTCCAGTGGGTCACATGAACCGTTGCAAATATCACGTTAATTTGCATATGAACTGTAGAAGAGGGGTGTATACATTTCCGGCCAAAATTATATATTTAGAAAATCAATATTTTTATGAACGATTCACAAAACAAATGGAAAACTCACTTTTCAATTTCTTGTTTTCCAGTCTTGCTCTCCAGAGACTTCATATCTTTCTGAGCTTCTGACTGCACCAAGACAACAAGCAACCTTTGAACAACATGCAATACCAGTGGGATGTTTTTTTATTTTTATTTTTAACCTTTTTTATTCAAATCATATATAGTCCATTATATGAGTACCAAAAGAGGCCAAGAAATTGGCTTGTTGAACACCTGCAGCAAAATTGATTTAACGCTTGGGTTTGGAAGACACACCCTTAAGCTAGAGAAGTATTCATATCACAATCTGAGATGTTATTTTAGGAGTAAACAGGATGTAACATGACAAGAAAAATGAGTACCATATATTCACACAAATAAACCACCCCCTGGTGCACCCCACACTAGGGGGGGGGGGTGGGGGGTGGAAGTGCTCTCGGAAAATTTCAAGCACGTATAACCCGCACACAGGTATATCCCGCATGCCAGGGGTGTGTTCAGTTACCAGGTTTCTTGTAGAGTGCTCGCCAAGTGGCTGAAGCACTCAAGCAAGCACTCCATTTGAAACCATTGATAAGGAACGGCTGACTTGGCAAGGCCCTGTCGAGCTGCTTGGTAACTGAACACACCCCATCTTTCCTCTACACATGACCGGGAGATACGCGATCTCCATATTTCCAGCAGCCAACACGGCTTTGTTGTCAAGGGCCAATGAATCGCTCTTTTCAAATATAACTGCGGTGAATAACCAACTGACATCAAAATGAACATCTTGAGAAAGAATTGTTGTAACCATTACAGTTTTTGTCCCGATGTGTTAAAAAAAAACCTGCATGGTTTCCAGTTCCAATATGCCTGGAAACCACACTGCTCATACATTAGAAATGTATAGACACCCTGCAGGCTGTTGAATTTTATATCATTCCACAAAATCGTCCAAACCATTACAAGTTCCTACTGTACAATGTCTGCTGCCAATACAAATAAGAGAAACCACAAGCCGGTAGGCGACGAGCGATTCGCTAGGATCGGAGCGCTGGATGCGATGCTTTTCATTCTGACCGATCCACCGACGAAGATTCATTGCCAAGACGTATTGGTTCACATACAATTGTTCCTCTGCCTGGCAAGATTTTTCCTATTGCGTATTTTGCCAACTGGCACTCCTCATAAAAAAAAATGACGGTAAATAGACACCCTATTTTTGAAGGACTACCATTTGAAAAATAATCGGTTTGCTGGTTTGTGCTGTGGAGCCTCGCGTTGTGCGCGCACATGCACGCATGCACGCACGCACGCACGCACGCACGCACGCACGCACGCACGCACGCACGCACGCACACACACACACACACACACACACACACACACACACACACACACACACACACGGAAAACCCGATAAACTTCTCTCAATGCTCTTGGTTGACCACACCTCCTGAGCCACACAATATTTTTCATAAGCCACGCCCACTTTAAATAATAAATAATTGGAGGTGGTGTGTGGGTCTTGATCGTTTTCGCTAAATAAATAAATAATTGGAGGTGGTGTGTGGGTCGTGGAATCGTTTTCGGTAAATAAATAAATAATTGGAGGTGGTGTGTGGGTGGGGAATCTTTTTCGGTAAATCAATAAATAATTGGAGGTGGTGTGGGTGGAGAACCGTTTTCGGTAAATAAATAAATAATTGGAGGTGGTGTGTGGGTGGGGAATCGTTTTCGGTAAATAAATAAATAATTGGAGGTGGTGTGTGGGTCGTGGAATCGTTTTCAGTAAATAAATAAATAATTGAAGGTGGTGTGTGAATCGTGGAATTGTTTTCGGTAAATAAATAATTGGAGGTGGTGTGTGGGTCGTGGAATCGTTTTCAGTAAATAAATAAATAATTGGAGGTGGTGTGTGGGTGGGGAATCGTTTTCGGTAAATAAATAAATAATTGGAGGTGGTGTGTGGGTCGTGGAATCGTTTTCAGTAAATAAATAAATAATTGAAGGTGGTGTGTGGATCGTGGAATTGTTTTCGGTAAATAAATAATTGGAGGTGGTGTGTGGGTCGTGGAATCGTTTTCAGTAAATAAATAAATAATTGAAGGTGGTGTGTGGATCGTGGAATAGTTTTCATTAAATAAATAAATAATTGGAGGTTGTGTGTGGATCGTGGAATTGTTTTCGGTAAATAAATAAATAACTGAAGCTGGTGTTTGTGTCGTGGAATCGTTTTCGGTAAATAAATAAATAATTGAAGGTGGTGTTTGGGTGGAGAATCGTTTACGGAAAATAAATAAATAAATGGACGCGGAGTGTGGGTCGTGGAATCGTTTTCGGTAAATAAATAATTGGAGGTGGTGTGTGGGTAGGGAATCGTTTTCGGTAAATAAATAAACATATTATTAGAAATCCACAAAGACAGAAATGCCGGTGATTCCATTTCTTTTGGATCCTTTTCACTTTGGTCAATAACGTTTGGATCGAGGAGAGATCGAAGGTGGAACGAAGGTGTAGTTCCTTACAAACACTGTATGCACACCTTAAATGACGGTAAATAGACACACGATTTTTGAAGGACTACCATTTGAAAAATAAACCTCAATCAAAAATCGGCTCGAGTAAAATTATCTAAATATCTCGAAGTGTTTTATTCCGAAGTCTCGTTTCTCGACATTCAAAACTGAAGGACAAGTATTGAAAATACTGTACGCGGTTTTTCGGCCGCTGTACAGCAACGGGTGGTTGCTGGGCAACGAAATTCAAACGCGCACATTCCCAGTATATATTCCACCTTTTGGCAAAGTTTCATCGAAATCGGTTCGCTCGTTCGTGCTGTGGAGCCTCGCGTTGCAGACATACACACACACACACACACACACACACACACACACACACACACACACACACACACACACACACACACACACACACACAGACAGACGGAAAACCCGACAATAAGGGATATCTCATATATAGTGAATCCAATAAACGTTTCATGGCTGAATTCAAAATGAAAGTTGATGAAAAAGTGGACCGATTTCTGGAGAAGAGGATGAGAGTGATGACGACATGGATTCCGACAGACCTGGGGTGTGTTCAGGTACCAAGCAGCTAACCAGCGCTTGTCAAGCCAGTCGTTCCTTATTAATCACATCAAACGGAGTGCTTAAGCCACTTGGCGAGTGCTCTACAGTCAACAAGAACCTTGGTAACTGAACACATCCCCATCGTTGCCGACTCCGAGCTGCTTCAGCTGCTTCACAGAAATCCAGGACTTTGTGAGCTTTACAGATGATGATGCACCGGTATCTTAAATATCTTTGCAATTAGATACAGTATGTGTGTGTTGGTAAAATATGCGAAAGAACTGTAATTTAAAATATTACAATTGAACTTACCAAGAAGAAAATTGCCTTTTATATCTCCTTGACAATTTAACCCTGGCCTGCTGTGGTTAGGTCACGTGCCGTATGGTGAAATATTGTACAACCCGCACACCAGTATACGCCACAGTTGGAGTTTTTGAAACCAATTTCGTGTATAGCCTGCGTGTTATTTGCGTGAAAATACAGTATGTGCATATTGCACAGTGCAAACTGTGTATACATAGCATGCTTCCCTCCCACAATATAATGAAGACTGAACTCTCCTGTCCTGAAGTATGTATAAATAATTAAGTCTATTTTCATGGAGTTACACTTGATCTCATGTCACAGCAATTTCAAGTCCCTGAAGTTGTGCAGCATATTCATCCTTATTGCACTCACAGACTATAAATTCCACCAATCCAAGTTTGTTGGCATTGCTGGACAGAAATTTCTTCCAGTGGAATGTTTTGTTTTGAGTGGGTCTAAATTTTCTCCCTGAATTCAGACGATGGTCTCTGTTTTTTTTGTTTGTTTGTTTGTTTACATTGTCGAGGCTCACAGAAGAGCGAACACACAGAACATATAACAAAGGGAGCAGGAGAGAGAAGCACAAAACAGTCGGTAACAGACATTAGGAGATCTGTGGAAGGGAGAGCGATGTGGCAGGGTGTACGGAGTAAACAAGATGGACACAACAGGGACTTTCAGGAAAGAAATCAGGGAATTTGAAGGAGCTGGCTTTGGGGTGGATTAATGGGGGTAGAAAACATCAAGGTATTGGATGGGGGGAGATACGACCAAGTGTTGGACCAGCTTGTGATTTTATCTAGGTCTGCAGAGAATGAAGAGGATGCTGCTTGCCAATCAGAGGGATGGCAGATGGTATGGCAGAGGGTGGAGTCATCAGCGAAGAGATCAAGAGGATTTTTCCAGTCAGAGAGATCATTGATGAAAAGATATCTTGGTACATTTCAGCATTTTTATGCAAATAGCTGGGTATGTGTCAACAACAAAGTCAACCCTTCTGCAGTTGGTGTGCTTAGTAACTGAAAGTAAAACACCCAAAAAACATTTTGCCAGTTCTCCAAAGGTGCAAGCTGATCAACAGAACTTGCTGACAAACTGCTCAAAAACAGCCATAGCATCAAAAATCCAGATTGAATCGTTGTCTTTCATGGATTGGAGCTCACAAGAAACATTACCTCTTTACATCCATCCCATTAACTTGGACTTGGTTGTTTTGATAAGGCCTCCATCCACTGCTGCAAAATAAACTAGGATTTTCCAATTTCATTCTGGAAAGGTTGAAAGTTTCTCTCTCGGAGAGGACAAACAATGTGTCCATAAAGGGCACCACCATTTTGTGTGTGTCTTTACACAGCTGATCAAGTAAGGTGACAAAATTTGAATCGGTCATCAGCTGTCAACGTATACATCAAATCACCTGGTTAAACTGTATCTTGCTTTTGAGCTTATGTTTACTGAAATGAATCCCAATTTTAGTTCCCGTTTTCTCAAAAAACAACACCTCTTGTTCTGTCCAACAAGCAGAATATTGTTTTAAGGAGTAAATTATACACACTTTTTTGGGCTTCAAACTAGTGTTGCTTTGGGGGTGCAATGAAAGATCTGGATTCAGCCACTCAGCCAATGGAATAATATACTGTTGCATCAGACAGGATCAGTTAAGCAAGGACAGTTTGGGCTGGATAATCCAAGACCACTGCAAATGACCGAAACAATGTTAAAGTTTACTGCGTTCTTTTAATTACAATTTACCATTCCCTAAAGGCCCGGTCACACCTTGACGTTTTAGCCAACGTATGCCGATTTTTGAATTTTTTTTCTAAAACGCTGGCACACGTTGAATACGTTATGGGTAAGTTTTGATAACATTGAGAGCACGCTGAAAAACACTGCCATACGTCGTTGCACGTTGGCTTTAAACGTTGTACTTTCTGGTTGTCCTCAAATTTTTTCATGCTTGAAATTTCACGACGTATGCCGGCGTATGACTCACACGTTCCGCTACGCTGGCCACAAGTTGTATGCACGGTCTGCGATCGTTGACAGACGTCAACACATGCTACTTGTAAGTTAATCATAAGTTGAGACACGCCGAGGTAATGTTTAGCGTACCCGAAACTTATTTCTAACCTATGATTAACGTGTTGTTGGCATGTTACGCGATCGTTGCCACACGTCGACAGACGTTACTTTTAAGTTACTCATAGGCTGAAAGACGTCGGTATAATGGATCGTCCTTGCGTCAGCGTCCACGGCCACGGCCAGGACACTTATTTGCAGCATTCTTCAAACTTTTCTTCGGCATGACGAGGATGTTCACACTTCGATGTCTAGCTTGGCTATGATTCCTATTGTCCATCAGCAGCGTCTATTTAAAATAGTCGAGTTTGAACGTTTTAACTCGTTCAGAAGAAACGCTTCAAATTTCAAAACCCCAGCGTCAAAAAACAAAGGCGAGTGACAGCAATTTAAATCGTTCATTGTAAACAATGAAAATAGCTGAGTGGTACTGTTTAAAAGTCGTTGAGTGTAAAAAAATCCAATTGTTGAGCGCAAGCGTCTACTTTCAATAGTGGAGATGCAGCCATTTAAATCGTTGAGTTTATCATTTAAATCGTTAAACGCAAGGACGATCCATCATAACCCACACCCTCCCCCTCACACTCACCTACTACTGCCAACATGAACAAACTACTACTACTACTAATACTAATACTGATACTGATACTGTTACTGCTGACATGGACATCGACTCAAAAAGGACTCGAAAACACTGTTGGGTTCCCCTTTTATGAGCACCATTTTTATATACCAATTCCCAAAACCGCTGGGAACACGTCTTTATATGGCAGTTGTAACCTAGAAACACGTTCATTTTTTTTTGTCGACCGGAAGACGTCATTGGAATACGTCTACATACGTCGATGTGTGTTGGGACTACGTAAAGAATTGGTTCAAAGCACGTCAAACATAAGTTAGAAATAAGTTTCGCATTAAAAAGACATTACCGCGACGTGTTTCGACTTATGAGTAGCTTATAAGTAGCCTTTGTGGACGTGTGTAAGCGTCCGCATATCGTGTGTAAAACTTATCCCCATCGCATGCGGAACGTGTGTCATACGCCAAGTACGTCGTAAAATTTTGAACATGTTTAAAATTTCTTGACGTACTCTACTTACTACGACGTATGATAGCGTACTTTAGCGTTGTACTCACGTATACCAAACTTACTCATACCGTATTTGACGTGCCCCAACGTTTTAGACACATTTTTCTTAGGTCGGCATACGCTGGCAAGATCGCCAAGGTGTGACCGCGATGTTGACACTTCCATTTCTACGGCAGTTATGATTCGAATCGTTGTGCGTCAGCCTTTTAATAGGCTACGTCACGACATCGTCGGCGATGCGTGCAACGCGCTATGCCTAAGTTAGACTATCGTTGGGCATCGGTTGTGTATGCCGACAACAGGTTCAGCATTCATTGGTATAAGTTATCTATAACACAACGAAACGTTCTGTGTCTGTTACCAATGCGTTATACATAAGACCAAGTCGCTATGAATACGTCCGAATCTTTAAAAAAAAAAACATCAAAAGTTCAACGTAAGCCAGCGTTTTACATACATTTTAATACGTTGCCATCGCTGGCTAAAACGTCAAGGTGTGACCAGGCCTTAAGAATCGTTCATTCCAAGCCAAACCTGGCTGTGAAACGCATGCGAGGAAAAAGGTGAGAACATGCTTCCTGTAATTAATATGGTTTACTTAGAAAATAAATTACCAACAAAGAGATAAAGAAAACAATAAAACCCACACAGATCTGACGCACGAGGACAGACAATGGGGAAGATAGGACTGAAAACGTGAACTTGAAAAATAGGAAATATATAAAGCCTCTCCCAACAATGATGCCAAAACATCAGACTCAACAAACAAAGGGGAACAGAACAGCCGAGGACTTCAGCAGGGCATGACCTCTCCCTCCACCACGATGGTGTCATGCAGGCTGGTGATGGTACAAGATGAAGTACGGCTCGGGGAGTGATGATGATGAGGCAGGCAGCCCAGTCAAGAGAGGGATTTTAACGCCTTAGATGACGAAGCAGAGAGAGAAAGAGAGAGCTGTTAACGCTGCAGAGGTCCGACTCCAACCGAACTGTGCGCATGCGCTGACACTGACCTTTACACCTCTGGGACTGCACGTCACTCCGGTCCCTGTAATTGATCACTGGTGTTTATAGGTGATGGCAGCTTCAGGACCATCCTGCCCCAAGATGGAGCCCTCAAAAAAGCATTCCACCCTCAGCCAGGGCTCCGCAGCTTACCTCGCCGACATAGTTTGCTGTCCGTCGGCCAAACAGGCCCATGCTGCTGCTTTTTAAATGCACGATGCGCTTTTCGGTGCCTTTGTGCCCACAAGTCCTCCACATAGTTTTGCCTGCTTACAGGAGGTTTTACACAACACAACCCTACTCAATGATACTTTAATGTTTGTACTAGCCACCTCCTCGGCGCACGTTTCACCAAACGACGTACTTCTGACAAATATCCTGACACAAGGGGAAATCCAACCAATGCAATCACACAGTCCATACTATTCTTATGACAGCCGATCTATGGATTCCCCCCTCCCCCTTTCCACATAATATGTTCAAACCCAATTCCAAATTCTGAAAAAATTTAGTGCTGTGGCCATTCCCCATAAGGGCCCTAAAAAGCAGGGTAACCCCTCCCCAAGGTAGAACAAACCACAACCATAATATTTTGGTTTATTGGGATGTCTGAAGTAGGAAATGGATGGTTGTGAAAAAATATATTGGGGATAGCATAATTTTGGTCATGATTTGTGTTAGTAGCCTCCAATAATTTGGCGAATGTTGCGAAATCACGAAAATGACTGTAAAACCTGCAATTTTCAACCGATTTGCACAAATAATGTGTCATTTTGTAAGTAATCTGAAAGGGCAGTACATAATTAGGTTGTGACAGTATTGTTTTGCCTAAAAAAAATATATAAGAGTGTGTATGTGTCAAATCCAATTCCGAGGAACATGTTTTTAGTCCCTGTTATTTTACCAGTCCTTCTTTGTCTTTGTAGGGCAGAGAAACTTTCATCATTGAATGCAGTACAAGAAAAGCATATTGATTGGTGAACCTCCTGATAAGAAACCTCATTTGAACACTAAACAATGTATATTGTGCTTCAAATCCCTTACAAAAGGAGGTGCTGTTGTCAAGAATCCAACCCAAGATGGCCTGAGGACTATCATGAATGTATGTAAGAAACGCAAAGATGATGTCTATGAATTATTTTCACCATTAGAATACCAAATTCTATCCAGCGAGATTCATGTGAGCTTCCACAAACTTTGCCATGCAAAATATACAAGTTCCTCAAACAATTACATGTATGATGATGCCGCAGGTCCATCTACAAGTAGTCCCTCATTGCAGAAAAGCAGTAGATCACATTCCTCCAATTTCAATATCCGTACTCAATGTTTTGTTTGTGGCAAAGGAGACAAGAAATCAGAAAAATTGACTTCAATTACAACTGGAAGTGGTAAATCCACCAGACAGAGAGTTCTGGAAGCAGCTGCCAAACGAAATGATGAAGAGTTTCATACTCGAATGCTTACACATTCAGACCTCTTTGCCTTTGATGCAAAGTATCATTGAGGTTGTTATGGACATTATATCAGTGATCGCAACATTGAAGCAGCATGTTCGAAGGCAGCCACATCTGACAAAGAACAGACTTGTCACGAGAAAGCATTACACGTTGTTCAGAATGAGCTTGAGAAATCAGTGCTATCCCAAAAATTGACTGTGACAAGCCTCTCTCTCTCTCCTGAAAGAAAAGTATGTCCAAGCATTGGTTGACATAGGGATGACTGATGCACAACAATATTTGTCCTGGAAGTTAAAGACGAAGCTAAAAAATTATTATGGAAACAGACTAATCTTCGTGCAATGCCGTGGACAATCAGACTTGGTCTGTTCAGGCAACATGACAATTGGTGATGCATTCCAACAAACTGATGAAGACATTGAGTTTTCAGATTTACATTCAGCAAAAGATCAGCTGATGAATATCAGATCTTGCATATGGCAGCAGCAATCCTGAGAAGCCATATGAGTAATATAACTGACAGTGACAACTACATATCTAGTCTTGATCTGGAGCTAGAGGAGTGTGGAAAATTTGTGCCAGATTGTCTGTATGATTTTCTATCATGGTGTGTGAGCAAACAAGCATTTGACTCTGTATCTTGCTTTGCCAATGGTGACTCTCAAACTTGGGAGCTGAAGATCATTGCTATATGCCAAAATATCATTGCTCAGAGTCGGCGAATACGGACACCAATAAGTCTTGGCTTAGGAATGTATGTGCATCATTTGTTTGGGAGTAAGAAACTGATTGATCATCTTCATGACTTGGGCTACTCTGTGTCCTTCGATGAAGTACGGAGGTTTCTTACGTCAGTTGCACTTGACCAAAAAGGGACAGACATGTACATTCCTAGTGGACGTCAAAGTGTGAATGACCTTGTTATGGTGGCGCTTCTCCAAGGGATACATGAAACAGAGTTCAACACTATCAGGGATATTGCACAGCTTATCTTGCGTGCAAATTGTTAACCTGCTCAATAATTCATGTTACATCAAGTCTGTAGTCCTTGTGTTTGATCGTTATGATGTCCCCCATTCTGTCAAATACCAAGAAAGACAACGCAGAGGTGGCACTTCTACAGTTGCAAGTCATGTAATTGTTCCAGACAGAGTTGTGCCACATTACAGGAATTTCCTAAAGAATTCTGCTAACAAGGCAAACCTTGCAGCATTCATATCACAGTCATTACTAGATGACCCACCTGGGCTGATCAATGGTCAGAGTATAACTCTTGCAGGTGGATTTCCAGAAGCTGAGAGAGTTGTAACCATTGACTCAAATGGAAAAATAAATCTTCTCCGGCTCTTCAGCACACAAGAAGAAGCAGACACTCGGATGCTTCTTCATACCATTGACCCAGCATCATCTCATGAAAGGCTGATAGTGAAGTCAGATGATACAGATGTCCTAGTCTTGCTGGTTTACTATCTAAATGAAGGCAAATTGCCAAAGTTAACAGACATGCATTCTGGACACACTGGACAAAGAACAAATATGGAAAGATTTATACCGGTTCATAGTATCTGTCAAAATGTAAGAGAAAATGTAGCACATGCCTTACCATCTGCACACGCCCTTACTGGGTGTGATAGCACCAGTAGTCTCGACAAGATTGGCAAGAAAACAGCCTTCAGTAAGCAAGTTCAATATGCAAGGATCTTCCTGCTCTGAGCACCCTGGGCACAACTCCTGATTTGACAGAAAACCTGCAGGATGCTCGTCGGTACACATTAGCATTGTATGGAAACAAAAAGAAATCCAATCGCAACTTATGTACAACCTTAGATGAGTTACGGTATGAATTTGCTTGCAAGAGTGACAAACCTGCATCAGCATTTCCTCCAACTGAGGATGCTTTCCTTCAACATGTGTTGCATGCCAAATACCAGTTAACTATATGGATGCAACGTGGAGTTTCGAAACCACAACAGTCGAGCCCAATTGGTAATGGCTGGAGATGGGATGAGGACACATCTTCCATGCAACCTGTTTACTATGTGAAAGAGGCTGCACCCATTGAAGTCTGAGACCTAACTCACATGTACTGTATGGATGCTGAATGCAAGACTTCACAGAAGTGCCACTGTTTGGCATTAGGATTGCCTTGCACTGACTTCTGTTCATGTCTCGGTATGGAATGTGACAACAAACGTGAAGCCCCTGTTGCTGCAGATAAGAGTGACTTGGACAGTGATGATTTTGATTAAATCTCTGTGAATTTCATAATCAGGACCATTTTATGCAGAATGTTTTGTTAAATATATTTGCTAGTTTCAGTGTTAAAGCAAAAAATATTGGTTTACAACAAAATGTAAGATAGCATTTCGGAATAAAATTAGTTGGTAAAATCACATTTTTTCAGTTTTGAAAACTTAATGATTCAGACTTAGCTACTGAGATGATCTGAAAGCAACATACTCTTGATTCTGCACAAAATGGCATTTTAATTATGAAAATTGGTTGATAATTGAAGATTTAACAGTAATTTTTATGATTTTCCAAAACGCACAAAAATTTCAGGCACTATAATTACAAATTCCACCAAAAATACATGCTATCCCCAATATATTTTTTCACAACCATCCATTTCCTACTTCAGATATCCTAACAAACCCCCAAAAAAATATGGTTGTGCTTTGTTGTACCCTGGGGAGGGGTTGCCTATTTTTTTTCCAACCATACCACAGCACAAATTGCCAAATGCACAATATGCCATGAGCAAAATGATTTGTATATCCTTCAACTCACTCATCCCTCACCCTCCCAATTTAAACTCACTCCTCCCCCACCACTCCCCACAGCTTTCCTTTACACACCTCAACTTTCGCCATAAAGGTATCCAAAGGATCATCTTCACTGTCCGAACCTCCCTCGTGAAAGCGAGAGGGTGAGTTCTCGGCCGGAATGTAAGGCAGATCCGAGTACTTTGTACTCGAGGCTTCATCTTCATCATCATCAAAATACCTGCACAACAGGCAAGAACGAATAAACTACAAAACAAAGGTGTATTAAAAACATGGTGAGGAATGACTGGGTGTGCTGGAGATGTTTTGTGAGCAACAGCACACCAGACACGGTGGCATAATGGTTAGATCTTCTGCTCTCAGTCTGCTAAATCGGCAGTTTGAACCCCAGCCAAGTCACACCCAAGACTAAAATTAGAACATGCTGCTTTCTTACTTGATGCTCAGCATTTAAAAAGGACAGAGCAGGGATAATCAACAATCGGTTGTCAACAATTGTGCAGACTTTGATGGGCATAATGGCCTCCTGTGTTGAATTTCCTTGGACGGGAACTCGATTCTTTAACATATCTTACATCGCATTGTATGCTAATAGCAGCAGCGAGAGCACAATGTGGCATACGGCAACAGGTGTGCAAATTCTTACGATGACCAAAGCTAAAACAACAAATTAATTTGAAAATAAAATCCACAGCTGTATTTTTCATTTGTAATTTTATCCCCCCCCCCAAATAAATAAATAAAGCCTCCAATTCAATTCAGTCCAACAATATAATTAGGAAAACTAAAAGGGCACTTGGTAGAGTGCATACTTCCACTACATAATGCCTGATCCACAGGAACATATCGGGCACAATACATTTTTGAAATATCATGCTATATATCGTTTTTGGACCTATCTCTCAACGGTGAAGAATCATTTAAAAAAATGTAATAGTTCTCGTATCCAGATCCGGATCTTCACCAAAATCAAATCTATTAATCGTGGTCACACGCCCAACATGCCCACCAAGTTTTGTCCGAATCCGTCCACAACTTTTTGAGATATCATGCTGTATATCATTTTTGGCCCAATGTCTCAATGGTGAATAATCACTTTAAAAAATTATAGTAGTCAGATCCGGATCCGGATCTTCACCACCAAAATCTAATCAGTTCATCATTGTCACACACTGAACCTGTCCACAAAATTTCAACCGGATCCATCCACAAACAGACAAGAAGAGGTGAAAACAAAACCTCCTTCACCTTCAGTGGTCGAGTTAATGAGAGATTTTTTTTTATATATATTTCATGATTTTACATTTGCAGGATGATTCTTCATGTTGTTGGAGTAAAGTTGTGCTGGATTGGAAAATGTTACAGGTAAATTTGGCTAATCGATGTGTACAATAATTTAGTAAACTAGTGGGCCCATTGGTCCATTGGAACACATTTTCATTGGTCTTCACGGCCTTGTAGCATACATACCTGGTGTGCTGCTTGAGCATGAGCTTGCTTTTCACCAAGCCCAAATGTATATGTTCATTACTATTATTGCCAAATGATACTATTCTTCATATTATTATTGGTGTTCATATTATAAGTCTTAATATATGTTTTGTTGCAATGTCATCATTATTTTTGTTATTTACCCTCGTTGCCTCCGCCACCAAAGGTGAAGGTGGTTATGTTTTCACCCCTTTCTGTCTGTGTGCTTGTTTGTGTGCAGGATATCTCAAAAAGTTGTGGACGGATTCGAATGAAATTTTCTGGACAGGTTGGGCGTGTGACAAGGACGAACCGATTCGATTTTGGTGAATATCCGGATCCAGATTATGAGAATTATTTAATTTTAAAGTGATTCTTTACCATTGAGAGACAGAGCCAAACATTATAGGTAGCATGATATTTGAAAAATGTATTGGTCTTGATATGTTCTTGTGGATCAGGCACTGCGCGGCAGAGGTATGCGCTCTACCGAATGCCCTTCTTGTTTATTTTGTAATTAGAATACCATGCTGTGGAAGGACCTATAAAGCTGCTCGACACAACTTAGCATGGCGTGCGTTTAAAACATGGGAATTCTTCTGGGCTCTTTGTAGTTAATTAGCCCAAGCAACTCAGAAGATCATGACGATCACTTTGGTGCATCACAATCCACAAAAACACACACATACGCACGCGCGCACACACACACACACACACACACACACACACACACACACACACACACACACACACACACACACACACACACACACACACACACACACACACACACACACACACACACACACACACACACACACACACACACACACACACACACACACACACACGCGCAAAATCTGGATAAGAAGCATATGCACTTATTTTTACGTGGAGTGGAACAAATATGCACTTATTTTTACATGGAGTGGAACAAATATGCGCTTATTTTCCATATGTGCTCATACATATTCAAAAACCCATGACCTGTGCTTATAATGGTAAATGTTCTTCAGATTGGCTGCACCTATGTCAGCTTTTACGTCATTGCAATTTAAATTGTCCGGACCTCGGAAACAAATACTAAATACATTTCCAGTCCTGGAACACGTATCCATTTAAACTTCGCAACAAGTTCGTTTTCCATGTCCAGGTAAAAGGCCCAACTTTCTCTCCCTATCTTCTTTGAACATTTCTCACTGAACAATTATTTCCTCATTCTTTATCATTCACATCAAAGTCCTCGTGTTAAGTCCGAATTTATGAAACGTCTGTTACTGGTTCTTACACGAGCCCTAAAACATGATAATCTCAATCTTCTTTTCATAGTGTGTCATTAACGCTTCACTGGCGTGTCCATTTTGATCGTGATGAAAAACGATGTTTCACGACCCTTTATCATCAAGTCATAAAACACTCTTTTACGACCCATGATAAAGAACGTACAGCTCATGTAAGTACCAGTCCCAGACGTGTAAGAAACTCGGACTTAAAGTTTACGTGCCAATAAAACACAAAATACTGTTTTGTTGCAGTTGATAATATTATCAGTTTTCAAAGCCTTACGATGACGTTTTTAATGTGCGCTTATTATTCAAGAAGAAATAAAATAGGAAGGCTCATGTGTGCTCATTACCTCCACCACCAAAGGTGAAGGTGGTTACGTTTTCACCCCTGTCTGTCTGTGTGCAGGATATCTCAAAAGGTTGTGGACGGATTCGGATGAAACTTGGTGGAAATGTTGGGTGTGTGAGAAGAAATTGATTCGATTTTGGTGAAGATCTGGATACAAGGATTATTTGATTTTTAAAGTTATTCTTCACCGTTGAGAGATAGGGCCAAAAACTATTTATAGCATGATATTTCAAAAATGTATTGGGCCCAATATGTTCCTGTGGATTAAGCATTGCGGGGCGGAGGTATGCGCTCTACCGAGTGCCCTTCTAGTTTTTCATATGCGCTTATAGTCATACATACGCTTATTACCAATATTCTACTGTATGTAATATTGTTACGAATCTGGAAACCATTCGCCTTCACACATACAGTTGACCCAAAGTTTAGTTATTTCATTAAGTATATGTGGATAGTTAGAATCCCTCACCTATGTCTAATGGGAATTTCATGTGTGCACTGCGAGTTTCTCTCTTGTTAGTTTTCTACATCAACCCCCTCCACTCCTTCAGCTCCATTACGCACGTGTTCAAGGCCACAAACGTAGACAAAGTTTCCATCACCTCAGAGCCGACCCCGCCCAGCCAGATGGAATGTTCCCCTCGTCCAATCGGAGGTGAGATCACCTCAGAGCCGACCGCGCCCCAGCCAGATGGAATGTTCGCCTCGTCCAATGAGGGGAAGACACCGATCGCCCGACGCCCCCTGACCAATCCGGAGGCGAGTTACCTCAGAGCGGATCCCTCCACCCACCCGGGGGAGGGATAAGAAGGGTGGCGAGCTGTCTCAGGGGGGGTCTCCTTTCCGGGGTTCCTTGGTGGTCGGTGGTCGTGTTGGTGCTCGTGGTGGTGGTGGTCGTGGCGGAGGTGTTTCGTGGTGCTCGTGTCGTCGATCGTCGTTCGTGGCTAGCCGGGTCGTTCGTGGGATCTTGGCTGCGCTCGGTGGATTCTGGGTCATGGGTTCGAGTCCCACCGTGGTGGGTTGTGTTGGAGCGCTCAAGCTGGGGATCCCCGTTCCCTTCCACGGACTCAGAGTTCCACAAGTGCAGGTCGGTGAAACCGCACGAGGTGGCCAGGTACCCGGCCAGACTCTGACCCTCAGCTCGCCTTCCCTCCCAAGCTGAAGAGCCGAATAAAGACCCACAAGGTCCATTTCTTTTTAGGTGTGTGTGTCGGTCTGTGTCCAGTCTGATAAGTAGAAATCGTTTCAGTGATTGCCATTGTACATTTGCCTGCATTTTGTATTCGAGATCAAGTCTGCTCTGTGTCTCCCTCCCTATTCCCTTTGTAAATAAATAACTGTTAAATGTTCCAGTTCATTGTCTGTGTTTACTTTCATTGACCCAGTATGGTTCGGGCTTGAGAATCAGGGAGGCCGATTGTGCCGTAAATGGTTATTTGGGCCGGCGCGGCTTTGGTAATTCCCGCTCGTTTACGCCGGATCAGAGTCGGTAACAACGACTCAGTTCGGACAATGCCGGCCGAGGGTGTGGCTTCCCCGGTAGCTAGATCACGCGGCTAATTAGGTAAATTGGAATCAGACAAAAAGTCCCTAACCGCGCGGTCAAAATATTGGCGTCCACAGTCCATTAAGCGACCCGTCGACTTCGGAGTTATCCGGAGTGACAACCTTCAATTCCGGGTGTTCGGGTGGAGACGACCCAACTGCTCCATCGAGCGGTCGTTCCCCGCCACCGAACCCCGGCACCACAACAATATGAGGGGTGTTAAAAAGGTTGTTTTCAGTGGCACCCAAGTAGCAGCGGTTTTGTGAGCATTGTAAACATCTCTGTACCTAAACTCAACAAAAATAAAAACTTTACACTTGTTTCAAAGTCAATAATTTGAACACTTTGGAAAATAGGTTTGAAATAATGATTGTATTCAATTCTCTTGTCATTAAAGATGCTATAGCATACAGATCATGTTTGTCATGGAATTGGTTCCACCGGAAATGCGACGACAGTGTCCATGATCAAAAACTGTGAGTCACAACTTAGTGAAATCATGTCAATATCAGGTGTGTCCTCCATGGGTGTTCACAACTGCGATACAATGTCTCCTCATGTATTGGATGATGCGTCTGAACACAGCTTGGGGAATGCGCCGCCATATTTGTACCAACATGGCACCAAGCTCCTGCAAATTCTGTGGAGGGTTCCTTACTTGATGGAGCCGCCTGCCTAACACATCCGACATATGCTCTATGGGGTTGAGGTCAGGAGATCTTGAGGGCCACTCCATGACATTGATGCCAGCGTCCCTGAGAAAATTCGTTGTTAAATTGGCCGTACGAGGTCTGGCGTTATCCTGTGGGAAAGTCAGACCTGGGCCATGAGCTGCCATGAATGGTAAAAGCTCTGGAACGAGCACCTGATCCCTGTATGCTGCCGCATTAAGGTTTCCCTGGATGACAATGAGTCGGGATCGAGCATGACCGTTGATACCACCCCAAACCATAACGCTACCGCCCCCAAAGCGATCCACTTCCTGTACGCAACACTGGGCATTGCGTTCTCCTCGTCTTCTCCACACCCTTACCCTTCCATCAGCAAAAGTTAGTGTGAACCTTGATTCGTCACTAAACAGAACCCTATTCCAATCTCGCTGGGTCCATCTCAGGTGCCGTCGTGCCCAAAGAAGACGTTGGCATCGATGGAAACGGGTTAGAATTGGTCCACGATATGACCGCCGTGCATGAAGACGAGCAGAGCGCAGACGATTTCGAATGGTTTGGGCAGTCACTCGACCTCCAAACAATTCATTCTCAGTGGATGTGGCAGTGACAAACCGATTACGCAAATGACGCAAGACAATCTGTCGGTCTTCTGCGCGTGACGTAACACGTGGTCGACCAGGACGGGGGCGGTCAGCTGTGGTGCCAGTTTGATGGAGACGTGTCTGGAGGTTATGGATGGTCTGTCGACTGCATCCCATAACCCTCGCAACGTCAGTGACGGATGTTCCCGTATTCAGCATGCCAATGGCACGTTCACGCTGAATGTTTGACAGTCGTGGCATTGCAAATTAACGAATAATTAACCATAAAACCTTGTTTTTCTGAGATGATACTCTCCTCTGCTACCTTGAGATCAATTGCAGGTGTATCAATAGGCCACGTGACTTGTGTCACGTGGAAACGTGATTTTAGCGTGCAGTACTTTGTTAGGTGCTACGTAGGCCCGACCAGTAGAATGAATGTGTGAAGTAATGCCCTCGACAATGCCTTTAACCATAATCACAACAAGAACTCTTTCAAGAAAAGTTTCTAAACACTATTTGACAAATAATGAGTGTCAAGTTTTTATTTTTGCTGAGTTTATACTTGTGATATGCTCTTCTTTTCATGAATGAGATTGTTGCTTCAGAGTTCAACCCATATTCACTACATCGTACAATGAGGTATCTTATTAAAACTGATCAACAACAAACGAGCCTAGAGCAAACCATACAAGATGAATGACTGCATGGCGATTGGCTTGAGTAGGCTGGAACGCAACACCAGCATTCTCAGCAGCCTCGACAATGCTGGAGCAGGAGGCCCCATGTAGAGACACTCCGACATCAGATTTGCTTAGAAGGTGGGAGCTCTCAATCCTCTAAGTGCTGGGTGTCACACATTTGGTTTGCAGACTCCGCTATTATGAATTTTTGAGCAGACTGACTGTTACTGATCAAAGCAAACGTCATTTGTAATCCTTTTTCCTGAAACCGTGTCAAGCACTCTCTGGTAGTGGTCGGTTACTTTCTTGAACTGCTGCACTTCATGTGGTTGCCATGCTCCCACAACGCTGCTCGTTTGAGGGAAGGTGCTCTCACATGTCGACCCAGCTACGATGAAGAAAGGGCAACATATAATATGTCGGAGACTTGGAGAGGGACATGGAGCTGATGGTGTTCCATGCATCTGAATCCCGTGTGATTCTCGATGGAAGAGGTCACAGATTTTGGAGATGCGGCTGAAGTAAGCTTGGTGAGGTGCGCTGCAGTATCTCTCACAAATACGAGTAGTGCACAAACTGATGGTGAAGGGGATTAACGTTTCAGTTTGTGCACGAGGATCCAATAAGGTGGACTACCTTATACTTGTGGATGTTCTAAAAGCCCAAGTGGCACAAATCAAAGCAAATGGAGAGTTTGCTATCACACTCCTGACATGTGTCTTTTAGACGTTTCATGGGTTTTCAGGAGTCAGGTGATGCACCACTCACACCAGGATGCATCACATCTGACCGGTTCTCATCGCCACAACACTCGTGTGGTTTGTCCGTGATTTTAAACATTGCCTGCTAATACCTCTAATTTGGACTGCATTATTTTGTGAAGTGTACCATATCCAGA
>NC_140963.1:63271496-63306496 GCF_056783735.1 Eptatretus burgeri | reverse complement strand
ACAGGATGTGCCAGCGCGGGAGAGCCGAGCCAAGGGTAACGGGGCTTCAGTTACCCAGAAGGTGTTCAGATCGCACGGGACTTAAATAGCACTGGATGAACGATCGGGCTCGGTGTACGGCATTTGTATGTATGAACCTAGTTGTATCCCATATCTCAATGTGCTTATGTATTTTGTACGGTTAGGTAGTAAAAGGATAAACCCTCGGCCTTAACCTGTTCAATATGTCCACTAATAATCCGTTGAGTTGTACTCCTAAAACGGACTGGAGGAAGTGTTGCCTCTGTCAGACTGATACAAAAGAAGAGTTGAAGTCTCCCCCAACCTGTTATGAGTGTAGTTCTGATGGTTATTCCATGATAGCAAAAAACCTACCACAATTTCAGGCAATCCACCAGTTACCGATCAGGTTAGACACATCCAGATTGGATGAAGGAGGTGGTATTGAGGATACACTGAGGCGAAAGTGCCAAGTACCACCAAAATTGTCGCAAAATGTTTGACAGCTATAAACTTGGGATTGCCACTAAAAGAGCAGCTGAAATTCAAAATGATCCAGGAGAAGGGCACTCAAAAATGTGAAGAACTAGCATGGAAGTGCAATGGTATTTCCGATGTGAAAAGATACAACCAAAGTCAAAGTTGCGACAAGCCATGACCATGCAGCGAAATGAGAGGCTTAATGAATGTGCTCGCAATCTTAATGATGGTAAGCTTTTGGCTGTCTTGAGCGGTGGATATGTGGTTGCCCTGGAACTGAGATACCACTACTCTTGCTTAACAGCTCTGCATCATAGAGAGAGGGCACACATTGCAGCCAAGAACAAAGAAAAAGTCCAGTCATCCAAAGAAAAGGAAGTCTTCCCTTTGGTGTTCTCTGAACTTCTTACCTATATCATTGAGACAAGAAACAGCAGTGATGGGCCTGTTTCGTTTCGACTTGCTAACTTGGTGAGTCTTTACAAGGAAAGACTTGAACAATTTGGAACAGATATTTGAAACAATTTGGAACATCAGTCTTGATGGCTTAAGTCCTTGCAACCACGAGGAAGCCGACTCCAGAATCTTCACTCATGCTCTTCATGCAGCCAAGCAACAGATGACGTCTTTGTTGATTAAAGCATGTGACGCAGATGTTCTCGATGTTGCAGTCAGTGTTTCTGCTACCCTCCAAGACGCAGGCATGGAAATGCTGTGGGTTGAATTTGGCCAGGGTCAGTTCATTAAGTGGTTGCCAATTCATGACATGGTGGCGAATCTTGGCCCAGACAAATCCAGTGGCATGCTGTTCTTTCACGCCTTCACTGGCTGTGATATTCTGTCAGATTTTCGCAGAAAAGGCAAAAAAACTGCATGGCAGGCATGGGAGGTTTACCCTCAAGTGACTCCCGTCTTCAAGAAGTTAAGTCAGTACCCACCAGTCGTGGAAAATGCAGAATACAACGTCCTTGAGAAGTTTGTGATCACCATGTACATGGCACATGCTCCCATACCTGACCTGACCTGACAAGAACAGCACTATGGACAAAGTTGATGAGGCAAGACTGGACTTGTTCGCTCGGAAGCAAAGGTCTTATGATGCCATTCTACCGACAAGTGCAGCTCTCATACAGCATGTCAAACGGTCTGCCAACCAAGCAGGCTGCATATGGGGCCAGGCAACAGTGTGCAAAATGCAAACTGAAAGCCCTGCTAACTGGGGGTGGCAGAAAGATGGTGAGTTCTGGCAAGTCTTTTGGACGACCCTTCCACCCATTGTCCACCAGAGTTGTCAGCAGTTAACAAAATGTGGCTGCAAGACGGAATGCCGAGGGCGATGTAAATGCTATCGCTTCAGTCTCAAGTGTACACAGTTGTGTGCATGCAAATATGAGGACTAAATGATTGACTAATCCACCACGTAAATCAAAAGATAATAATTTCCTGCTGTATATGCTATATTATTCTTCATTTTTTTCTTTTTGCAAAATGTAGCGCTAAAAGAGCCTGTCGTCATTTAGTTCCGGCCATATCATCTTAGATTTCAAAAATTACTAATTTGTAAGTGCAGAAATGGATTTTTCGAACTCAAAAACATATATTTCGATGCATAGAACATTAAAATAGCATTATTCCATCAAAATTTAGCTCAAACACGGATTCAAACCACTTCAAATGGTGGCCATCTTGAAAAATTACGGCCATTTTGTTTTTCAACGTGGTTAACGTACTTTTCTGAGAGAATAGGTCCTGGAGCACATGTATACCAAATTTGGTGCTTGTACCACCAAGTGAAAGATTATTTCAGTAATCTGCTGCACTATCAAACCAAACAAAGAACTCCTCCAAACCAATCACTTTACTTTCCACATCCGACAAAGTAACAGAATGCTGACGAATTGCACTCTTAAATGCTCAAATCCCACTCTCACACACCCAACATGGATTCAGATCAAAACACTCCAAAAAAAATCTTCTCAACAAAACGCTTTTGATGGCTTCAACAGTAGAAAACCACCAAAACACACTATTCTCACTACGGTAGACAACAGCAAAGCATTTCACATACTCATGCACCACATTGCACAACCACCTGAGAACATATTATTACGGTTCTAAGAACCGTATGTATACAAGACATACAGTTGTCCCGAAGTTAGTTATGCCATTAAGTATATGTGCACATAGAACCCCTCCTTGTGTGTAGTGGGGGGGAGGGGTGCGTTGCGATGTTTTTTTAGTTAGATTTTAAAATCTTTATATCCCCTCAATCACGATCCACGGTACCATAGTGCTTGCAGCCCTCGGTTCACTGGCCACAGCGCATCATTGTCCGTCTGCTGTCTCCGGAGGCTCGCTCCGAGGCAGAATCTTCACATCCGCAGTTCCTTTTTGGCTTCCCAAAACGTTCCAATTCATTCTTGGTTGTACCACCGTCCACCTTCCTCAAACACGCGTGGAGTGGGCGGGCTTTCCCGGCCTGGCCGAAAACCCGCCCAGAAAGGGCGGACCCCATGAAAGCCCTGTCCAATAAGGACGGACGGTGACGTCAGCTTCGCCAAGGCCCCTCCCCGACCTTGGGGATCTATAAATTACGACACCATCCTCAGTGTAGTAGTGAGAGAGTCGGAGAGTTCGTTGGTTGGTGCTGAGAGAGTTCGTTGTTGGTTGAGTGAGAGAGTTCGGTGGGTTCGTTGGCTGGTTGCAAAGAATGAAGGAAGGTCGTGATGGCGGAGTGCCTGCCCATGTCTCGCCTTGGCGGCCCGTCTATTGTGCTGGTCTGAGTACACCCGACCTTGACCGGGTCTCTCATTGGGTCCAGTCTGCTGCCCCGTTCTACCTTGGACTCCACGTTCTCCACCCGGGCTCCTTTGCAGACACGGTCCCCACACGTGCGGCTGTGGGCCGAACTGCACGACCTGTCGGGTGCCGTACAACAGAGCATCCCTTCCCTCAGAACGTTCAGGTACCAAAAGAACTGCGACCTCAGCTCCCTCCCTCCCTCCGTGGCTGCAAAAGTCCTTTGGCATTCAACTGGGTTTATTTTGTCTGAGTGTGCGTCTGAGTGTGTGGCACCTGTCTTATAAGTAGCATTCTATAAGATATTTTATCATTGTAAATCTTGCCTGTATTATTCTTGCAACAAGTCTGCTCTGTGTCCTCTTTTGTAAGTTGCTATAAAATTGTCGCACGACATCTCTCTTCAGTCCCCTGCATAACACCCCAATAAACCTTTTGATGTGCCACATGACTTTCCTCGCCCGAGTGTAAATAAATTATTGTTGAAATGTTCCCAGTTCGTTTTTGTCTTTTCCTTCATTGGTCCAGCATGGTTCAGATCCAAGTTTAGCCGGGTCTTTATCCCCGATAATCTGTTCATTCTAGCCGGTACATCCTTGGCAGTTCCGCTCGGCTGCATCCGATCCGGAGTTGGTCGTTGGTCGTTGGTACTCTACCGTAGTTGGTAGGGTGATCCGGTTCGGGTAAGGCGTACCGAGGGCGTGGTTCCCCGGTAGTCGAAACCGCGTGGTTAATTTGGTAACTTGGTTCGAGACAAGAAGACCCTATGCTACGCAGTTTAGGTATTGCTGTTCACGGTCGGTTCAGCGACCCGCCGCGTCACGGAATTATCCGTGAGCAACGGCCTACAATTCCAGGAGTCTGGTGGGAGACGACGTTATTTCCCCAACCTAGTGGTCGTTCTCGCCACCGGACCCCAGCCCGCAACAATACATACAGCCTCAAATGTGGTCGACATAACCATTACCTCAAACCACAGCAACATAAACAGTCACAGCACAACTTCAACACTTCCTCAGCACCTAACAAACTTCGCTCACCATCAACAGAGTAAAAGCAGCCCCCTCAAAAATCAAGTCACTCCAACAAATTACACCGAGGTACAAAGACCACACATCATGCAAGCAACATCCCGGTATATCTTGCACAAACGACACACACAAACGACACACACACAAACGACACACACACAAACGACACACACACAAACGACACACACACACACACACACACACACACACACACACACACACACACACACACACACACACACACACACACACACCAAGCACAACCAGGTTGGACAAACGGCACTTTCAACACCAAAAGTAAATAACAAACCACACATCTGGGGCCTATATAAAGTCTACACCCCCTTTCAAAAAAAAGAATTTTTTTTTTGTATGCCTTGTCGAGGCTCGTATGAGAACTAACACAATGCACAGCAAGGGGGGCATGAGACAAGAGGGGCGGGAGTGGGAAGGACAAAACAGTGGGGAACAGAGACATTAGGAGATCTGTGGAAGGGAGAGGGATGGGGCAGGGAACATGGGGAATACAAGATAGACATTACAAGGATTTTCAGGAAGGAAAGAAGGGAATTTTAAGGAGGTGGGCTTGGGTGGATTAACGGGGGAAGAAAAGATCGAGGTTTTGGATGGGGAAGATAAGAGGTGGTGGTGAACAGTTGTTTTGAAGGCCTGGAGGGAAGAAAGGGATTGAATAGAGTGAGGGAGTTTATTCCAAAGGCGGGAAAAAAGAGGAATGAAAGTGAAGGTGAGCAGCGATTCGTGATTTTGGTAGTTTTACCAGAAGGGGGTTGTTGGTGGATCTTGAGGACAAATCGCAGAGAGAGCAGGGGGGGAGGCTGGAGAGGAGACAGAAGAAGATAGAAAGACCACCGACCAGCCTGCGGTGAGAGAGTGAGAGGCCCAACGACTCAGCCTCATCACGGGATATGCCAATGATCCGAAATGCCTTGGTTTCCACAGCGTGAAGCCCAGAAAGGTGGGAGGCAGGAGCACCAGTCCAGAGGGGAGAGCAGTACTCCAACAGGCTGCGGACAAAAGCTTTATATGTGGTCAGGAGCTCAGGTGGGCTGAGGAAGGACTTTGCACGACGGAGGATTCCCAGTCGGCGACTGGCTTTGTCGGCGAGGTTTGAAATGTGGCTTTCCCAAGAAAGGTCATGGCAGATAGTGAGAACAGAAGCTCGAATGAAAGGATTTCTTCCAGAGGATTGTTCAGAAAGTGGATGGAGGGGGGGGGGGGTCCAGACGGTCCTTTCTGGGAGACATAGTGAGAGTGTGAGATTTGTCCGGATTGAAAGACATGTTCAACGTGTTGGACCAGTTTGTGATTTTATCCAGATCCGTAGTGAGCGAAGAAGCTGCTGATTGACGGTCTGAGGAATGACAGATGGTACGGCAGCGGGTGGAATCATCAGCAAAAGGATAAAGAGGATTTTCCAGAGAGTCGGAGAGATCATTGAGGAAAACCAGAAAAAGAACAGGGGCCAGAATACTACCTTGAGGAACTCCAGCCTGGACAGGAAGGGGGGATGAAAGAACCCCATTTAGGGCAACACGTTGACTGCGACAGGAGAGGAAGTCTGCGGGACCATGAGTGGAGATGGCCTGGGATAGCAGAGGAAGAGAGTTTGGTGAGCAGGGCAGGGTGTCAGACCGTGTCAAAAGCACACGATATGTCTAGGGATATGGCTCTGATTTCATGTCCGGCATTTCGGACCTCCATCCATTGTTGGGAGAGCAGAAGCAACATATCCAGGGTGGAGTGACCTGGTCTGAAACCAAATTGAAGATCGGAAATCAAGCCATTGGGGAAGAGGAAGGATTTTATGTCTGAAGCGAGGATGGATTCCATAACCTTGCTGATGATTGGGAAAAGGCTGATTGGTCTGTAGTTGCAGGGATCTGTTTTGCACCTTTTTATGCAGGGAAGTAATTTCCAAGGAAGTAATTATGCAGGGAAGGAAATCCAAGCTGATTTCCAAGCAGATGGCAGATGACCTTGAGCAAATGAAAGGGTGAATACAACAGAGAGAGGGTGAGTAAGAGCAGAAGAGCAGGTTTTTAGGACATGTGGGCTGATGCCTTCTGGACCGGTTGCAGAATCTGAGTCGAGGTTTGACAGCAAGCTCTCCACCTTGTCAGGAGAAAAAGGACACAGAGTCCAGGGACAGTTGGGTGCGACTGGGTAAGGTGGGTGGAGAAAGCGATGGGTTTTGGACACAAGATTTAGCTGCAAACACCGAGTTCAGGCATTCAGCCTTTTCACGTGAAGAACGGCCATTTGAGGTAAGGGAGGAGATGGAGGAGGGGAACATACACCAGAAACAGATTTGATTAGATATCACCAGGATTTGAAGGAGGGAGAGAGGTTTGAGAGTTCGGATTTGAGCTTGGAAAGATGTTGTTTTCTGGCTCTCCTGAGGGTAGATACACACTTGTTCCGAGCTTTGTGGAAGGAACTGAGATTACTCTCAGTTGGGTTTGCTTTTCATGAGGCAAAGGCAAATTCTTTCAGGACAACTGCCTCGCCACAAGGGTGGGAGGAAGGGTAGGACAACTGAAGACGAGAGGGGATAAATCTGTGCATGAGGGAGAGCAAGTTTCTTTGAAGGAATTCCCAGGATGAGTTGACGTTGGAGAAAGTAGCGATTGGAAACCAGTCTCTAAGTTTGATAGCTGCTTGGAGACCCTGCCAGTCGGCTTGAGTGAAATGCCAGACTCGACGGCTGTGAGGTGGTTCTCTGATAATAGCCAGAGAGATGTCCACTTTCACAAGGACGTGGTCAGAAGAACCGATTGGAGCAGGGGAAGAGCAGCAGATATTGTCAGGGAAATTTGTCAAAATCAGATCCAGAAGAGATGGAGTATCATTGGTTGAGATCGGGTCGGGAAGTTGACCGATTGAGTCAGTCCCAATGAGTAGCAAAAAGCTTTTTGCTGAAGTGCCATGACAGGTGAGAGTGGTACCCACACCGAGCCAGCGGGCATGATGACAATTTACGTCACCACATATGAGGAAGAGAGAGTTTGGATGAGAAGATAGAAGTTGGTCCATGTTTTTGGATAGTGAGGTGTAGATGGAGTCATCACTGTTTGGTGGACAGTACAGTACACATATAAACATGAGGTGGGAGTGGAGGGGAAGCCGTAGCCAGAGGTATTCCTGGGGGTGTGGGGGAGTGAGGGGAGTGCATGGAGAGTGAGGAATAGAGTCTTTGATGAAGAGAGCAACTCCTCCACCAGGACAAGGCTCATGTCTGTCATATGTCATATCGACAGACGAGTCGATCTCCGGCACCTCGAACCCGATCACTGCCAAGCCAACCAGACCAGACGAGTCGATCTCCGGCACTTCGAACCCGATCACTGCCAATGGTTAGGGAGTAACCAGGGAAAGATACTTGGGAGTCAGACACGTCTTTGGGGAGGAAAGTTTCTGTTAGGCAGATTATGTCTGGTTTGTCAGTGGCAACCTGTATGGAAAGATCTGAAAGTTTGAGCGAAGGCCCTGGATATTTGAGGTCCACACTCTTAATGAAGAGGGAGGGGAGGAGGCTTTGGGTGCAGGGGGTGGGAGAGGAGGAGGGTAGGACAAGGGACAAGCCAGGGAGGTAAGGAGGGTTGTTGAAAGTGTGTGGGGGATTGCAGAATAGCTCGGGGAGGGGGCCGGATGAGGAGGAGAAAAGACTCTGTGGTGCTGGGGGAGAGGGTGGACAAGAGAGGGGCAGAATGCGGTTGAGGATTTGAGGAGGTGGAGTGAAGAGATGGAGGTGAGGGCAGTGGAAGGAGGCAGCTTTGTGGAAGAGGGGGGGGGGCAACTTTGAGAAGAGTGAGTGAGGGGGTGAATGGTGGGAGAAGGGTGAGTGGGGAGAGTTGAGGGAGAAAGGTGAGGGGGAGTTTTTTGAGAAAGGTGAGAGGGAGGCTTGGAGGGAGAAGAGTGTGATTGTTGCTTTGAGAGGGAGGGGTGAGAGGGGTGAGTTGACACTGAAATTGGAAAAAAAAAGAATGGTTGATGGAAAGCTAACATTCATAGCAAACTGGGTTTTTTTATTTTTAGGTTACAGATGCGATTAAACACATTTCTTGATGAATGCAATAAAGGCGAATTAAGAGAATGGAGAGAAGAAATGCTGTAACAGTTGGATTTTTTTGGCAAGGTATGAAGGAGAGGTCAAATTGAGAGCAGTCTGTTTAAATAGTCGAAGAGTAGTGGAAGATAAATTTCTTGCAGAGATAAATTTTCACGTTTTGTCACCTCATAGCCTGGAATTAAATTACATTAAAACAGACTTTTTCCTTTATTTACACATCGTAACCCACAACTTCCAAGTGAAAAACAAATTCTACAAATTTCAGAAAATTAATGATATCTACAAAACTAGAATATCTTGGTTTGATAAGTGTCCACCCCCCTGAGATGACACTTGGTGGAAACACCTTTGACAGCAATTACAGCTGTGATTCTATTTTGATAGATCTCTACCAACTTTGCACATATTTGCCTATTCTTCTGTACAAAACTGTTAAAGCTCGGTCTAGTTGTGTGGGGAGCATTGATGGACAGCAATGTTCAAGTCATATTAAAGATTTTCGATTGGATTTACATCGGGGTTCTGACTGGGCCACTCAAGGACATTTATCATTTTGTTCCTTCATCACTCCAGTGTCGATCTGGCTACGTGCTTCAGGTTGTTGTCATGCTGAAAGGTGAACTTCCGTCCCAATTTCAGCATTCTTGCAGAGAGCAGCAGGTTTTCCTCTCGGATTTTCTGTATTTTGCTCCATCCATTTTACCTTCTATCCTGACAAGTGCCCCTGTCTATATTGATGAGAAACATCCCCATAACTTGATGCTGCCACCGCCATGACTCACAGTAGGGATGGTGTTCCTTGGGTGATGTCCTGTGTTGGGTTTACGTCAAATGTAACGTTTTGCATTTTGGCTAAAAAGTTCCATCTTGGTTTCATCAGACCACAAAACATTTTGCCACATGGCTTCAGAATCTCCAGAGTAGCTTTTTGCATACCTCAAACGGGACTCAAAGTGGGCTTTTTGAGTACAGTAATCCCCCGCGATATCACGGTTCACCTATCGCACCCCCGTTTCATCGCGGGTTTTCCCTTGGAACCTCACTAATTTTTTCTGCGGATTTCCCCGGTATATCGCGGAATTAAAATGTAAAAGATAAATTATTTAAGCAATAAATTATAACGCGTGGCGCTCAACCAGTCACACAACGCACAAAAGCGAGGCCAGGTTATCTAGCACCTTACAGAAGGTTAAGGTGCTAGATATACTTCGGGAAGGAAAAAGGTTTGCCGCGGTTGGACGAGCACTGCCAAACCGACCAGACCGGCCAAGTCGATCTCCGGCACCTCAAACGTGATCAGTGCCAAGCCGACCAGACCAAATGAGTCGATCTCCGGCACCTCGAACCCATCACTGCCAAGCCGACCAGAACAGACGAGTCGATCTCCGGCACCTCGAACCCATCACTGCCAAGCCGACCAGAACAGACGAGTCGATCTCCGGCACCTCGAACCCGATCACTGCCAAGCCGACCAGAACAGACGAGTCGATCTCCGGCACCTCGAACCCGATCACTGCCAAGCCAACCAGACCAGACGAGTCGATCTCCGGCACTTCGAACCCGATCACTGCCAAGCTGACCAGACCAGATGAGTCGATCTCCAGCACCTCAAACCCGATCTTGCAACATTACTGAGTTTACCATACTGAGTTTAGAATGTGTTTTCACTGTTTTTTATTCCATTATTATTTTCTGTACATTTTTATGCTTGCAAATGTTTTCTTTATGTGTTTAAAATGTGTTTTGGGGAGGCTTCCATTAATCGCGGATTTTCACTTTTCGGGGGGGGGGGGTTGGAACGTAACCCCCCACGATAAACGGGGGATTACTGTAATGGCTTCCTTCTTGCCACCCTACTGTGCAGGCCAGAATTGTGCAGTGCTTGGCATGTCGTTGTCACGTACACAGTGATCAGTCTTAGCCATAAAGGCATGTAGCTCTTTCAAAATTGCCACCGGCCTCTTGGTGGCCTCTCTGATAAATCTACTCCTTGGTTAGTCATCCAGTTTGGAAGGATGGCCTGATCTAGGCAAGGTCTTGGTGGAACCATATGCCTTCCACTTCTTAATAATTGTCTTGACTGTGGTTCAAGGGTTAAATTGGTGTGTGATTTTGAAGGTGATTGATTACACCTATGCTAATTTACAATTGCTATAAGGGGGGTGGATACTTATCCAACCAAGGTATTCTCGTTTTGTATTTTTAATTAATTTTCTGAAATTTGTAGAATATGTTTTTCACTTGGAAGTTGTGGGTTATGATGTATAAATAAAAGTGGATAAAGTCTGATTTAATGCAATTTCATTCCAGGCTGGAGGCAACAAAAGGTGGACATTTTGAAAGGGGGTGTAGACTTTCTAGAGGCACTGTATATACAAACAGCAGATTAATTTGATAAATCAATGACCAAGCCAGTTCATCCAGGACTTCCAGCCTCTCAAAAACACATCTCAACAGCTTACAGACTAAACAAACCAAAGCCCCACACATCATCACAGGATGCAATTAACAACACCCATTGGGAATTCTGTTTAAAAAAAAAAAATCAAAAAAAATCAAAGACCACTTGGACATGAGAGGTGTGCAGTTCCTTGCAGCTGTAAATGCCAACCCGAATCACTGCAAATACATGTCCAACCACCCACGGACAAACCCCGACACACATTAAGACTACACCACAAACAAACTACGACATCCTCCAAACACATACCCCCACCAATCAACAACTGCAAAAAACATCCATACACATATCATAAACACAATCAATAACCTGGCCCGAAGCAGTACTAAACCTATCCATCGGCCCCATCCCCATTCTGGGCATTAAACCATCCATCCATTGGGACCATACTCTGTGCAGAGAGTTGGTGCTGCCAAAGGCTATTGGGCACAATCCTGGACGGGTCACCACTCTGACACAGGATACTCGAATGGCTTAATCATCCGAGCAAGGTGCTACTCACTTTGCCGACCTTGGAAAGATGACAGGCCGAGTCAACCCCACCTGGTATTAATTCAATGACCAAGCGGAATTTGAACTCAGGAACCATAGGATCCCAAGCCCGCCACCCTAACTATTAAACCACCACCCATCAACGGTGCAGAGAAATTACTCCTCAGCTCTGATTGTGTTCACCTTCATGTCTCCGCTGTGGACACCACCCGTAGCTTTTACAGTGCAAACAAACTCGATGACACCACCGACGAAACTTGCAACCCATGCCAGGCCACCCCACACACAATAAGACGCACCACAGTGTAGTCCTGGCTCCACAAAGGCAAGAGCACAACATCTTAGACATGAGGGATCTCTGTGTCACTCCCGGGAGATCGATTGGCTATCTCAGTGTCACGGGTACATTCTAGCAGGACTGACCGGGGCAAATCAATAACCACAGCAACCACGACAGCAGCAACAATAACAACAACTACGGGATATAAAACATCCTTTCACATGCTTCACTTCATTTCACATCCTCGTTGAGACTCACAGATAGACGTGCAATGTGTTTGTGAAGTACAACATGCTGTTGTTTGATTAAACCCATCAGCAAAGCGATGGGGATGCACGGCTAGTCGTATATAAAACAAAGTAAGACATTCATACGTGAGATGCTCTCTGCTCGTTGAGCTGGGTTCTCCCTCCGTTAAAAGTGCCATGAGTACAGTACTTATAATGAAGAATAACTCAGTTCAAAGTGCCGTGACTGACGAGCCAATGGACGAGAGCGACGACTCCTTTCCGTTTATGTAACGTGGTTCAAAAGTATGCAAAAATGTGATAAATGCCTAAAATAAATTGTGTGAAAAGAGATGGGAAGTTTGCTCAACATGCAAATAGAAAAACCACCACAAATACAGGATGTTCCCTCCAATAAGCATCCTCCATTGGAGGGGGTTGGCCGTTTACAAAATATTTTTTGCAAAGCTTAAAGGAAAATGTAAAAGTGCAAGCTCACGCATTTTCATCGTCGAAGGTAGGACGTTTGGCTCCAATTTTGTAGAAGGAAGAGCTGTGGACTGGCTGCTGATGACGACCCATTGGACCGGTGGTTGAGCCCGTGAGAAACACAGAGTGCGCAGGGTTGGCCAACTTCGGCTCTTCCTTCTTACTCGACATGGTGAAGCCACCAAAACCAAAGCCACGCTTCTGCCCAGGTCCTCCTTTGTTCCAGTTCATTGTGTCTGAAAGGAAAACATGATGAACTAGTATCATATAGTTACGGTAAGGAGGTACACTGGTGATTTTTGGTCAGGGTGTGCACGAGCTTGTATTGGGGAATATTCTGGGAAGCCTTTGGATATTCTGATAGGCTCACACTCATGTCCGCATCCACTGAGAAGTTAAAAAACAGTATATTTATTTAGCGGCTGGCAGGATAACCTCGAGGTATGCACACTCACCACGAAGATGTCGAGTCTGGATTTGAATCCTGACCTGGCTATAAAACGAGCATCCTGGTGTTTTGCAGGCGTGGCAAGGACATCAATGTATTGTCATGCTATGGATGGATGTTAGTCTGGGTGTCCTGTCTACCTGCATTAGTTGGTGGACATTAAAGATCCGACTATATCCTTCACAAGGAGCAGGCCAGCTGATGATTGCACTCAGAATAAATCCAATTTTCTACACACTCGATGATTATAATCATCAAATCAGGATAATTATCCTGCATTGCAGTGATGAAACGTCCAGGACGACAACCCTGAACCAAATGAACTTCCTCCTTGATAGTCTGATGCACCGTACTGCACAAGAAGGATAGATTTAAATTGTATCAGAACTTCTACTTCAGAATGATATTTTATTTCTAATGTAAATAATGTGAGGGGAAAATCGGTGTACCTTTACACAGTTTACAATCACACGTGAGGGGAATAACGGTATACTTTTACACAGTTTACAATCACACGTGAGGGGAATATCAGTGCACCTTTACACAGTTTACAATCACACGTGAGGGAATATCAGTATACTTTTACACAGTTTACAATCACACGTGAGGGGAATAACGGTGTACCTTTAAAGAGTTTACAATCACACGTGAGGGGAATAACGGTATACTTTTACACAGTTTACAATCACACGTGAGGGGAATATCAGTGCACCTTTACACAGTTTACAATCACACGTGAGGGAATATCAGTATACTTTTACACAGTTTACAATCACACGTGAGGGGAATATCGGTGTACCTTTACACAGTTTACAATCACATGTGAGGGGAATATCAGTATACTTTTACACAGCTTACAATCACATGTGAGGGGAATATCAGTATACTTTTACACAGCTTACAATCACATGTGAGGGGAATATCAGTATACTTTTACACAGCTTACAATCACATGTGGGGGAATATCAGTGCACCTTTACACAGTTTACAATCACACATGAGGGAATATCAGTGCACCTTTACACAGTTTACAATCACATGTGAGGGGAATATCAGTATACTTTTACACAGCTTACAATCACATGTGAGGGGAATATCAGTATACTTTTACACAGCTTACAATCACATGTGAGGGGAATATCAGTATACTTTTACACAGCTTACAATCACATGTGAGGGGAATATCAGTATACTTTTACACAGCTTACAATCACATGTGAGGGGAATATCAGTATACTTTTACACAGCTTACAATCACATGTGAGGGGAATATCAGTATACTTTTACACAGCTTACAATCACATGTGGGGGAATATCAGTGCACCTTTACACAGTTTACAATCACACATGAGGGGAATATCGGTATACCTTTACACAGTTTACAATCACACGTGAGGGAAATATCGGTGTACCTTTACACAGTTTACAATCACACGTGAGGGGAATATCGGTGTACCTTTACACAGTTTACAATCACACGTGAGGGGAATATCGGTATACTTTTACACCATTTACAATCACACGTGAGGGGAATATCGGTGTACCTTTACACAGTTTACAATCACACGTGAGGGGAATATCGGTGTACCTTTACACAGTTTACAATCACACGTGAGGGGAATATCGGTGTACCTTTACACAGTTTACAATCACACGTGAGGGGAATATCGGTATACTTTTACACCATTTACAATCACACGTGAGGGGAATATCGGTGTACCTTTACACAGTTTACAATCACACGTGAGGGGAATATCGGTGTACCTTTACACAGTTTACAATCACACGTGAGGGGAATATCGGTGTACCTTTACACAGTTTACAATCACACGTGAGGGGAATATCGGTATACTTTTACACCATTTACAATCACACGTGAGGGGAATATCGGTGTACCTTTACACAGTTTACAATCACACGTGAGGGGAATATCGGTGTACTTTTACACAGTTTACAATCACACGTGAGGGGAATATCGGTGTACCTTTACACAGTTTACAATCACACGTGAGGGGAATATCGGTGTACCTTTACTCAGTTTACAATCACACGTGAGGGGAATATCGGTATACTTTTACACCATTTACAATCACACGTGAGGGGAATATCGGTATACTTTTACACCATTTACAATCACACGTGAGGGGAATATCGGTATACCTTTACACAGTTTACAATCACACGTGAGGGGAATATCGGTGTACCTTTACACAGTTTACAATCACATGTGAGGGGAATATTGGTATATTTTTACACAGTTTACAATCACACGTGAGGGGAATATCGGTATACTTTTACACAGTTTACAATCACACATGAGGGGAATATCGGTGTACCTTTACACAGTTTACAACCACATGTGAGGGGAATATCGGTGTACCTTTCCACAGTTTACAATCACACGGGAGGGGAATATCGGTGTACCTCAACATAGTATACAATCAAATGTGAGGGGAATATCGGTATACTTTTACACAGTTTACAATCACATGTGAGGGGAATGTCGGTGTACCCTGACAGTTTACAATCACATGTGAGGGGAATGTCGGTGTACCCTGACAGTTTACAATCACATGTGAGGGGAATGTCGGTGTACCCTGACAGTTTACAATCACATGTGAGGGGAATGTCGATGTACCCTGACACAGTTTACAATCACATGTGAGGGGAATGTCGGTGTACCCTGACAGTTTACAATCACATGTGAGGGGAATGTCGATGTACCCTGACACAGTTTACAATCACATGTGAGGGGAATATCAGTGTACTTTTACACAGCTTACAATCACACGTGAGGGGAATATCGGTGTACCTTTACACAGTTTACAATCAGACGTGAGGGGAATATCGGTGTACCTTTACACAGTTTACAATCACACGTGAGGGGAATATCGGTGTACCTTTACACAGTTTACAATCACATGTGAGGGGAATATCAGTGTACCTTTACACAGTTTACAATCAGACGTGAGGGGAATATCAGTGCACCTTTACACAAAACAGTTACGAATTTCGCCCGCCCGGCGTGCGATCGGCCACATAACTCGAATCGCGACGCGTCGCCCACCGGAACGGACAAGTCAGTCGTGACCCTCTTGGAACTATCGCTAAGGAGCTAGTCACGGGTGGGGGTTTAACCTCACCACAACCCAGTCCGCATTTTACCCGTGCAAAATAGTGTGAATCGCCGAAAGTCGATATACCTAAGTACTCGCACGGGTCACCTACCAAGGGGTTGTACCACGCCACAGGTCGACTCCGGACACGAACCGCTTAAGCGGCTCGTTCCGTGCTACAGGGATAACCGAGCGGAGTTATCGTCGACCTTCACGGTTCAGATTGGTTACCGGGTGTTTTAAACCCACTATCAATCCCTTACGGGATGTAAGATGGAGATTCAACAAAGAAAAGGACGAAACGAAACGGGGGAACAGTTCAACAAGCAAGCACTTTATTTCACACAGGTAAGCAGGCAAATAGGAACAAAGCACTACGACCGAATAAAAGGCAATAATTTACAGCACAGTCACTTATACAGGTTTTACTTGTCGGACTGGCGCCACAAACACACATACAAAAGCCCGAAAAGAAAAGAAAAGAAAAGAAGTGACTTCCCTCATGGACCGTCGAGTCCTCCTCTCCTACTACCGTCAGTGCGGTCGCGCCTGGTTCCGGCCTCCCACGCGGCCGGCGAACGCTCTCCGGCACCCCTCGTCCGGACGCGCAGGTCCACCACAGGCCGCACTGTGGCACCTCCCGTCCGCGTCTCCACCAACAGGCCGCGCCGGGCCACGAGCGCGGGAATGAGAGAGGAGGAAGGGAGTGCTTTGGAGAGTGAGACCCAAGGAGAGAGACCAAGCCTTTTTTGAAGAGAGAGAGAGAGATCGAGCCTTCTTGGAGAGAGAGAGAGCTGGTGCCTTTTTCGGAGAGAGCTACTGCCAACATGAGCCACGATCAGAGAGCGCAAGCCTCGCGTCCGTTTGCCTTTTGTAAGGCGGGGCTCCGCCCTTTGCCGCGTGGGGCTCCGCCCCGTTCGCGGCTCCACCTCCCTTTGAGGCGTTTCCAGAAGGCTCTCGAAGGGGGGCGTGCCCCCACTCCGACCGCCTCACGCCGGGCCTCCACCAATGGGGAGGGAGCTGCCCTGCCCCCCCTTCCCGTGCCAGCCTTGGCACCGCAGAGGGGTGCGCAAACCCGCGCACTAGCGCAGGTTTCTTTTTTGCCGTTCTCGTTGGTTGATTTGAGGTTGTTGGATCCAAAATAACGATAGAGAAAGAAAAATGGCTAACTCAAAGCGTCGCAGCCCGGATGAATCACACATATTCCCTCTAAACAACAGGTGTGGACTAACTACACATGAACTTAGCGTCATAACTGATCTAAGGACTCTTTATGGTGTATTGCGAATTTCCACAGCCATAACAATACAATCACATCAGTGGAATATATAAAGGTTGTGGGGGGGAAAAAACTTGTAAGAATAAAAAAATTAAAAATAATAAAAAACTTTCAAGGTTGTAGAGAGTTTGATGCAGCAACTTTTAGCCCTCTGTATTCAACATGTTACATTAGTTATTCACGCCTGTTGTATGCATCCTTTATTATGTCCTTCAAAACAGTAAGTTTCTTCTTTGGAATGAATTTCGATTTTGTATGACTGTTCGACAGGCAGACAGATTTGTAAATACTATCTCACTCCTCTCTGCGAATGTGCAATTGGGACGTATTCAGACGCAAAGAACTGCTAAGTTGCAGGTTTGGTTTCCGATTCATGTTCTGATAACATTTCAAAGTAACATTGAATTGAAATCAAGTTGTTCCACCATCATAAACCACGTTTGGAGACAGACAGAGACAGACAGACAATAGTGAACCAATTGCATAACCCTACTTTTCGCTTCTTGTGCGCAGGGTGAAAAAAAAGTAGCTAACCAACCATGCAACAAATAAAGCATAAAACCAAGAACACAACCATTAAAAGCAATCAACCAGTTAATCAGATAACCAACCAACAATACAACTCATTAAGTAACAAACCAGTCAAACAACCAGTCAACCATGTAATCAGGCAGCAAACCAACCAATAAAACAACCACGACCCAATCGGTCAAGAACACAACCAACTAGAAGAGCACTCGGTAAAGCGCATATGTCCACCACATCATGCCTGATCCACGAGAATATATGGGGCCCAATACATTTTTGAAATATCATGCCATTTATTGTTTTTGGCCCTACTATCAATGGTGAAAAATCACTTTAAAAATTAAATCATCCTCGTATCCAGATCCGGATTCAGATCTTCACCAAAATTGAATCAATTCGTCCTTGCCACACACCCAACCTGTCCACCACGTTTCATCTGAATACGTTCACAACTTGTTGAGATATCGTGCTATATAATCGGTTTCGCCCTATCTCTCAATGGTGAAGAATCATTTTAAAAATTCCAGTCGCCGCATCCGGATTCAGATCCGGATCTTCACCAAAATCTAATCAGCTCGTCCTTGTCATACACCGAACCTGTCCACAATTTCATCCAAATCCGTCCACAACATTTTGAGATATCCTGCACACAAACAAACAAACAGACAAACAGACAGACAGAAAGGGTGAAAACATAACCTCCTTCACCATTGATGATGGAGATAATAAAGAAATCAGGTAATCATGTAAACAATCAACCCATCAACTATCAACCAATAGAATCAATCAATCAACCATCAACCACACAGGTAATCATGTTAAACAATCATCCCATCAACTAACAACCAATCAACTATCAATATAGTCAATTAACCACACAACCAATTTAAAAAAACAAACAAACAAACAAACAGGTAAGTATGTAACAAAACTAATAAATAGACACCAACCAAACAACCAACCATGTAATCAGGCAGAAAATAACAAACCAATCATGTAATCAGGCAGAAAACCAATCAAACATATAATCAGGCAGCAAGCCAACCAACCAATCATGTCATCAGGTAGACAACCAACCAACCAACCATGTACAGGGTGTTTCAAAAAAGGTGGACAATTTGAGCAGCCTGATATTCTGTTTTCTCTTGATATACCCTTCTCTCTTACAGGTCATGGTGGTGGTGGTGGTGGTGGTGGTGGTGGTGGTGGTGGTGGTGGTGGTGGTGGTGGTGGTGGTATGCCATTTCCAACAAGTAGTCAGTCGGGCCCTATGTCAACTATGGTGTTCACAGTGGAACAAAAAGTGAAAATCGTGAGTTTGTGGTTTGAGACAAAATCCTGTGTGCAGGTACACCGACGATACTGTCGGTATTACAATGTTCATACCCGTAATGCACCTTCCAATGGGAGGCATTCAGTGGTTGTGGAGAACTTCCAAGCACATGGAAGCATAAAAAAAATCAAAATAAAAACAACAGTGGCCACCCACCAACTGTTACCAAGGACCGTGCGGAACATTGATCTTGTGAGATTCTGCTCTCGAAAGTCCGAAGAAATTCCACAATCAGCATTCCCGAGAACTGGCGATCTCAGCCCCATCTGCGTGGTGCATTCTCACTTCTGAACTCAATCTCTACCCCTACATCACATCTGTAAGGCATAAACTAACTCTGAATGACGTGGCAAGCAAAGTAACAATGAGTGATTGGTACAGTGACCGAATTAAAAGGTACCCAAATTGGATCAACTCCTGGTGGTTCACCGATAAAGCACACTCCCATTGGAATGGGGCTAGCGACAATCATAACATTATTTTCTGGGATGCTGAGCCTCCTGAGGTGTCTGAAGCATGAGGCGGTGGAATACCATGAAGCTACCACTCCAGCCACTTGCAGACGAGTGGTGGAGAATTTCAGCCAGGAACAAATCCTGCTTGAACAGAGGTGCAGCAAACATTGAAAATGTCAATTACAAGCAGTATAGTGAGCAATTTGAAGATGGCATTGTAATTTTTCTACAATAAAACATTCAAATAGTCCACTTTTTTGAAAAACCCTGGAATCAGACAGGTAACCAAACAACTGGGGAACCAAAGAATGAACCAACAAACCAGGTAGGTAAACAACAAACCAAGAACACAATCAACCAGGTTGGTAACCAACAAACCAAGAACACAATCAACCAGGAAGGCAAACCACAAACCAAGAACACAATCAACAGGTGGACAAACAACAAACGAAGAACACAATCAATGAGGTGGGCAAACCACAAACCAAGAACACAATCAACCAGGTGGACAAACAACAAACCAAAAACACAATCAACGAGGTGGACAAACAACAAACCAAGAACACAATCAACGAGGTGGACAAACAACAAACCAAGAACACAATCAATGAGGTAGGCAAACCACAAACCAAGAACACAATCAACGAGGTGGGCAAACAAACCAAGAACACAATCAACAGGTAGGCAAACAACAAACCAAGAACACAATCAACGAGGTGGGCAAACAACAAACCAAGAACACAATCAACCAGGTGGGCAAACAACAAACGAAGAACACAATCAATGAGGTGGGCAACCAACAAACCAATAATCAACCATCAACCAGGTGGACAAACAACAAACCAAGAACACAATCAACCAGGTAGGCAAACAACAAACCAAGAACACAATCAACCAGGTGGGCAAACAACAAACCAAGAACACAATCAACCAGGTAGGCAAACAACAAACCAAGAACACAATCAACCAGGTGGGCAAACAACAAATGAAGAACACAATCAATGAGGTAGGCAAACAACAAACCAAAAACACAATCAACGAGGTGGACAAACAACAAACCAAGAACACAATCAACCAGGTGGACAAACAACAAACGAAGAACACAATCAATGAGGTAGGCAAACCACAAACCAAGAACACAATCAACGAGGTGGGCAAACAAACCAAGAACACAATCAACAGGTAGGCAAACAACAAACCAAGAACACAATCAACGAGGTGGGCAAACAACAAACCAAGAACACAATCAACCAGGTGGGCAAACAACAAACGAAGAACACAATCAATGAGGTGGGCAACCAACAAACCAATAATCAACCATCAACCAGGTAGGCAAACAACAAACCAAGAACACAATCAACCAGGTGGGCAAACAACAAACCAAGAACACAATCAACCAGGTAGGCAAACAACAAACCAAGAACACAATCAACCAGGTGGGCAAACAACAAATGAAGAACACAATCAATGAGGTGGGCAACCAACAAACCAATAATCAACCATCAACCAGGTAGGCAAACAACAAACCAAGAACACAATCAACCAGGTGGGCAAACAAAAAACCAAGAACACAATCAACCAGGTGGACAAACAACAAACCAAGAACACAATCAACCAGGTGGGCAAACAACAAACGAAGAACACAATCAATGAGGTGGGCAACCAACAAACCAATAATCAACCATCAACCAGGTAGGCAAACAACAAACCAAGAACACAATCAACCAGGTGGGCAAACAACAAACCAAGAACACAATCAACCAGGTGGGCAAACAACAAACCAAGAACACAATCAACCAGGTGGACAAACAACAAACCAAGAACACAATCAACCGGGAAGGCAACCAACAAACCAAGAACACAATCAACCGGGAAGGCAAACAACAAACCAAGAACACAATCAACCAGGTGGGCAAACAACAAATGAAGAACACAATCAATGAGGTAGGCAAACATCAAACCAAGAACACAATCAACGAGGTGGGCAAACAAACCAAGAACACAATCAACAGGTGGGCAAACAACAAACCAAGAACACAATCAACCAGGTAGGCAAACAACAAACCAAGAACACAATCAACCAGGTAGGCAAACAACAAACCAAGAACACAATCAACCAGGTGGACAAACAACAAACCAAGAACACAATCAACCAGGTGGACAAACAACAAACCAAGAACACAATCAACCAGGTGGGCAAACAACAAACCAAGAACACAATCAACCAGGTGGGCAAACAACAAACCAAGAACACAATCAACCAGGTGGACAAACAACAAACCAAGAACACAATCAACCAGGTGGACAAACAACAAACCAAGAACACAATCAACCAGGTGGACAAACAACAAACCAAGAACACAATCAACCAGGTGGGCAAACAACAAACCAAGAACACAATCAACCAGGTGGACAAACAACAAACCAAGAACACAATCAACCAGGTGGACAAACAACAAACCAAGAACACAATCAACCAGGTGGGCAAACAACAAACCAAGAACACAATCAACCAGGTGGGCAAACAACAAACGAAGAACACAATCAATGAGGTGGGCAACCAACAAACCAATAATCAACCATCAACCAGGTAGGCAAACAACAAACCAAGAACACAATCAACCAGGTGGGCAAACAACAAACCAAGAACACAATCAACCAGGTAGGCAAACAACAAACCAAGAACACAATCAACCAGGTGGGCAAACAACAAATGAAGAACACAATCAATGAGGTGGGCAACCAACAAACCAATAATCAACCATCAACCAGGTAGGCAAACAACAAACCAAGAACACAATCAACCAGGTGGGCAAACAACAAACCAAGAACACAATCAACCAGGTGGACAAACAACAAACCAAGAACACAATCAACCAGGTGGGCAAACAACAAACGAAGAACACAATCAATGAGGTGGGCAACCAACAAACCAATAATCAACCATCAACCAGGTAGGCAAACAACAAACCAAGAACACAATCAACCAGGTGGGCAAACAACAAACCAAGAACACAATCAACCAGGTGGGCAAACAACAAACCAAGAACACAATCAACCAGGTGGACAAACAACAAACCAAGAACACAATCAACCAGGTGGACAAACAACAAACCAAGAACACAATCAACCGGGAAGGCAACCAACAAACCAAGAACACAATCAACCAGGTGGGCAAACAACAAATGAAGAACACAATCAATGAGGTAGGCAAACATCAAACCAAGAACACAATCAACGAGGTGGGCAAACAAACCAAGAACACAATCAACAGGTGGACAAACAACAAACCAAGAACACAATCAACCAGAAAGGCAAACAACAAACCAAGAACACAATCAACCAGGTGGGCAAACAACAAACCAAGAACACAATCAACCGGGAAGGCAAACAACAAACCAAGAACACAATCAACCAGGTGGGCAAACAACAAACCAAGAACACAATCAACCAGGTGGGCAAACAACAAACCAAGAACACAATCAACCGGGAAGGCAAACAACAAACCAAGAACACAATCAACCAGGTGGACAAACAACAAACCAAGAACACAATCAACCAGGTGGACAAACAACAAACCAAGAACACAATCAACCAGGTGGGCAAACAACAAACCAAGAACACAATCAACCAGGTGGACAAACAACAAACCAAGAACACAATCAACCAGGTGGACAAACAACAAACCAAGAACACAATCAACCAGGTGGACAAACAACAAACCAAGAACACAATCAACCGGGAAGGCAAACAACAAACCAAGAACACAATCAACCAGGTGGACAAACAACAAACCAAGAACACAATCAACCAGGTGGACATACAACAAACCAAGAACACAATCAACCGGGAAGGGAAACAACAAACCAAGAACACAATCAACCAGGAAGGCAAACAACAAACCAAGAACACAATCAACCAGGTGGACAAACAACAAACCAAGAACACAATCAACCAGGTGGGCAAACAACAAACCAAGAACACAATCAACCAGGTGGACAAACAACAAACCAAGAACACAATCAACCAGGTGGACAAACAACAAACCAAGAACACAATCAACCAGGTGGACAAACAACAAACCAAGAACACAATCAACCAGGTGGACAAACAACAAACCAAGAACACAATCAACCAGGTGGGCAAACAACAAACCAAGAACACAATCAACCAGGTGGACAAACAACAAACCAAGAACACAATCAACCAGGTGGGCAAACAACAAACCAAGAACACAATCAACCAGGTGGACAAACAACAAACCAAGAACACAATCAACCGGGAAGGCAAACAACAAACCAAGAACACAATCAACCAGGTGGACAAACAACAAACCAAGAACACAATCAACCAGGTGGACAAACAACAAACCAAGAACACAATCAACCAGGTGGGCAAACAACAAACCAAGAACACAATCAACCAGGTGGACAAACAACAAACCAAGAACACAATCAACCAGGTGGACAAACAACAAACCAAGAACACAATCAACCAGGTGGACAAACAACAAACCAAGAACACAATCAACCGGGAAGGCAAACAACAAACCAAGAACACAATCAACCAGGTGGACAAACAACAAACCAAGAACACAATCAACCGGGAAGGCAAACAACAAACCAAGAACACAATCAACCAGGTGGACAAACAACAAACCAAGAACACAATCAACCAGGTGTGGACAAACAACAAACCAAGAACACAATCAACCAGGTGGACAAACAACAAACCAAGAACACAATCAACCAGGTGGACAAACAACAAACCAAGAACACAATCAACCAGGTGGGCAAACAACAAACCAAGAACACAATCAACCAGGTGGACAAACAACAAACCAAGAACACAATCAACCAGGTGGGCAAACAACAAACCAAGAACACAATCAACCAGGTGGACAAACAACAAACCAAGAACACAATCAACCAGGTGGACAAACAACAAACCAAGAACACAATCAACCAGGTGGGCAAACAACAAACCAAGAACACAATCAACCAGGTGGACAAACAACAAACCAAGAACACAATCAACCAGGTGGACAAACAACAAACCAAGAACACAATCAACCAGGTGGACAAACAACAAACCAAGAACACAATCAACCAGGTGGACAAACAACAAACCAAGAACACAATCAACCAGGTGGACAAACAACAAACCAAGAACACAATCAACCAGGTGGACAAACAACAAACCAATAATCAACCATCAACCTCACAAGCAATTAAAAAAAAAACATAATCATGAAACCAAGCAACCAATGAATAAAGACACATACCAACCAATCAAGCAATGAACTCATCAACCAATCAACCATCACACGAAGAACCAACCAAGTTGGTATTGAGGAAACAAAACAAACCAATCAACCAACTCACCAACCATGTAACTATAAACCAATCAACCAACTCACCAACCATATAACTATAAAACAATCAACCAACTCACCAACCATGTAACTATAAACCAATCAACCAACTCACCAACCATGTAACTATAAACCAATCAACCAACTCACCAACCATGTAACTATAAACCAATCAACCAACTCACCAACCATGTAACTATAAATCAATCAATCAACTCACCAACCATGTAACTATAAACCAATCAACCAACTATGTAACTATAAACCAATCAACCAACTCACCAACCATGTAACTATAAATCAATCAATCAACTCACCAACCATGTAACTATAAACCAATCAACCAACTCACCAACCATGTAACTATAAACCAATCAACCAACTCACCAACCATGTAACTATAAACCAATCAACCAACTCACCAACCATGTAACTATAAACCAATCAACCAACTCACCAACCATGTAACTATAAACCAATCAACCAACTCACCAACCATGTAACTATAAATCAATCAATCAACTCACCAACCATGTAACTATAAACCAATCAACCAACTCACCAACCATGTAACTATAAATCAATCAATCAACTCACCAACCATGTAACTATAAATCAACCAATCAACTCAACAACCCAGTGAACCCGAGAGCTGCGGAAGAGATGGTAAAACTTCGGGACCCCGATGTGAACCCCCAGGCCGAAGGAGCACGAGGTCACACAACACCACGAGCCCATCATGTTCATGACTACTTCACCTTGCTCTCAGTGTCCCTCGTTGGACGAGCGAGCACGTCACGCGAGCGCGGCGGCCGCGGAGTGAGGGGTCCCCAATGGAGGGTCGGCGGCGTGAGGGGTCGCGCAATCGAGAACCCGCGGAATGGTCGCCGAGACAAAATGTCAATCACACTCAACCGAATGGTCGAACGAAACGGCCGCGTCGGGCGAAATCGAAGAACTCGACCTGCGGCCTTCGCTCGACAATCAAGACTGCACAGACCACTCGTCTTCGTTGAATCGGAGTGATTCTGTTTTGCGGTTTCGCCTCGAACCACCTGTTAGAAACACGCGTCGTCGGATTCTTCGCTGCAGTTTCGTTGTGAGTTGAGCTCGTCATTGCACAAAGAAAAGGAAGGTACTTCGACGGTAAGAAGTGACCGTTGCCATTAAGCCGATCATATCTGCGTGTTTCTGCCAATATTCCATTTCCCCCCTCGATCCCGAATATATCCTTCACGATGACCATGACGATGATTCATGTTTTATCGTCCGCGCGTCCAAGGGGTCAACATAGAGCCACGTAGACGTAAAAATAAATATTATATTTAAGAATCAAATTTCATTGTTCTTTTCGCAATACGTTTCACATTTTAGAGCAATTAACAAAAAAAAAAACGGAAAATTAATTCGATGCATCATACGTTACCGCGTATTTCATTGGTTGAAAATCACCGCCTGAACACTCATTAGCCAATCAGATATGACGATACGAACGATTCCCTTCGTGAATGAATCGTGTCAACAAAGCTTGCACCACGTGTGTGCAGGCGCAAGTTTGAGTGTTCCATGAATGTTTGTGGGTCGAGGACTGGCATGAAGGCCAAGAGCTATGCACACTAAAGTCTAAGCTGTCTCGCCTGGGTTAGAATCCCGACCTAGTTATAAACTGTCATCCCGGTGTTTCACAAGCAGGTGATTCAACAATGTGAGTGCCGTCTCTCGGATGGACGTTAAACTGGTCGTCCCGTCTACCAGCATTCGTTGGTGGACTTTTTTTTTTTTTTTTTTTTTTTTTTTTTTTTATACCTTGGTCGAGGCTCGTATGAGAGCGAACACACAACTCACAGCAAGGAGGCATGAGACAAGAGGGGCGGGAGTGGAAGGGACAAAACATTGGGGAACAGACACAGGTGAACTGTGGAAGGGAGAGGGATGGGGATGGGACGGGGAACATGGCGAGGGGAAGATGGACATTAAAGGGACTTTCAGGAAGGAAAGCAGGAGAATTGAAGGAAGTGGGCTTGGGTGGATTATCGGGGGTAGAAAAGATCGAGGATTTGGATGGGGGAAGATAAGAGGTGGTGGTGAACAGCTGTTTTGAAAGCCTGAAGGGAAGAATGGGAAAGAATAGAGTGAGGAACTTTATTCCAAAGGCGGGAAAAAGAGGAATGAAAGAGTGAAGATGAGCAGTGATTCGTGATTTTGGTAGTTTTACCAGAAGGGGGTTGTTGGCGGACCTTGAGCGCCCTGTGGAAATGTGGTTGGGACAAATCGTAGAGAGAGCAGGGGGGGCAAGGCTGGAGAGGAGTCGGTAGAAGACAGAAAGACCACCGACCAACCTGCGGTGATTGAGTGAGAGGCCCAAAGACAGCTTCATTGCGGGAGATGCCAATGATCTTAAAAGCCCTGGTTTCGACAGCGTGAAGTCGAGAAAGGTGGGAGGCAGGAGCACCAGCCCAGAGGGGAGAGCAGTACTCCATCAGGCTACGGACAAAAGCTTTGTAAGTGGTCAGGAGCTCAAGAGGGCCGAGGAAGGACTTTGCACGACGGAGGATTCCCAGTCGGCGACTGGCTTTTGAGGAAAGGTTGGAAATGTGACTTTCCCAGGAAAGGTCATGGCAGATAGTGAGACCCAGAAGCTTGAAAGAAAAGACTTCTTCCAGAGGATTGTTGAGAAAGTGGATGGGGGGGGTTTTGTAAACGGTCCTTTCGAAGAGACATAGTGAGAGTGTGAGATTTGTCTGGATTGAAAGACATGTTCCACGTGTTGGACCAGTTTGTGATTTTATCCAGATCTGCAGTGAGCGAAGAAGCTGCTGCTTGCCAGTCTGAGGGATGACAGATGGTACGGCAGAGGGTTGAGTCATCGGCAAAGAGAAATAGAGGATTTTCCAGAGAGTCCGAGAGATCATTGATGAAAACCAGAAAAAGAACAGGGCCCAGAACGCTACCTTGAGGAACTCCAGCCTGCACAGGAAGAGGGGATGAAAGAACTCCATTTAGGGCCACACGTTGACTGCGACAGGAGAGGAAGTCTGCGAGCCATGAGTGGAGATGGCCTTGAATACCATGGGAAGAGAGTTTGGTGAGTAGGGCAGGGTGCCAGACTGTGTCAAAAGCACGTGATATGTCCAGGGATACGGCTCGGATTTCCTGTCTGGCATTGAGGACCTCCATCCATTGATGGGAGAGCAGTAGCAGCATATCTAGGGTAGAGTGACCTGGTCTGAAACCAAATTGATGATTGGAAATCAAGCCATTGGAGAAGAGGAAGGATTTCATGTCTGAAGCGATGATGGATTCCATAACCTTGCTGATGATTGGGAGAAGGCTGATTGGTCTATAGTTACAGGGATCTGTTTTTGCACCTTTTTTATGCAGGGCAGTGATGTTAGCAGATTTCCAAGCAGATGGCAGATGACCTTGGGAAAATGAGAGGGTGAATAGAACAGAGAGAGGGTGAGCAAGAGCAGAAGAGCAGGCTTTGAGGACACGTGGGCTGATGCCGTCTGGACCGGTTGCAGAATCTGACTCGAGGTTTGAAAGCAAGCTCTCCACCTTGTCAGGAGAAAAGGATACAGAGTCCAGGGACAGTTGGGTGCGACTGGGTAAAGTGGGTAGAGATAGTGATGGGTTTGGGACACAAGATTTAGCTGCAAACACCGAGTTTAGACATTCAGCTTTATCACGTGTGGAATCAGCAGTGCGGCCATTTGAGGTAAGGGAGGGGATGGAGGGGGAACATACACCAGAAACAGATTTGATTAAACGCCACCAGGATTTTGAGGGGGGAGAGAGGTTTGAGAGTTCAGACTTGAGATGAGAAAGATGTTGTTTTCTGGCTCTCCTGAGGGTAGCTACACACTTGTTCCGAGCTTTGTGGAAAGAACTGAGATTGCTCCTCAGTTGGGTTTGCTTTCCATGAGGCAAAGGCAAGTTGTTTCAGGACAACTGCCTCGCCACAAGCTTCAGTAAACCAAGGGCGGGAGGAAGGGTAAGACAACTGAACACGAGAGGGGATAAATCTGTGCATGAGGGAGAGCAAGTTTCTTTGAAAGAATTCCCAGGATGAGTTGATGTTTGAGAAAGTAGTGATAGGAGACCAGTCTGTAAGTTTGATGGTTGCTCGGAGACCCTGCCAGTCGGCTTGAGTGAAATGCCAGACTCGACGGCGGTGAGGTGGTTCTCTGATAACAGCCAGAGAGATGTCCACTTTAATAAGGACGTGGTCAGAAGAACCAATTGGAGCGAAGGAAGAGCAGCAGATATTGTCAGGGAAATTTGTCAAAATCAGATCCAGAAGAGATGGAGTACCATTGGTTGAGATCCGGGTCGGGAAGTTGACCGATTGAGTCAGTCCCAATGAGTCACAGAAAGCTTTTGCTGATGTCCCATGGCAGGTGAGAGAGGTACCCACACCTAGCCAACTGGCGTGATGACAATTGAAGTCGCCACATAAGAGGAAGAGAGAGTTTGGATGAGAAGATAGAAGATGGTCCATGTTTTCGGAGAGTGAGGTGTAGATGGAGTCATCACTGTTCGGTGGACGGTACAGTACACATATAAACATGAGGTGGGAGTGGAGGGGAAGCCGAAGCCAGAGGTATTCCTGGGGGTGTGGGGGAGTGAGAGCAGTGCAGGGAGAGTGAGGAATAGAGTCTTTGATGAAGAGAGCAACACCTCCACCAGGACGAGACTCAGGTCTGTCATACCGTAAGAGGGAGTAAAGTTCGCACGGTGTTCTGCACGAAGAGGATGCGAGCTATCGCCGGCACCCTGAATATATTACAAATTCCTATCCCAACCTTTCCATTCATTTATTCGCATTACCATCCGTACAAAAAAAGAAAGAGCATGTAATAATATGGAATAGGCAAAGCCTAGAAGCGAACGTAGAATTCTTCTTTCATTCGATGCTGCAATTTCCGGTTACTTTGGCCTGGATTCAGGATCAGCGATCAAATAATGTAAATCACGACTAAAAATTATTTTTTGATGATGCGGGAGATATCTTTACTACGGAATAGGCAAAGCCGAGAAGCGAACGTAGAATTATTTTTACATTCGCTTCTGACTTTACCTATTACCTCAACATTACCTTCACAACAACAACACCGCCTGGAACAGGATCTCCTCTGAAAAAAAAAAAAAATCCTCAACATTACCTTCACAACAACAACTACACCGCCTAGAACAGGATCTCATCTAAAAAAAAAAAATTACCTCAACATTACCTTCACAACAACTACACCGCCAAGAACAGGATCTCATCTGAAAAATAAAATCCTCAACATTACCTTCACAACAACAACTACACCGCCTAGAACAGGATCTCATCTAAAAAAAAAAAATTACCTCAACATTACCTCAACAACAACTACACCGCCTAGAACAGGATCTCATCTAAAAAAAAAAAATTACCTCAACATTACCTCAACAACAACTACACCGCCAAGAACAGGATCTCATCTGAAAAATAAAATCCTCAACATTACCTTCACAACAACAACTACACCGCCTAGAACAGGATCTCATCTAAAAAAAAAAATTACCTCAACATTACCTTCACAACAATAACTACACCGCCGAGAACAGGATCTCATCTGAAAAAAAAAAATCCTCAACATTACCTTCACAACGACAACTACACCGCCTAGAACAGGATCTCATCTAAAAAAATTAATACGACATTGAACGTAGAATTCTTCTGACATTCGCTTCTGACTTTTCCGATAACTTGTTCACAACTGTATACACAATTTCCGGTGACTTCGGCCTGGATTCGGGATCAGCGACCAAATAATGAAAATCACGATTAAAAATTATTTTTTGATGATGCGGGAGATATATTTATTAAAATCAGTGGAGGAAATATACACGTCTGATATTTGGGTCTTTCATGTCTCCGACGATGCCTTTATCTCCTGGCATGCATCATTCCCCATGACAAAAACCGGAAACAAAATAAAAAATCAGAAGCAAAAAAAACGGAAACAAAAGGGTCATAGCCAACGACACGGATTCACAATTGCCAGGAGCATTGTGTTGTTCTGTTGTTTCCTATTCTCTCATGTGCACGCGTTCAGTATGAAGCTCACTGTGTTCGCTATAAAGAGGGTGGATGCCCACACACCAGAAATCACATTAGCACAAAACATGATATTGTTACGAATCTGGAAACCATTTGCCTTCACACATACAGTTGATCCAAAGTTTAGTTATCTCGTTAAGTATATGTGGATCGTTAGAATCTCTCCCCTATGTCTAATGGGAATTTCATGTGTGCGCTGCGAGTTTCTTTCTACTTAGTCTTCTGCATTAAATCCCCCTCCACTTCTTCAGCGCCATTACCCACGTGTTCGAGGCCACGGGCATAGGCAGGGGGTGAGATCACCTCAGGGGCGACTCCGTCCCAGGAAGATGGAATGTTCCCCTCGTCCAATGAGGGGAGGACACCGATCGCTCAACGCCCCCCAACCAATCCGGAGGCGAGTTACCTCAGAGCGGATCCCTCCACCCACCAGGGGGAGGGATAAGAAGGGTGGTGAGCTGTCTCAGCGGCGGTCTTTTTTGGGGTTCCTTGGTGGTCGGTGGTCGTGTTGGTGCTCATGGTGGAGGTAGTCCTGGCGGAGATGTTTCGTGGTGCTCGTGTCATCGATCATCGTTCGTGGCCGCGCTTCCTGGCCACGTTCGTTTGTGGCCAGATCGTTCATGGGATCCTGGCTGCGCTTGTTGGATTCTGGGTCGTGGGTTCGAGTCCCACCGTGGTGTGTGTTGTGTTGTGGGTTGTGTTGGACCGCTTGAGCTGGGGATCACCGTTCCCGTTCACGGAATCCGAGCTCCACAAGTGCGAGTCGGTAAAACCACACGAGGCGGCCGGGTACCCGGCCAGACTCTGACCCTCAGCTTGCCTTCCATCCTGAGCTGAAGGGCCAAATAAAGACCCACAAGGTCCATTTCGTTTTTGGTGTGTGTGTCGGTCTGTGGCCAGTCTGATAAGTAGAAATCGTTTAAGTGATTGCCATTGTACATTTGCTTTCATCTATATTCGTGATTAAGTCTGCTCTGTGTTTCCCTCCCAATTACCTAGTAAATAAATAACTGTTATATGTTCCAGTTCGTTGTCTGTGCTTTCTTTCATTGACGCAGTATGGTTCGGGCTTGAGAATTAGGGAAGCTGAATGTGCCATAAATTGTCATTTGGGCCGGTGCGGCTTTGGTAATTCCCGCTCGGTTACGCCGGATCCGAGTCGATAACAGCAACTCGGTTTGGACAAAGCCAGCCGAGGGTGTGGTTTCTCCGGTAGCTAGACCGCGCGGCTACTTAGGTAAATTGGAATCAGACAAAAAGACCCTAACCGCGCGGTCAAAATATTGGCGTCCACGGTCCATTAAGCAACCCGTCGACTTTGGAGTTATCCGGAGTGATGACCTTCAATTCCGGGTGTTCGGAGGGGAGACTGCCCAACTACTCCATCTAGCGGTCGTTCCTCGCCCCCAAACCCGGCACCACAACAATATTACTCATCTTAGATACCTGACCAAGCAGACAAGCAACCTTCAGGCGACTTAATATCTGCAAATCAGAAATGAACTCTTTGTGACTTCAACAAAATTACTGAAATCCTCTTTTTCCAATTCAGCAATAAACTGTTCAAATTCGGGAAAAGAACAACCTTGGAGTCCAAACTATTCCAAATTCTCACAGTTGGAATATTAAACACCGACTGTCTTACTCTAAGTCCATATGACTTGAAATAAAGGCAATCCATTTGACCTAGTTTGGGTACTACGAAACTGAACGAAATTTCGAAAATTAATGTTTACATACCTGTACAAAAATTTGCAAAAAGAATAAGATCGGCCCTCAGGCTGTGTAATTCCAAAGAATCTTGATTAAGGTGTACTAAACGTTCTTGATACGTAAGGCCCAAATGTGTAAATGCAGATATTCTGCGTGAGAACTGCCTTTGTACCGATTCAACTACTTTAATATCCTGGTGTTGGCTTCGTGGTTAGGGTGGTGGCTTGGGATCCTAGGGTCCTGACTTCGAGTCCTATTTGCCACTGAATTAACACCAGGGTGTTGACTCAGCCTGTCATCCTTCCGAGGTTGGTGAAATGAGCACCAGTATACTGGAAATCGGGACACTGCATCAGCGGCACAGCCATGCCCCGAACCAATAATGCAATCAGCAGCTAAAAAGGCAGCACACGATGGGAACTACTTAAATATCCTTCATAAAATGTGGTGACCACACTTGTGATGCGTATTCCAATGTCGGTCGTACAAAAGCATTGAAACATTTTTTGTTCATGAATCCAATCTCCTTGGTTCCAAGGGATCGAAGCAAACTATTCATATGAATACGAACCTTTTTTTTTGCAATCATCGTACAATAGTTCATAAATTCCAAATCACTACTCACAACAACCACCAAATCCTTGACACTGTCAACGCTGCTCATCTTTACACGGTGTACTGTAAAACTTTTTTGTTGAATTTCAATACCTCCAAGGTGCAAAATTACACAAGTTTTTTTCAATTGTTAATGTCAATTGCATCTTGTTTGCCCAAGTAAAAAGTTGGCTCAAATCCTTTTCAAGTTTGGCTGTTTCCCCAATGTCCTTGTAAGAAAAAAACGATCTTACAATCATCTACAAACATATAAACTGAACTACTCTCGAGTACTTTTGGCAAATCATAAATATCCATCAAAAACAGAAGAGCACCCAAAACGTTACCTTGAGGAACCCCAGATTTTACGAACACTTTGCTCGAGTAATCATTACGAACCACAACTCTTTGTGTACGATTGGCTAAAAAGGCTTTTTTCATTTTCCCACGAATATGAAAGCCAGAAACAACATTAAGAAGCTTATTATGAGATACAGTATCGAAAGCCTTCATGAAATCCAAATACATAATGTCCACAGATTTTCCCTTGTCTTCCTACATAGTCCATTCGTTGAGACAAAGTAATAATTGTAATTCCGTAGATTTCTTCCTGATAAAGCCATGCTGTTCATTAACCATCATTTTGTTAAACTCCAACTATTCCAGCATTGAATCCTTAATTCTTGATTGCATAACTTTACATGTGACACACATAAGCCTGATAGGTTGATAATTAAATCAACACAATGGAGAATCTTTTTTGTAAATTGGAATAACATTTGCCTTGCTCCAAATAACGGGTATTTTTGAGGTGTGGAAACTCAATTGGAATATTAATAAAAAGGCATAAGCAAGTTCAAACACCAACTTTTTCAATAATAATGACTGAATACCATCTGCTCCACATGAGGTTTTATTCGGCAGTTTGGATAATTATTCAAAAACTTTTTCTGGTGGAAAACTGCACTCTTTTAAACCAGAGGAAAAAATTCTATAAAATGGGAGGCATTTTACCGTCATCAACAAACACCATACTAATATATTGATAAAGACAGTTGGCTTTTTCCTCATCATCAACAAATAATTTATCCTCATTTTTGAGAATTTGCAACCGAGAATTCGAAGACATTTTTGTTTTTACAAACACCCAAAAATTCTGGTCATTGTTAGTACTTTTTCTTCCAGCTTAGCTTCCAGTACTTTGTTTTCAATTGTCCCATTGTATTCACTTATTTTTCTCCGAATAATTTTGGTCACCACACAATAAGCATCTCCATCGACTGCATTTCCAGAATGCTTATATTTTTTTGTGCAACCGACATTGTCTTCTCTGCAGATTTATAATGCTGTGTGGATATTTTTTTAACATTCTTTTGAAAGTTCGGCACAAAATTGTCTTTTAACATACGTATTGTTTGAACAAAAGAGGTGTACATTTCCTCAATATTTCTACTGTCTGCAAATATATCAGGCCAACTACACTGCTCTAAGCATTCCTTAATAGCTTGATAATCACCTTTTCGATAATTTCTGATTGAAGGCTTTTCTACCCGTTTAACAAAAAACATTTCTAACATGCACTCAATTTGAAAATGAACACGACCAAAAAAGGACTGCAATATCTCATAGTTATTAATTAGTCCATTTTCGGATTCTAAGGCCAAATCAAGTAAATTATTCCCACAGTTGGACGTTTAATGATCTGGTTCAAACCAATGAG
>NC_140963.1:63199996-63270996 GCF_056783735.1 Eptatretus burgeri | reverse complement strand
CGGTGGGCAATAAAAATTGGTGATATTTCCACAAAGTGATACTTTCTTGTAGAACTCATGATACGCTTGAAAAAAATTGGATTACACTCGTACACTGTAACCATGTTTTGCCTTGCTGGACCATACTGTCATGTTTACATGATGTAAAATGCAACAAAAATAGAATTATCCACTGAGTGATATGTTTTCTGGGACGGTGTACACCTGAAAGTTATTTTTCGGACATACTGCAACCATATTTTGCCTAGCTTGAATACACAAAAGTTTTTGTGATTCTAAAATGCCAAGCAATCAATTTTTGCAATATATATATATATATATATATATATATATATATATATATATATATATATATATATATATATATATATATATCTGCAATTTATAGGCATGTCATGGCTTTAACACCATGGTGTCTTTCTTTCGTTGTCAACTCACAACGTATTTGACTTTGACTGCAAGCTCACAGTTCAAATGGTGACTGTTACCAGTGGCTGAAAAGATGAAACTACCGACTGGTTCTGGCCTTTGTTGGGACTCATCGGGGCAGTGTATCACATTCCCAACCACTGAAAGTGATGATTTTAGGTTTTATACCAGTCATTGGCACCCCACTGATGGTGAGCGGTGAGGTCCGAAATGTACCCGGGGCCTGAGAAATTAGTCTGAGACGGACAAACAAGGGATGCAGGTAACGATGAGGGCTAAGGGAGAATGCAAAGGGTGGACAATATGGATACATCAACAAAATTGTGTTTGACCAGTTTGTGATTGTGTCAAGGTTTGAGGAGATGGGAGAAGCTGATGCCTCTCTGTCAGAGGATGAGATGTCATGGAGGAGAGTGGAGTCATCAGCAAAGTGATAAAGATGATTTTCCAGAGTCAATAAGATCACTAATGAAGATGAGGAATAATATGGGGCCGAGAACACTGCCTTCGGGTACTCTGGCTTTGATAAGGAGAGGAAATGCAAGGGTTCCATTGAGAGCCAAACGTGGACTACGAAAGGGGAGTAAGTCAGTAATCGAAGAGTGGAGTTGGCCTTTTATTTCATCGGCAGACAGGATGCCAGACAGTATCAGAAGCTGTCCAGAAATGATCCTGATCTCACGTCTGATAATGAGGACCTACATCATTGTTGGGAAAGTGGAAGCAGTGTGTCCAAGGTAGAATGACCAGGACTGAATCCGAATTGATGACCTGAGATGAGGCTGTTGGAGAAAAGGAACGATTTTATATCAACTGGCAAGATTGATTCCATGATCTTGCTGATGATTGGAAGTACAGTAAACTAATCGGCCTGTAGTTAAGGGGATCCGGTTTTGCACCTTTTTTATGTAATGCTGTGATGTTCGCTGATTTCCAATTTCCCAGGTGGAGATAGGAGACCACTCCTGAAGTGTAAAAATAAATAAATAATATGCGAATGCGCAAATGTCGAAGCGGGTCACACTTTATGATCCACGAATACACAGGGTCCGCGATACTGAATCTGCAAATAGCAGGGTCCGACAGTATATACACACTGTAAGACCCCGACATTCGCAGGGGATATGATCCTGGAAAATGTCGCGAATGTCAAATCGAGAATGTCGGGGAATTGTTTCAATGGGAAAGAGGAGGATTTTTTTTAGATCCTCGTGGAGGATCTCTAATTCTTACTCATGTTGTTATTCTTGTGGACTTTTTTGTTTCACAGCCTACAGTTTTCATCGAAACTTCCTGAAACTTGGCGTATATATGTAAAAAATACCCTGCGCAGACAGTAACGATTTCCAATTTTGAAAATTCCTCCTAGAAAAAAAAGTTAGGACGTCAAAATATGTCCGCTAATGGAAATCGCCTAAAAGATTATCTCCGAAACTAGGCAAGCTTTTTGAATTCTGTTTGCGGGACTCGAACAGGGCATTAGCAGAGATGAATTACCGCACATATGATACATCACTGTATCATATCATATCAATTTTTATGACGTCATTCCTATTTTTTGACATTATTTGTTTTTTGTTTCATTTGTTTCACAGCCTTCAGTTTTCATCGAAACTTCCTGATACTTGGCATATACAGTATATGTAAAAATACCCTGCGCAGACAGTAACCATCTCCGATTAGGAAAATTCCTTCTAGAAAAAAAAGTTATGACGTCAAAATATCTCTGCTAATGGAAATCGCCTAAAATATTATCTCAAACTAAGCAAGCTTTTTGAATTCTGTTTGCGGGAATAGAAAAGGGCATTAGCAGAGATGAATTTCCGCACATATGATGCATCACTATGACGTCATATCAATTTTTATGACGTCATTCCTATTTTTTGACATTTTTTGTTTCACAACTCAGTTTTCATCGGATTTTCGTGAAACTTGCCATGTATATGCAGAAAGCCCACACGCAGACAGTAACCATCTCCGATTTTGAAAATTCTTCCGAGAAAAAAAAGTTGACGTCATAATATCGCCACTAATGGAAATCACCTATACCATTATCTCCGAAACTAGGCAAGCTGTTTAAATTTTATTTGCAGGAATCAAGCCAGGCATTAGCACAGATAATTTATCGCAAACCTGATACATCACAATGACGTCATATTCGTTTTTATGACGTCATCATTAAGAGAATGAGGATCTTAGCTCATTCGAGCTTGTTTCTTTTTTAAACACTTCAGGGATAGTCTCCTATATCCATTGCCACCAATATTAATTCAGCCTGGGAATTCTTCCACAGAAACTTGCTCTCTCATGTACAGATTAATCCCACTTCATCTTCAATTATCTTCCCCCATCAAGCTCTTGGTACTCTGAATCCTGTGCTGAGGGAGTTGAGTAGATGACAAATGGGGTTTCTGGGATGCCCATTCAAATGAATGGGAGAAAAAGGAAAAACTTTCTGACCCAAGCCCCAAAAGCTCAAAATAGGAGACTGATTTTCTCTTCACCTATCCCCTTCCCTCCCATACAAGCAAATGTAAAATTGAGACTATGAAAGATTGAGACTTGCTGATTAAAGCACTTCTTCCCTTTCATATTTTCATTCCACTCAACGAGTGAACCAACAAATATTTGTCCATGTTCTTCTTTAGGGAATAACTTGATTTTCTTATAACATTCATTTCCATCGAGTATATTCACAAAGAATAACTTGGAACTTGGTTTAAGTGTCTTTGTTAAGCAGAAATGAATTGATAAACTTCTCTTAATGCTCTTATTTGGCCACCCCTTGAGCCACATATCATTTGAAGATTGCAATAAATTGTTTTTCCATTGTTCAATTGATAACCATCAAAGTTTTCAGTCCATTCAAGGATATTAATTTTTTTCTTTACATCCTCCAACTTATCTTGTATATTATTTCCGAGTTTGTGGTTTCGTGTCACGCTATCTTCAACTTTGTTCTGCGCTCGAGTAACGTGATATTCGGCTTACATTATCTCAAAGACCATATGAGGTGCATCGTACAAAAAAAAAGTAAATAAAATGGTTCTGAAACAGTGAAATCGTATTCCACTTACTGCATTAAAGTAAAATTACTACTGATACTCTGCATCAGTTCCTTTCTCAAAAACACCCACCCCAACATGTCGCGCAGAGCGCGGGTTATGCTAGTTTGTAATTAAATTTATCCGCTTATTTGTTTTATCTACTTTTACACTGGTTATTTCTTCAAGTAAGACTTATTTGATATTTCTCACATTCTTCATGTTTCCCATTTAAGCACCAAGGCTGATTACATCTCCACTCTTTGGTTTGGTTATTGCTTGGTTCTATCATTTATAAATCAGTAAAAAGACGGTGGTAGCCTGTTAAAATTCCCAACCCAATATCTTAACACTTTTACTTATAACCATAAGGGAGACTTGATTCCATTCTCTAAAATGTAACTTTTATCATTAAAAGCTCCTAATGCTTTCTTATTTATCTCTTCTGTGTATAATTGATGTTTATAATTTCTTATTGTATTCATTTTTCTGCAATCTTACTTCTTGAAGGTTAAACAGTTGTAATAATGTTTAAAGTTTATTGTTTTCTTGATTATATTTTTCTTTATTCCCTTTAGCTTTTTATCACACCTTTCAATGTTATTATTATCAATATACGCGAAAGCATAAGACTTTGATCTCAATCCTATAAATTCCCTCATGACCTTCCCACCCAATTCATCTTTAAACTTACCAATAACCTTTTTATTCTTTGATGAAAACAACACATCACCTGACTTATAATGACTTGCATCATATATATCAATATTATCAATCATATCATCATATACATCACTTGTCTTAATTTCTAATGTAAAACTATCTGTATCCATATATAGCAATGACATTATCCTTATACTTTGATTTTAAATTATTATGGTAATAGTCATACATTAACGGCTTTGACAAGTCAAGAATTGATGTTCCTATATAAATAGGTTTATCCATTTCAATACTCTCTTTTTTCAAATGAATAGCACAAAAGTTCTCTGAAAACACCTCCGCTCGCTCAAAACTTGGTCAATTAATTAACTTTGAAGCCTGTTTCCAAGATGTAGCAAGTCTTGTGTTTTGTCGATTCCTAACATTTTCCATCGTCTTTTCAAATACAGCATTATTCATTAATTTATAAAAGTCCTTCTCAAAATCTGTTTTTGCTTCTGTTCTCCTTTTTGTATTAAAATCAATATACTTCTTTAACCAATGATTTTGTTTAAATTTCAAAATCCTATGAATTTTCCTCACTCTTAACCCAGTAGATAAATATTGTCTCAAGTTCCTTTGATGCAAAACATAATTTTCTTTATCATTTAATGCAGTAAGTAGTTTTTCTGTCAATTTACCTTTTATATTAAATGGCTGTTGGTAATCACTTAACCATTCTTTTCTTGGACTTTATTTATCAAGGGCATAAGGTCGGTCTTCATGTTTGTCATGAAGTTCTTTTGGATATTTTAAATCAACCTCAAAATAATATCCAACTTCAGCTTCATCCAATTCTTTTTGAGAGGAGACAACAATGTCTTGTAAAACTTTTTCATAATGTTTTTCTTTAACCCATTTAAGTTTTTTTCATAAGGTAAAGATTGAGACATTCGGTAAGTAGGTAAGTTTTTAAGATTCGGTAAGTTTTTAATATTTGATGCTAAGTTAGATAATGGACTTGCCATGAACTTGAATGTGTCAAGAAATCTGATATGGGTTATGGGGGATGTATGAATTGTTTTTGTGAATGAGATGTATTTTTGATCTGTGTTAGGAATAGCAGAAATATCTCCAGATGTCTTTGAAAGTTCATTTAAAATGGATGTGTGTCATCATGAGCGTTGTGAAAAAAGACAGGAATAAAGTTTGGGGGCTTGTAATTAAGATTACAATGGGAATGAGCTGGAACTCTATATTTTCCAGTAAGATGACAATGATCCTTAACTTTGACCTCTTCCTCAATTTTCTCCTCACAAATATGACAGATACTGTTCTTTCTAAATTCCTTTTTCTCTCCCTTTGTTAATGACATTGGTTTATAGTTTTTAACCATTATTTATCTTTGTCTTATACAGTTTTTTTCATAGTCGTCTCACAAACTCTTATGAGGCATCTTCTCTATAAAGTTCGAACTTGTTGTATTCATCACCAACAGATTATTTGATATAATAACAGAAACCACAAGGAGTATGTTTTTCATATTTATTTGTATATGATTTATTTGGATTTGGAGAAACAGTATCTATCTATTGAAGGATATTTTCAAAATCAGCATATATCACAAACAGATGTTTTATAGATTTCTTAAAATCTTTGAATGATATGTTTGAACCTGCTTTGGTAAATTGATTACGGTTGATTTATGATTACTACAATATTTCGAATGTTGATTTAATCGTTCTTTTGTGTGAAAGGAGTTGAGACATCTCTTAAAAGGATACGTTTTACATTTTCTCTTGTATAGTTGTGATTTGGTTAATCTTGATAAATTTTTGATGAAAGCATAATGTGATTTTTTTCCTTTGAAGTAAAATAGAGAAGGTCAATGTGTGTTTCATCATTTTTATAGTTATTTGAAATTTGTTAGAAGCTTTTGGATGAAGCTTTAGAAAGAAAAGATAAGACCATCTGTAATATGCAAGGAGAAATTTGTATTTTTTTCAACAACCCCAAAGATTGAAATCTTGATGAAATAAAGGATGTTAATATATCAGATGAAATGACATTTTGTTCAAGTGTAGTTAAGGACCATTTTAAAATTACCTTTAATAGAAAAAAATGTAGTAGTTGAATCTGTTAATGAAAAAAAGTATATAGATATAGATGGTAATGTTTTTTTTTCTACTAATTAAGTATGAGTCATTATTCAACTGAAGATTTTGAAGATTATGAGAGTGATGAGAGTATCTCTGTTGGAACAGAAGACAGTTATGATTCCGAGAGTTTGTGTTCAAACGATAGTTATGAAAGTAGTTTTATAGATGATTGTGAAAGTGCCGAAGATGACACCGAGGATGAATTTTATTTGAAATAAAGTTTTACTTTATAAATATGAATGGTATATGAGATCTTGAGCCCCTTGAATTCCCTGCTTCTCCATATGACAAATTTGAGAATTGTCCTGCATGTGATGGAATGGGATTAAACAAAGAGTCAAAACCCTATAAACAATGTATATTCTGTGATTATTGGCTGCTCTTAGAGCACCCTCATTCTGGACATTTCCATCTGTCTGTCTGTCCGTGAAACTCTGGTCAAGCCTCGGGGCTAAACCACTCAACCGATTCCAATGAAATTTGGTAGGTACGACCAATATTTCTGGGAATCGTGTGCTTTCGAATATGGGACCCTGGGCCCTAGCAACGGCATAGCAACGGCCCTTTAAAGTGGTCAAAAAATCAAAAAAAATCCAAAATAAATAAATCGAAAAATCGAAGCTTAAAGTTCTGTGCGCAGTCTATCGAGCTCCCTTCATGCCAATTTGCAGCCCTCACAAAAATATTTGTCGGAGGAGATAGGTTTTGGGCGAGTACATGTCGAACATTTTAGAAACGGTTAATTGCGAATTTCTCTAAGAGAAAGAGTCTGATTTTGATGAAACTTGGGTGAAATGTGTACAATGTGGCTCGCATGTACACAAAAATGAATGGTTGCTATGCACACCTCCGTTGCTTTGCAACAGCTAAAATACTTTATCGTACACTTATTGTGGACTGTACAAAAAAATCGATAGCTCCGAAACTGGACCTCCGAGGGACCTGTTTTTTTGTGCCCAAGGAGAGTGTCTTACAGCATCATATAAAAAAATAAAATCTTTAGCGAATAAATAAATGGAATTACCAGGGCTGCCATTTGTTAGTCTCTTTGGAAACATGCCTGAAATTTCACAAGGTGGGTTTCTGGGCACAAACTAAGAGGGCTGTGATCATATTTATTGTGCTAAATTGATTGATAGCATGAACATGAATATCGGCTAGTCGCGTCGGCCAGCTTTCCATCTAGAGCGAGCAGCCATGTCGCCTACCGGCTTGTCCTCTAATTAATGATAATAAAAAATATAAAAAGGAATATAATTATTTTAGATTTACACCAAAAATGAATTACTTTACGAGATTGATTAGAGAAATGAATATAAAGTATGAGGGTGATAACACACCTTTCCTTACAATGGAAGAAACTGAACGTATTAGAGAAATGTTCAAAGGATTGTTGTAATATATTATTCATGGATGTTATTTTCAGGGAAATATCATCACAAGATATTGTATAAATAAAATAATGGATTATCTTGAAATTAAACCTGAACTTAGGATAAAATATAGTTTCTAAAAAAGCCAATAATAAATTAAGTAACCTGTTTTCCAAATATATAAATGAATGATTTTTTTTTTACCCATTTGGGAAAATAATATAAAATTTAACAACCATAAAAATCTTCCAAATTCATTAAGAAGTCTCATAGTTGGTTCAAGTGGATGCAGAAAAACCTGCTTACTTTTAAGGATGCTCCTTATTCCCAACTTTTTAGATTATGGTAATTTAATAATTTTCACAAAGTCAAGTTTTCAACCTGAGTATCAACTCCTCTCACAAGGTTTTAATGCTGGTCTTCAAAAAGAAGATATAATCGGTTGATTTGAACTTCAAAACAAACTAAATGATTACAACATTGAAGATATAATATAACTATTTTGTGATACACAGAGACATAAAAAGAAATCAAAAACGATAACTTGTACTCAGTGCTAATACGATGATATACCTTCTCCCCAAGATTTGGAGAAAGAAAAAAGAACCTCGTTATCTTTGACGATTGTGTTAATGAGAGAAACCAAAAGGTAATGGATAGCTACTACACAAGAGAGAGAGAGAGAGAGAGAGAGAGAGAGAGAGAGAGAGAGAGAGAGAGAGAGAGAGAGAGAGAGAGAGAGAGAGAGAGAGAGAGAGAGACACAGACAGACAGACAGACAGACAGACAGACAGACAGACAGACAGACAGACAGACAGAGAGACAGAGAGACAGACAGAGAGACAGACAGAGAGACAGACAGAGAGACAGACAGAGAGACAGACATTCTTTTTGTAATCGTGTTTATCTTAGTCAATCATACTTTCAACTCCCTCGTTGTTCAATAAGAAACAATGCTAATACTTTCATTTTATTCATTACAGTTAATGGATATAAACAATTTTTGGAGAGACAATTGTTCTGCATTATGGAGTAAAAAGGAATTTGGGGATGAAATGAAGCACATGACTGAAAAATATAAATATATTGTTGTAAAACAAGATGAGATATTAAAATATATATTTTTGTTTTATAAGCAATTACATATATAAATGACAACTATTATTATAAATCTTGTGGGTAAATCTGCTGCTGGAAAAAAAACTTTCATAAATCAAAGTTCTTGTAGAGTACAAATGAGAATATTGTAAATTTTGTAAAAAAACACCATGTGCTTCGTATTGGATCTACAACAACCAGAGCAATGCGACCAGGAGAAGTAGAAGGTGAAGATTATTACTATATTTCAGAAGAGGAACATATGCGATTGAGGAATGAAGGTCAAATATTTGAGGAGGTTTCTCTTGGTCCAATAAAATATTCACATTGTAAGAGTGAGTTAAAGAAACTAAAATCTGGTGGTCTTGGGATATTAAAAACTAATCCAGAAGGAATGAGAAATTATTAAACATCTGAGTGGTAATGGAGTTGAGATTTTATCATTAGGTTTTGCTGTTGATGAAGAAACTCAATGCAAACGTTTGAAAAGCAGAGATACAAGTATTAGTGAAGAAGAAATTACAACTTGTATTAATGTCAATAAATAATTTGATGAAATATTTCAAGAAAAGGATTTATTTGAACACATCTACTTTAATGATGAAGAAAAGGAAAATTTTCCTGTTGACCTTTAAAATTCAGTGAATGATATTTTCCAATAAATAAATGGATGTGAAAGAAAGAGCAAGAAGATTTCAGGAATATCAAGAGTTGGTTTCAAAGGTTGTAAAACTACAGGAAGATATAAAGAAGAAATGCAGATAGAAACTAATGGTTGAAGAAGCATTTGAAAGAAAACAAGAGAAAAATTTTAACTACTTTTAAAAACTTCCCAATAAAAAATTATAGATGCTTCCACAGTTCCCACAATAGAATATACTCCAAAAAAACTTCAAATTTTAAAAGATTTCAGTCAAATGACGGAGGAAGAATTAGAGCATTTAGGAGAATTAGAATATGATGATGAAGGATTATTTCATTAACTGGAAGAGATTAATCAACCCCCTGATTATATTGTGAATGCTCTTCAAAACAATGAATATTCAGCAGATTCAAAAACCATAGCAGGACTTATTCCAACAGAAAAACCAGCAATATTTCATCTTGTTCAAGAAAAGGGATAGATATTTAATGATGAATTAAGGTTCTTGAGTTCTGCTCAACACCCTGTTAGGCCTAGGACACATTTGCTCTACGGCGAGGATACGGCGGCCGTACACCCTCTGAATTGACAGAAACGTGCGGCGGCCACAGAGAAACTGAGGTGGCCTCAGGGTGGCCCTATGCCATTTGGCTATATTTTACAGGCCGTTGGGTCACCGTGGAATTATAGCGCGGAGTTATAACTTTTTTTCATTTCTACGTTCGCCGTAGCAATTCGACAAGCCAAGCTATGACGTAGATGTGTTCCACGTCGACCGTACGTAGGGCGTACGGTGGGCTTGCGTTATTCGTGCGGCTGCCGTAAGCTCTTCTCAATGAAAAATGAATTTTCCCAACCCCCAAAAAATTACGGCGGCCGCACTATTTCCACGGTCGCCGTACGGTGGCCTTGCGATCTGTGTGACTACCTGCTGGCAACGCAGGGTCGACGCACGGTTCCCCTACGCCCGCCCTGCACCTACGTAGGCCTCCGTGGCAGTCTGCATTGACCGTGCGTCCACTGTGCGCTACCGCTAGAGATCGGAGTATTGGTGTTTGCCAATACCGTGGTGCCCCCAGAATCCCAATTTAATTCGTTCCAGGAGGCTGTTCGGATTGCAAAAAGTTCAGATTCCAAAAATATTTTCCCAATAAGAAATAATGGAGTGAATTAATCCGTTTGTGGACCCAAAGACAACCCACTTTCAAGACACTTTAAACTGAAATTACCCATGTTTAAGATAAAATAAGATGAGTAAATGACCTTCGGTGTCGGTGTATTGTATGTAAACTGGTACAATCACCACATCCAAAGGTCCACACAGGCTCGTGCTCCGGCCTGGGTTCCGGTCGCTCGCGCACTCTACGAGCGCGCTGCCCCCAGGGCAGCTCATCAAGCATGATGCCCGCAGCACCACAATCACGTTCATCAAACGCATCGGGCTGACGTAATCATGGATATTCCAAATTACAACTGGTTTTGCTGTAAAATTCAATCCTTGCCCGACAGTCTGTCACACCACGTAATCTGATTGCTTTTTTGTTATTAATTAAAACACAAGATGATTTAAAAAAAACATCTAAAATGAAGGTGAAAACACGAGGTAAGGCCTGTCACATTTGGCTCGGCGGCCGGAGGGTCTACAAAATGTATGGGCACTAGCAATTATAAAGCGGCCACAGTATTTCCACGGTCACATATGTTTTTAGCAGCGTCTCGCGTAGCGAACGCTGCTCATAGAGAGCTCAGCGTGTTCTTCTTGTTCTTCTTCTTGTTCTTCTTGTTCTTCTTCTTGTTAGGGTACCCTGTGAGTACAGGGTACCCTATTGTTTTTCTTCTGTTTATTATTACGCATTATTATTAGGGTACCCTGTGAGTACAGGGTACCCTATTGTTTTTCTTCTGTTTATTATTATTACGCATTATTATTATTATTATTATTATTTTTCCGCCGGCGTTTTGCACCCTTTTTCGCTTTAAAAATCATTTTCTCTGGAACACTAAGTCCGATCGACAGGAAATTTTCACCATAGTATGTATCTTTTTTGATAGCACAATCACGTTATAATTATGACGTCATTGGTCACGTGGTACGGTCGCCATCTTGAAAAAAGCGATAAACTTTGGACATCTGTATCTCGGAAACCGTGCAATGGAAAATTTTTTTGTTTGATACATTTTACTAAGCTCCCTATGGGGAACACGTGTGATTTTTCGTGACGTCATAGGTGAAGCGATATACCGGTGAAAATTCGTCAAGTAGAACGCCATATAGGAAAAATCTGAAAAATTCTGAGCGTCATCTACACCAAAATTCATCGTCAAAAATGTTTTTTTTGACGTCATCGATGACGTAATTCGGCCGCCATCTTGTTTTTTAGTGTTTTTTTTTTAAAAATCTTCTTCTCCAGAACGGCTGTGCAGATTGCGGCGAAACTTAACACGCACATTCTCCCTGAGGTCCTCTTTCAAGTTTGTTAATTTGTTGTTGATACGTCACATGGTTTGGCGGCCATCTTGAAAAAACCCTAAAACCTTCAAACATCTTCTTCTCCAGAAGCGCTGGTCCAATGAAGTCGAGATTTCAGAACTATATTCGGGACATGTATGCGATGCAAGTTTGTTAATTTCGAAGTGATAGGTCACATGGTTTGGCCGCCATGTTGGATTTAAGAAAAATATTAAATAATGTTTTCTCTGGAATTTCATAAGCCATCGAAGCAAAAATTTGCAAGTGCCTTCCTCCCTCAAGTCTGCATACATGATAAAAAATTTTTACCTCAGAAGTCACATGGTTTGGCGGCCATCTTGGATAGAAAAATAGACCTTATCCGATTTACACGAAACTTCATACACTTGTTCAGGTCGATGATGGAAAGCAGAAATTACATTTATGATATCCTCGGTCACAAGGTTCGGCAGCCATCTTGGATTGAAAATGAATAAATTTTAAAAATCTTCTTCTCCAGAAGGGCAAGACAGATGAAGACGAAACTTCACACATATATTCCCCATGAGGTCCTTTCTCAAGTTTGTTAATTTGTTCTTGATCGGTCACATGGTTCGGCGGCCATCTTGAAAAAACCCTAAAACCTTCAAACATCTTCTTCTCCAGAAGCGCTGGTCGGATGAAGGGGAGATTTCAGAACTATATTCGGGACATGTAGCCGATATAAGTTTGTTAATTTCGAATTGATACGTTAGACGGTTTGGCCGCCATCTTGGATTTAAGAAAAATATTAAATAATGTTTTCTCTGGAACCGCTGAACCAAACGAATCGAAAATTTCTAATTATCATCTACCATCGTGTATGCACGCATGGTAAAAATTATGACATCACACGTTACATGGTTTGGCGGCCATCTTGGATAGAAAAACGCACCTTTACCGATTAACACGAAACTTTACAAACGTGTTCCAATACCCAGTTGGAAGCAGAATATAAATTTCTGATGTCATAGGTCACATGGTTCGTCAGCCATCTTGGATTGAAAATGAATAAATTTTAAAAATCTTCTTCTCCAGAAAGGCAAGACAGATTAAGCCGAATCTTCACACATATATTCCCCATGAGGTCCTTTCTCAAGTTTGTTAATTTGTTCTTGATTGGTCACATGGTTTGGCGGCCATCTTGAATTTACCTTAAAAACTTCAAACATCTTCTTCTCCAGAACACCTGATCTGATCAAGGGGAAACTTCACACCCCTATTGCACATGAGTAGGGAATACAAGTTTGTTAATTTCTAATTGATAGGTCACATGGTTTGGCAGCCATGTTGAATTTAAGAAAAATAGTAAATAATGTTTTCTCTGGAACTGCTTAACCTATCGAAGCGAAAATTTGCGTCTGTCATCCTCCATGATATCTGCATACATGGTAAAAATTATGAGGTCACAAGTCACATGGTTTGGCCGCCATCTTAGATTGAAGGATAAATATTAATTCATGTTTACTCTGGAACCACTACTTCTCTATATGCGAAACTTCATATTTATAATTTAGGCTACATGGGAAACAAAAGTTTAAAATTTCAACCTGATCGGCCGTGTGGTTTGGCAGCCAGAATTATTTAATTATTTGAATCTGGTCGCCAGTAATAAGGAAATTGAACGCTTTGTGCTGCCCGGTTCGTAACTTGTCTGTTCCGCGCCGTCTCGAAGCAGGCCTGTGTTTGTATCACCATTAAATAATGTTTTCTCTGGCACCGCTTATCCGATAAATGCGAAACTTTACGACTATGATTTAAGTCTCACGTTGTGTCAGTTGTGTCAAAGGCGGACGGACTGGGTACCCGGTCATCACTGCCAGCAGTTATAAAGTGGCAGTTCTAGTTATTATTATTATTTTTCCGCCGGCATTTTGCACCCTTTTTCGCTTTAAAAATCATTTTCTCTGGAACACTAAGTCCGATCGACAGGAAATTTTCACCATAGTATGTATCTTTTTTGATAGCACAATGACGTTATAATTATGACGTCATTGGTCACGTGGTACGGTCGCCATCTTGAAAAAAGCGATAAACTTTGGACATCTGTATCTCGGAAACCGTGCAATGGAAAATTTTTTCGTTTGATACATTTTACTAAGCTCCCTATGGGGAACACGTGTGATTTTTCGTGACGTCATAGGTGAAGCGATATACCGGTGAAAATTCGTCAAGTAGAACGCCATATAGGAAAAATCTGAAAAATTCTGAGCGTAATCTACACCAAAATTCATCGTCAAAAATGTTTTTGTTGACGTCATCGATGACGTAATTCGGCCGCCATCTTGTTTTTTAGTGTTTTTTAAAAAAAATCTTCTTCTCCAGAAGGGCTAGGCAGATTAAGGCGAAACTTTACAGGTACATTCCCCCTGAGGTCCTCTTTCAAGTTTGTTAATTTGTTGTTGATACGTCACATGGTTTGGCGGCCATCTTGAAAAAACCCTAGAACCTTCAAACATCTTCTTCTCCAGAAGCGCTGGTCCAATGAAGTCGAGATTTCAGAACTATATTCGTGACATGTATGCGATGCAAGTTTGTTAATTTCGAAGTGATAGGTCACATGGTTTGGCCGCCATGTTGGATTTAAGAAAAATATTAAATAATGTTTTCTCTGGAATTTCATAAGCCATCGAAGCAAAAATTTGCAAGTGCCTTCCTCCCTCAAGTCTGCATACATGGTAAAAATTTTTTACCTCAGAAGTCACATGGTTTGGCGGCCATCTTGGATAGAAAAATTGACCTTATCCGATTTACACGAAACTTCACACACTTGTTCGGGTCGATGATGGAAAGCAGAATTTAAATTTATGATATCCTCGGTCACAAGGTTCGGCAGCCATCTTGGATTGAAAATGAATAAATTTTAAAAATCTTCTTCTCCAGAAGGGCAAGACAGATTAAGATGAAACTTCACAAATATATTCCCCATGAAGTCCTTTCTCAAGTTTGTTAATTTCTTCTTGATCGGTCACATGGTTTGGCGGCCATCTTGAAAAAACCCTAAAACCTTCAAACATCTTCTTCTCCAGAAGCGCTGGTCCAATGAAGTCGAGATTTCAGAACTATATTCGTGACATGTATGCGATGCAAGTTTGTTAATTTCGAAGTGATAGGTCACATGGTTTGGCCGCCATATTGGATTTAAGAAAAATATTAAATAATGTTTTCTCTGGTATTTCATAAGCCATCGAAGCGAAAATTTGCAAGTGCCTTCCTCGCTCAAGTCTGCATTCATGGTAAAAAATTTTTACATCAGAAGTCACATGGTTTGGCGGCCATCTTGGATAGAAAAATAGACTTGATCCGATTTACACGAAACTTCACACACTTGTTCGTGTCGACGATGGAAAGCAGAATTTAAATTTATGATATCATAGGTCACAAGGTTCGGCAGCCATCTTGGATTGAAAATGAATAAATTTTAAAAATCTTCTTCTCCAGAAGGGCAAGACAGATCAAGACGAAACTTAACACATATATTCCCCATGAGGTCCTTTCTCAAGTTTGTTAATTTCTTCTTGATCGGTCACATGGTTTGGCGGCCATCTTGAAAAAACCCTAAAACCTTCAAACATCTTCTTCTCCAGAAGCGCTGGTCGGATGAAGGGCAGATTTCAGAAGTATATTCGGGACACGTAGGCGATATAAGTTTGTTAATTTCGAATTGATAAGTCACACGGTTTGGCCGCCATCTTGGATTTAAGAAAAATATTAAATAATGTTTTCCTGGAACCGCTTAACCAAACGAATCGAAAGTTGGCAATTATCATCTACCATCGTGTGTGCACGCGTGGTAAAAATTATGATGTCACACGTCACATGGTTTGGCGGCCATCTTGGATAGAAAAACGCACCTTTACCGATTAACACGAAACTTCACAATCGTGTTCCAATACCCAATTGGAAGCAGAATTTAAATTTGTGATGTCATAGGTCACATATTTCGTCAGCCATCTTGGAATGAAAAATAATATCTTAAAACGCCTTTTTCTCTGAAACGACTTGACAGATCGAGGCGAAACTCCACCACTATGACCGCCTCTCCATGACGAATAAAAAGTTCTCACCCCCTTTTGAGGTACGACGCAACGTTTGGCAGCCATAGTGGATTGAAGGAAAAATATTAATTAATGTTTACTCTGGAACTACTGCATCAATAAATGTGAAACATCACCTTTATGGTGGAACAGTCATGCGGAATGAGGGTTTGAAACTTCAACGGGATCGGGCCCAGGGTTTGGCAGCCATGTTGGTTTTAAGAAAAATATTAAATAATGTTTTCTCTGGAACTGCTTAACCTATCGAAGCGAAAATTTGCGTCTGTCATCCTCCATGATATCTGCATACATGATAAAAATTATGAGGTCACAAGTCACATGGTTTGGCCGCCATCTTAGATTGAAGGATAAATATTAATTCATGTTTACTCTGGAACCACTACTTCTATATATGCGAAACTTCATATTTATAATTCAGGCTACATGGGAAACAAAAGTTTAAAATTTCAACCTGATCGGCCGCGTGGTTTGGCAGCCACAATTATTTAATTATTTGAATCTGGTCGCCAGTAATAAGGAAATTGAACGCTTTGTGCTGCCCGGTTCGTAACTCGTCTGTTCCGCGCCGTCTCGAAGCAGGCCTGTGTTTGTATCACCATTAAATAATGTTTTCTCTGGCACCGCTTATCCGATAAATGCGAAACTTTGCGACTATGATTTAAGTCGCACGTTGTGTCAGTTGTGTCAAAGGCGGACGGACTGGGTATCCGGTCATCACTGCCAGCAGTTATAAAGTGGCAGTTCTAGTTCTTCTTGTTCTTCTTCTTGTTCTTCTTCTTCTTTTTATTCTTCTTGTTCTTCTTGTTCTTGTTCTTGTTCTTCTTGTTCTTGTTCTTCTTGTTCTTCTTGTTCTTGTTCTTCTTGTTCTTCTTCTTGTTCTTGTTCTGAAGACAAAACCTTAATCTCTCGGACTCGGCTCTTGTATATACAAGATCCGGATCGCCTTAAATATTGAGCACATGTACACATCCTCACATAGACGGTGCCTTTTGAGAGCGTCTATCATGAACTTTTAAATATATTCGGACATTTGCTTTAAAGTTTCGAAAAGTTGACGTTACTATTTAAAGATTATTCCATTTATCGTATTGTAATTTCATAAATAAATTATATATTTTGTAAATGCACGATATATCGAAAATACGTAAATACATTATGACGGGTTTCGCTATTGGTTTAATGAAGGCACGTGACGAAATATCGGAAGTTGTTGTTGTTGTTTTGTTTTTTTTAGCCGACAAAACCTTTAGGTTTTGGACGCTGCTCTTGGACACATTTGTCCTTGTTATTTTTCGGGTAGCCACACGGCGTATTTATAAATTGTGGAGACCGAAAACATGGGTGTGTCGTACGGTCTTTGATTTGATGTCGCACGGTGACCTTAGGGCATTCCTGCGGCGGCCATAGAATTTTGAAGGCGGCCATAGATACATATGTGTATGTATGTATATGTATATATATATGTATGTATGTATGTATGTATGTATGTATATATATATATATATATATATATATATATATATATATGTATATATGTATGTATATATATAAAATATGAGCCTGGTGTTGGCACAGTGGTTAGGGCAACGGCTTGGGATCCAAAAGGTCCTGAGTTCAAGCCCCGTTGGGCCACTGAATTAATACACCAGGGGGTTGCCTCAGCCTGTCATCCTTCCGAGGTCGGCGAAATGAGTACCAGTATACTGGGCCGGTGTATACCCCGGTTAAAATAGGTGTATCGTATCCCTGTGTCGTAAGAGGCGACTTGGGTTGCGTCAGGAAGGGCATCCGGCGTAAAACATGTGCCAAATCACTATGCGGATCATACGGATGATCCGCTGTGGCGACCCCTTACGGGAGCAGCCGAAAGAAGAAGAAGATATATATATATATATATATATATATATATATATATATATATATATATATATATATATATATATATATATATATATATATATATATATATATATATATATATATATATATATATATATATTAGCTGGAAATGCATTCACTCCATTTTATTTTGATACATTTTAAGTTTTATTACAAACGAAAAACTTCATTACCATTCAACCTATTAAGGAGATTAGAAAAGAAATATTGTTATGGTTTTAGGAACAGTATGCACTCAAACATACAGCGGACCCAAAGTTAGTTATGCCGTTAAGTATATGTGTAGACAGATTCCCTCCTCGTGTTTAGTGGGAAACCGAAGGGGTGCTATGCGATGTTTTTTTTAGTTAGGGTAATAAAAATTTTAATATTCCATCCCCCATCACGATCCACTGTCCACCTGCTGTATCCGAAGGCCCGTTGGCCGGGGCAAAATATTTGTGTTGTGGCTTCTTCTTAATGAGTCCAGACACGCGTGGAGGGGGGTTGGAGGCGGGTTTCTCCCAGCATGGCTGAAACCCTGCCCAAAAAGGGTGGACCCATGGAGGCCGTATCCAATCAGGGTGGACAGTGGCGTCAGCTTCACCAAGGCCCCTCCCCGCTGAGAGAGATCTATAAATTACGAAGCGATCCTCAGCGAAGAGTCCTTGGCTGGGAGATAAATTACGGCACCATCCTGAGAGGGTAGAGAGAGAATTCTGTGTGGGTCGGCCATGTTAGCTGGAGTCTGAGGTTGGAGAGAAACAGTGTTGGAGCGAGACATTGGTTGGAGAGAGACGGTTGGAATAACGGGTTGCCAAAGAAAGGAGGGTCATGACACGGAGGGTCTGCCCACATCTCGCCTCGGCGGCAGCCCGATCTTGACCGGGTCCCTCGTGAGTCTTGTCGGCGGCCCTGATCCCCCATCTCGGACTCTGCTCTGCTCCACCCAGGCTACTTCACGGACACGGTCTCCATGCGTCTGGCTGTGGGCCGAGCTGCATGACCACTGGCAGGTGACGCACCATAGAGCATCCCTTCCCTCCAACGTGCAGGTACCCCAAAAGAACTGCGACCTCAGCTCACCTTCTCCCTGGCTGCGGGGGTCCTTTGCAGTACACCTGGGTTTATTTTCGTCTGAGTGCGCGTCTGAGTGTGTGGCGCCGTCTTTAAGTACAACTGTTTAAGTGTTTGATCATTGCAAATCTTGCCTGTATATCCCGTGTTCAGTTGCTCTGAGTCCTTTTGTAAGTTGTTTGTAAATAAACCATTATTAGAAATGTTCCCAGTTCGTTTTCGTCTTTTCCTTCATTGGTCCTGCATGGTTCGGATCTGAGTTTAGCTGGGTTTTTCTACCCGATAATCTATTTCCATATCCGAGCCAGGACGTTCTTGGCGGGTCCGCTCGGCTGCATCCGAACCGGAAAGGTAGTTGGTAGTTGGTAGAGTGATGCAGTTTGGGCAAGACGTACCGAGGGCGTGCTTCCCCGGTAGATGACACCGCATGGTTAATTAGGTAAATTGGTTCCAGACAAAAAGACCCTGACCTACGTTATGCAGTGGAGGTATTGGTGTCCACGGTCGGTTAAGCGACCCGCCCCGTCACGGAATTATCCGTGAGCGACGGCCTACAATTCCGGGAGTCTGGTGGGAGACGACGTAACTTTCCCCACCTCGCGGTCGTTCTCGCCACCGGACCTCCAGCCCGCAACAATATTTTTTTCAGTTCAGTTTATTTCCACTCTTGAATCATTTAAACAAAAAATGCAACAAACGTGCATCATATTATGGGAACAGTGGAGGAACCTGAATAAAAGAAAGCATGACTTGTATGATTTCAGTTCCCAATAGCAATGGATTGTGATTAAAAATATGAAGAGAATATTTTCTTCATTTTCCGAGTGGAACGAATTTCTTTGCAATGAATAGCAATTTCTTGGTCTCCCTAATTGAAGAAACATTTTGTCATTCGTCTCTTCTCACTTAAAAGCCTCTGTCACCAAAATGTTAGTGGTAATATAACCTTGTATACAGGTTCTTGCTCAAGAAATGTGATTGTTTTCATGTTGCAAGCAGATTGGTCATTCTTTTGCAGTCTCTGTTTCCTATTGCCCTGCCTGCATGCTCTACCAGGGATGTGTTGATGCCTGCAGGCATTGACATGAGTCCCGTGGAATTATTTCACGAGGACATTCTTGCAGAGAGGTGGCCTATCATGGACATTGCAAGACCTCATACCACCAACATAGCAGAGCAGAAGCAGGAAGGTTGTGACTCATGGGTGGATGTGCATAGAGAGGCACCTTTGGAAGTCGTGGCTGAAGATGAAAGTATATCGCTTGAGCAGATGCCTTGTGAGCCATTGTTGAAATCGGTTTGAATAATTTGAGGTTTGGTTTGATTTCTGTTCACCTCTGCATACAGCATATACATAGCTGCTTTGCCCGCTTAACATGATGTGCAGCATGGTGTGCACACTAACTCAATGACTCATTCAGTGATGAACTTACTTCTTAAGAAAAAAAAATTTGCAGAGTAGGTTCGCAAATTGACCTGTTTTTGTTGCCTCGATCGAGCAGCAAGTTCATCAGGTTTGATCAGATACTTGAGAAGTGATAGAGTTCTATAACACTTCGACCTCCAACTAAAGTGTTATGACCATTTTAAACTCAAATCTAAAACACTGTAATTCCTAAGGTAGTGATATGATGCTTCAACCCCAAAGTATAGTGGTGTTCATTTTCAATCCCATACTGAAACCGATGACACTGACCCCCAACTAAACTGCTCTTATCATTTTTGACTGTCAGAATAAAGCCTGTAACCCTCTGACCCCACAACTAAAGTGATCTGACCATTTAAGACACTAAATCTAAATGTATGATGCTATTTAGACCCGAATGTAAAATGCTCTGAAACTTTTTGACCCCTAAAGTAAAGTTTGTCTACATTTCCACACCCTCGACTTCTATCACCCTGCGTAATCTCAAAAGTACCCAACAACGTACCTCCGTTTTATTTTGTTGATTCCTTTCATTCACTTAAACTGCGATCCTATCTTCCCATTTTCTCATCTCCAATGCAAAAAATCTCTAAATATGGTGAGGATGAATCTACAAAATTGCCATATTTTGACCAGCAAGGGACATTGCATCAGGAAGCATACTGTCGTTAACTGAAAATCTCTTCTGCACTCTCAAAATATTGGCAAGGTGGGGTGGGGGGAGAGGTGTTGGCATTGGTGATGTGAGGGGGGTCGAGGTGCGGAGGGGGGGGCATTGCTGATGTTGGGTGGGGGGGGTTTATACTGGCGATATGAGGTGAGGTGGTTGAGGAGAGAGGTGTATGCACTGTGCTGTAAGGTGGTTGAGTGGGGAGGTGTTTGCACTGGTGCTGTGAGGTGGTTGGGTGAGAGGTCGGTAGTATTGGTGATGTGAGGTGTTTGGGAGGGGTTAGCATTGGTCATGCGAGGTGGAGGAAGATTGGTGTTGGATTATACACCTTGTTTTTATTATGACAAACTATTTTTAAATTTGAATTGGCACAACAATCAGTTTTGTAAGCCTTGTTTTGGATGTGTTTGTTTATTAACTAATTAACCACTGTTCACTTCCTGTACATAACTACTTTATTAATTGTTGCATTGGTAACTTTAACCTGCATGAAATTGGTGGAATCTCTTATCACAGTTTCTTAAAACTTTGTGACAACATAAGTTTAGTGCATTCAATTTCATTTGTTACAATTTTGAACATTCTGAATGAATTACCTGCCATTTTAATATGTAAAATAATTTAAATATACACCTGTATCTGCAATGCACACCTATGGGCTGTGATGAGTTCAGTGGAAAAGAAGGACTTGTTGGCCCCACCAGAGAAAACCAGGTATTTGCTCCTGACCCCTGAACCCCATCTCCTGACTCTTGACTCTTGATTGAAGGTCAGTTTGGAAATGTAGTTCTTCTCAGAGAGGTCATGGCTGTTGGTGAGATTCTGGTTCAAAGGATTGAACTACTTTTTGTGGTTGATCAGCAAAGTCGGTCTTTGGGTTGACTCGTGTGTCCATAGGGAGAGATGCCTGGATTGATTGTCACATTATAGATACCAGACTCGTTTTTCTCAAGGTTGACTGATAGAGATGCAGCTACTGCCAATCTACTGATGGGATGAGGATCAGTTTTAAACCATTTTCAAATAACTGACATTCATGACGAACAAATCTCTTCGACGTGCTCAATCTTTCCTGTTCTGTTGCTCTTCGAGCCATTGTTACTCGTTTTTGTTATTCCTTTTGTATGTCCATCATCCCCACCCACTATCCCACTCCCAATGCCCTTTGTTTCGCTGTAATCCTCCTGACATTTGTAATTCAGTTCCTCCATGAGCCGAGATCCTTGTGTAGAAAAAAATAATGACCACAATGTTTTCACAACCTGTGACAAAATCCGGCAACGGGCTGATTGGTATAATGCGCATTTAAAGCACTCTTAAAAGATGAACAGCATGATTGGGAAACACACATTTAATGTGCTTATTAAAAAATTAACTCAACACCTCTCATCCATGTCAGCCTCCACCACCGTTATATCAGAACGAGCTGATTTGTCACACGATCACGTATTGTTTAAGTCCAAAATGGGATTGCATAATGCGATGTTTTTGTTTTTTTTCTCGTGAGGCGAGTACCGAGCATGCTGGTGGGCTTGATTAATCCTTACGAATAATTTTTATTTGACATTGATTCGATTTTTCGGGGTCCCTCGTCGTGAGTAACGCTTGACCAAAATAAAGCCAATGGAAATGCGACGCAACAAACATGGGATGTGTTTAATCAGCAGAGGCCTACAGGCCTGATGTCTTCAGCCCACCAGAAAATCAAGATGGTGACCATATTATTTTGCGTGGGTGCCATGGTGGGTAGAGTCAAGCAACAAATGTGGGTGGGGTCCGGCAACTGTCCGACCAGTAGGTGCACATTTCAAAAATCGACCCCCAACAAGAACAACACCAAACGTGTAGCTCTTGTAGACCAGCAACATGTCGCAGGTAAAAAGTGTCAGGATAGCTCAGAGGTAGCATGGTTGTCTTTGAGCTGTCTCATCTGAGTTTGATTCTTGGCATGACTGTAAAATGTCATCCTGTTACTTCACAGGTAGAGCATTAGTTGCATCAATATAATGCCACTTTCCAGAGTCCAGCCATTCTGCCTTGTCATGTGCAGTCTGTTGCAATACCATTTGTGGTAAGAAAGAGGATGCAGACGATGCACACATGAGAGAATTTATTCTCCGGGCACTACCTGATATTGGAGGAGGAGGATAGGTCAGAGACTTTGTTTTTAAGATGAGACTGATTGTTTCTCTGGCTTGCCTGAGAATGGACACTTTTGTTTTGTGTCTTGTTGAGTGGCCTCAGATTATCATCCCCAGTCGGGTTCACTTTCTCACTACGGAAGTGGTGAGGTCCTCAATTCCTTGATGGCAATGTTGAAGACCAGTGGAATCAGGTGAATTTCCAGTCTCTTTGGCTGTTGGGTAGGTCTCTGACTGTAGTAAATGAAATTGAGACTTTACAAGGATGTGGTCATTGGAGCAAAGTGAAGAGATTCAGATGAACATTCATCATTCATGTTCGCCAAGACCTGAGTTGAAAAGATAACCAAATGAGTCAGGGCTCCTGTTTCAGAGAAGACTCACAGCAATGCAGATGAGTGAGTGAGTGGTTGTGGTTATACATACTCATAGCCAGCTAGTGTTGGCAGTTGGCACCATGGGTGAAGAGAATAGAGTGTTGTTTATGGAATTGTCTCTCTTGGCAGAAAGCAAGATTTATATTGTGTTGTCATCAAAAGGGAGATGATGCACCAGACAAAGGAACAGGTGGTGATGAAAGGGTGTGTGGGTCGTAAAGTGCTACAGAGCATGGAATTGCTAATGGTGATGTCAACACTGTCACTGGGGTGAAAGCGAGATCTGTCATTTTGGTATGGAGTTCAACCAGGAGGAGATGCATACGAGTCAGAACATATTTTGTGAGATGAAATATATGGCAAGGCGAATATTGAACTTGTTAACAAAATAGTACGTACTTGTTTACAACATATATGTACAAGAGAACAGATATGGGTACTGTGTTGTAAGAAATGAAATGCCAATAATCATTCTCCTTATTTTGTTTGTAGGACTTTTCGGGGATGATGAGATTGTTTTTGAAGACTGCACAAAACCCACAACCCCACAAGCGGAGTGTGATTTCACAAGCGGTTTGGGTATGATGGAGTCACTCACAGTTTCTTCCAGTCACGCAATGAATAACTCACAGCTGGAATTTTCTTCTGCACAGCCACTGTTTGATACCCCCATTGATATGACCTCTGAACTCCAGCACAGTCATCCAAAAGCAGTGGAATTAGCTTTAAAATCCTTACTACCTTCACCAACTGACCTCACATAGATCATGTGAAAAATTGGTAAACTGGACAATAAGGTAACAAAACCTGCTCCATAAAGCATTGGTGTATTGTCCAAGATGCTGAAAATGCAAGTTTAATTCCAAGCTTCCAAACAACGTGGTTTTTCACCCTCATGTCTCGGTGATCGGATATATGATGAGTTCATTTTATTGGGAACACTAAACTCCCATGTCTCTGATTCTCACTTGGGAAAACTTTTTTTTGCAGTCGTATCCTGATGTGGGTTGCATGCTTTTGACAATGACTTCATCTTCCGAATCATAACCATAGATGCCGGATGGCGGTGCAGAAGAGTTAATCGATATTATTTATGTACTTGTTAACTCGCATGTACATCACTATGTGTTTGCACAACGTTCACTTACCAATCATGAAGCACAGCTACCATAACGGTCCACTCTTTCATTCTTTCCTCCTCATCGTCATGTAAGAAGAAAAGCAAAAGTTTGTCAGATTAATCACCACTTGCAACGCTTTGTTTACCTCTGCAACGTGACAAATGGCACACCAAGGTTGAATATTTTTCCATGGTATTTTTTTGTCTCTTTTGTGATTGCACTTACTGTGGAGTCATTAAATTTTACAGAAAATGTGTTTGTGGCCATTCTTATTTGTAATATTAGTTTGAATGGGACATTATTGTGCTTGAAACTTTCAGGGTATTGGTATTGGTAAACCATTTGGTTGCTTGCATAAGATCTTGTCATGCCTGATGCCACATGTTTTCTTTTGAAGAGCTCACTCCACTTTTGTCTGTCTGAGTCCACTGACTGATTGCCATCCAGATGGTTTATTGGTCCCTCAGCTCCTTTTCCACCATACACCACCAGCTTTCTGGTGGTCATCCCACCCTCATTCAACCTTTAGGATTCCTGTGCATTGCTCTTTTTGTCATGATGATTTCCATGCGTAGTACATGCCAAATCCATCTCCACTTGGTCATTTTAATTTCTTCCATGAGAGTTTTCCCTCCCCATCCTTTCTACCTTCTTCTTGCTCACTCTATCTGGCCAGGTTTGTGGAATCTTTTTGTGATATCTATAAATAAAGTATTCTAGTTTATGTGCAATGACTTTTGTGACTTTCTATAGTTCACAGCCAAATAGTAGAACCAATTTTACACTGCTGTACAAAATTTGAAACTTCCTCCTTGTGTTGTACTTTTTGTCATTGACCCATTTCTCTCATCCTCATAAATACTACTCTCTTTTCTGTATTCTTTGAAGAAATATTGAGTCACCCCCCACCCTACACCCCTCCATTTTTTTCCTGTTTTCGTGACCATTTATCCTTGATACATAAACTTGTCAACATCTCATGTTCATATTTAATTTTTGAAGCATTCTTCACTCCACCTCAAAAATAATCATAAAGTAGAGCGAAGTCGATGGCACATGTCGTAGAAGTACTCTTTGTCCACCCAGGGTCAGGAGAATCCTTTTTTCACGTACGTGGAGGAAGAACACGGAATAGCATTCAATGAACTTCACTAACTAGGATCCTGAAGCAATCCCTCTTGTACTAAAGGAAGGATGGGTGGAGGGAGTAGATGGGAGAAACACAGGTCAGAAGAGAAAACAATTTCTGCATCTTGAACTTTCCCATAGATATTGAATTGAATAAAACTGAGTGGCTAGTTCCCATCGAAACGGAATGGGAAGAGAACATATCAGGTGGTCAGGCAAGTGAGGCCTGGAGCTGACCTAAGCTCAAGCAATCAGAATAGAGCACAAACAACTCTCAAGGTTGCAAAAGGAGTAACAAAGTTGAGTTCATGCAGCTGCCAAGAGAACAAGGGGAATCGGTGACTGTTATCACTCTGGCATGTTTCCCAGACTTGGTAAAGAAAACGCTCTCGGCCTTCCTAACATAAAGTCTTTCGTGCAGGCTAGCTGCACACGAGCCACTCGACATATCCATTTGAATTACGGACTAAAATGAATTTGTGTTATATCAGGTAACAAATGATATGTTATATTATATATTGATATGTTTAATCGATATAACTAAGTTTGACTGGAGCTCAAACAGCATCTCCAAGTTATCGGGTTTAATTACTTTCACAAATACATGTCAAATCAATGGCAAGCACATTGTTTAATAGGCACAAAAATATCAAAAAGACATCTCTTTTAGCCATTATATGAGTTCTATTGATATGAGATATTAATATGAGTTCAATTAATATTCAGTGGATAATGAGGTTACAGTTCTTATTAATGCCTGTATTCAATCAGATTGATTACAAGATTACTAAAAGAGGAAATCCACCTCAACACACACCATCACAATTCCCCACGCTTAACACCGAAAGCAAAGTTTTCTGTTTTGACCCCTGTGACTCCAAGTCCCCACCCTCTGGGGCATGATCCTGGGGGTCAAATTAAAAAAAATAATGACATATGTCATTCAGCCCCAATGTTGATTGCATATACAAAGTTTCATTGAAAAATGTTTTCAAAAGTGCCTGTAATTGCATTTTTTGGTATTTGACCTTTTGACCCACCCCTAGGAGGTGGGGGTGAAAAGTGATACTGCTGTTGCACCTGTGTGCCACATGGTGAACATAATTACCAAGTTTGGTGAAATTCTGCCTTTCCATTTTGGAGAGGATGGCGTGCCAGACGGATGGACAACAAACAGTTGGAGCCGATTACCATATCCCCTCATTTTGTCCAAAAAGCGTGTGAATAATTATAATGACCCATTCACTTGTCTTAATTTTATTGCACAATTCATGAGCATTTTGGCTTCAACCAGGATCATTAGTGAGTAAAACGTGTTCATAATCCACAGTCCCATAATCATGTTCATAATCCACATGCTTCCAATCATCAGCAAGGTCATGGAATCTATCATTGCTTCTGACATTAAATCCTTCCTTTTTTCCAATGACTTGATTTCCAATCATCAATTTGGGTCCAGACCAGGTCACTCGACGTTGGACATGCTGCTTCTGTTTTCCCAACAATGGATGGAGGTCCTCAATGCCAGACATGAGATCAGAAACATCTCCCGAGACATATTGTGAGATTTCGATATGGTCTGGCACCCTGCCCTGCTCACAAAACGCTCTTCTTATGGTATCCAAATCACTCTCCTCTCATGGCTCGTGGACTTCCTCTCCTGTCATAGTCAACGCATGGATCTTAACAGAATTTGCTCATCTCCTCTTCCTGTCCATGCTGGAGTTCCTCAAGGCAGTGTTCTGGGCCTTATGCTTTTTCTAATCTTCAATGATCTCCTCGACTCGCTTGAAAATCCGCTTTATCTCTCTGCTGATGACTCCACCCTCTGCCATACCATCTCTCATCCTTCAGATCGGCAGGCAGCAGCCTCTTCACTCTCTGCAAACCTGGATAAAATCACAAGCTGATCAAACACTTGGAACATGTCTTTCAATCCGGACAAATCTCACACACTCACTACGTCTCTCCAAAAAGACTGTCTCAAAACTCCCTCCCCCCCCTGGCCCCCACTCCCCAATCTACTTTCTCAACAATCCTCTTGAAGTTCTATCGCTCAAGCTTTTGGATCTCACTATCCGCCATGATATTTCCTGGAAAAGGCACATTTCCAAGCTGATCTTCAAATCCAGTCATTGACTGGGCATCCTCCGTTGTGCAAAATCCTTCCTTGGCACACCTGAGCTCTTAACCACATGCAAAGCTTTCATCCACAACTGATAGAGTACTGCTATCTCCTCTGGGTTGATGCTCCTGCCTCATACCGAGCTCAGCTTCACACTGTGGAAACCAAGGCTTTTAGCATCATTTGTATGTCCCACGATGGAGCTGAGTCTTTGGGTCTCACTCTCTCACCACAGGCAGTTCGGTGGTCTTTCTGTCGTCTACCAACTCCTCCATGGCCTTGCATCCCCTGCTCTGTCTGTGCCCTGACCTCCTTATATTTTTGCAGCGTGCTCAAGGTCCACCAGCAAACCCTTCGGGTGAAACGGCAAAATCAAGAATTACTGCTCACCTTCACTCTTTCATTCCTCTTTTATCCCAACTCTGGAACAAAATCCCACTCTTCCCTTCGGGTCTTTAAAATAGCTGCTTACCACCATCTCATGTCTTCCCCCATCAAAAACCATGATCTTTTCTACCCCCGTTAATCCACCCCAAACTCAACTCCTTCAAATTCCCTGTTTTCCTTCCTGAAAGTCCCTGTAGTGTCCGTCTTGTTTACCCCATGTACCCTGCACCATCCCTCTCCCTTCTACAGATCTTCTGATGTCCCTGTTCCATACTGTTGCTGTGATTTCCTCTTCCTCACACTCTCACTCATGTTTCCTGCTCCGTTTGTTGTTTGTTCTCTGTGTTAGCTCTTATCCGAACCTCGTCAAAGTGTACAAAAAAAAAAAAAACTCTGACTCGAAAGCATTTTGGCTTGAACAAGGATCATTGGTGGTAAAGCATACTGTTGAGAATGCGAGCTGCAAAAGCTGACCACCCGCACTGAAGCAATGTGCTTCGTGAATGACCAAATTAAAGGAAATCACGCTCGAGTGAACAGTGTGGCTTCCCTGGTTAAGATCTAAATCCCACTATTCTACAAAAACAAATCTGTTTCACAAATTTATATCCCTCCAAGCATTCATTAAACACCGGATTGAAACTGTTTGCACGTGCGAGAAGGCGTTGATCAGGTGACGTTTCTTTTGAAAAAATAATGTTTTTCCCGACGACTCCTCGCGTGTTTTTCCCGACGACTCCTCGCGTGTTTTCCCGACGACTCCTCGCGTGTTTTTCCACACGCCTCCTCGCGTGTTTTTCCACACGACTCCGCGTGTTTTTCCCCACGACTCCTCGCGTGTTATTCCAACACGATGCCTCGCGTGTTTTTCCCCACGACTCCTCGCGTGTTTTTCCCCACGACTCCTCGCGTGTTTTTCCCCACGACTCCTCGCGTGTTTTTCCCCGACGACTCCTCGCGTGTTTTTCCCGACGACTCCTCGCGTGTTTTTCCCGACGACGCCTCGCGTGTTTTTCCCGAGGACTCCTCGCGTATTTTTCCCCACGACTCCTCGCGTGTTTTTCCCCACGACGCCTCGCGTGTTTTTAATACAAGACGCCTCGCGTGTTTTTCCCGACGACGCCTCGCGTGTTTTTCCCGAAGACTCCTCGCGTGTTTTTCCCCACGACGCCTCGCGTGTTTTTAATACAAGACGCCTCGCGTGTTTTTCCCGACAACGCCTCGCGTGTTTTTCCCGACGACTCCTCGCGTGTTTTTCCCCACGCCTCCTCGCGTGTTTTCCCGATGACTCCTCGCGTGTTTTCCCGATGACTCCTCGCGTGTTTTTCCCCACGCCTCCTCGCGTGTTTTTCCAACACGACGCCTCGCGTGTTTTCCCGATGACTCCTCGCGTGTTTTTCCCCACGCCTCCTCGCGTGTTTTCCCGATGACTCCTCGCGTGTTTTTCCCCACGCCTCCTCGCGTGTTTTTCCAACACGACGCCTCGCGTGTTTTTCCCCATGACTCCTCACGTGTTTTTCCCCACGACTCCTCGCGTGTTTTTCCCCACGACTCCTCGCGTGTTTTTCCCCACGACTCCTCGCGTGTTTTTCCCCACGACGCCACGTGTGTTTTTCCCACACGACGCCTCGCGTGTTTTTCCCATCGACGCCTCGCGTGTTTTTCCCCACGACTCCTCGCGTGTTTTTCCCCACGCCTCCTCGCGTGTTTTTCCCACACGACGCCTCACGTGTTTTTCCCAACGACGCCACGCGTGTTTTTCCCACACGACGCCACGCGTGTTTTTCCACACGACGCCTCGCGGGTTTTTCCGGACGACGCCTCATGGGTTTTTCCGTACGACGCCTCACGTGTTTTTCTGCACGAATCCTCGCGTGGTTTTCCCCACGACGCCACGCGTGTTTTTCCACACGACGCCACGCTTGTTTTTCCGCACGACGCCACTTTTTTTTTTCCACACGACACCACGCGTGTTTTTCCGCACGACGCCACGTTTTTTTTTCCACACGTCGCCACACGTTTTTTTACCCCCGCGACGCCACGCGTGTTTTTCCACACGATGCCACGCATGTTTTTCCACACGATGCCACGCATGTTTTTCCACACGACGCCATGTTTTTTTTTTCCACACGACGCCACGCTTTTTTCTTTTTCCGCACGACGCCACGCGTGTTTTTCCACACGACGCCACGTTTTTTTTTCCACACGACGCCACGTTTTTTTTCCACACGACGCCACACGTTTTTTTTTTTACCCACACGACGCCACGCGTGTTTTTCCGCACGACGCCACATTTTTTTTCCACATGACACCACGCGTGTTTTTCCGCATGACGCCACGTTTTTTTTTTCCACACGACACCAGGCGTGTTTTTCCGCACGACGCCACGTTTTTTTTTCCACATGACACCACACGTGTTTTTCCGCATGACGCCACGTTTTTTTTCCACATGACACCACACGTGGTTTTCCGCAAGACGTCACGCATGTTTTTCCACACGACACCACGCGTGTCTTTCTGCATGACGCCACGTTTTTTTTCCACACGACGCCACACGTTCCCCCCCCCCCCACGACGCCACGCGTGTTTACCCACGATGCCACGCGTGTTTTTACCCACGACGCCACGCGTGTTTTTCCACACGACGCCACGGTTTTTTCCACACGACGCTACATTTCCCCCCCCCCACGACGCCACGCGTGTTTTTCCGCACGACGCCACGCGTGTTTTCCCACACGACGCCACGGTTTTTTTTTCCACACGACGCCACGGTTTTTTTCCCATACGACGCCACGGTTTTTTTCCCACACGACACCACGGTTTTTTTTTCCACACGACGCCACGGTTTTTTCCACACGACGCCACGGTTTTTTTTCCCACACGACGCCACGGTTTTTTTTCCCACACGACGCCACGGTTTTTTTCCCACACGACGCCACGGTTTTTTTTCCCACGCGACGCCACGTTTTTTTTTCCACAGGACACCACGCGTGTTTTTCCGCACGACGCCACGTTTTTTTTTCCACACGAAGCCACACGTTTTTTTCCCCCCACAACGCCACGCGTGTTTTTCCCCACGACGCCACGCGTGTTTTCCCACACGACGCCACGCGTGTTTTTCCGCACGACGTCACGCGTGTTTTTCCGCACGACACCACGCGTTTTTTTCCGCATGACGTCACGCGTTTTTCCGCACGACATCACGCGTGTTTTTCCACACGACGCCACGTTTTTTTTCCACACAACGCCACGTTTTTTTCTCAACACAACGCAACGTTTTTTTTCCACATGACGCCACGTTTTTTTCCACATGACGCCACGTTTTTTTTCCACAGGACGCCACTCGGATTTTTTCCCGCACGACGCCACGCATGTTTTTCCACACGACGCCACGTTATTTTCTCTCCACACAACGCCACGTGTTTTTTTCCACACCATGCCACGGTTTTTTTCCCACACGACGCCACGGTTTTTTTTTTTTCCACACGACGCCAAGGTTTTTTTTTTCCACACGACGCCTCGTTTTTTTAACACGACGCAACGTTTTTTTCCACATGACGACACGTTTTTTTTCCACACGACGCCACGCGGTTTTTTTCCCGCACGACGCCACGTTATTTTCTCTCCACACGACGCCACACGTTTTTTTCCACACCATGCATCGCAAGTTTTCCACACGACGCCATGTTTTTTTTTCCACACGACGCTACGGTTTTTTTCCTGCACGACGCCACGGTTTTTTCCACACGACGCCAAGGTTTTTTCCACACGACGCCCCGCGTGTTTTTCCGCACGACGCCATGCATGTTTTTCCGCACGACGCCACGTTTTTTCCTGCACCATGCCACGCAGTTTTTTTCCCGCACGACGCCACTCATGTTTTTCCACACGACGCCACGTTATTTTTTCCACAGGACGCCACGCGTTTTTTTCCACACGACGCCACGATTTTTTCCACACGACGCCACGATTTTTTCCACACGACGCCATGGTTTTTTTTTTCACACGACGCCACGCATTTTCCCGCACAACGCCACACGTTTTTTCCAAACGCCACGTTTTTTTTCTCCACACGGCGCCATGGTTTTTTTCCCACACGACGCCACTGTTTTTTCCACACGACGCCACGGTTTTTTTCCCACACGACGCCACGGTTTTTTTTCCCACACGACGCCCCGTTTTTTTTCCGCACGACGCCACGTTTTTTTTCCACACGACGCCACGTTTTTTTTCCACACGACGCCACGTTTTTTTCCCACACGACGCCACGGTTTTTTTTCCCACACGACGCCACGGTTTTTTTCCCACACGACGCCACGGTTTTTTTTCCCACGCGACGCCACGTTTTTTTTTCCACAGGACACCACGCGTGTTTTTCCGCACGACGCCACGTTTTTTTTTCCACACGAAGCCACACGTTTTTTTCCCCCCACAACGCCACGCGTGTTTTTCCCCACGACGCCACGCGTGTTTTCCCACACGACGCCACGCGTGTTTTTCCGCACGACGTCACGCGTGTTTTTCCACACGACGCCACACGTGTTTTTCCGCACGACACCACGCGTTTTTTTCCGCATGACGTCACGCGTTTTTCCGCACGACATCACGCGTGTTTTTCCACACGACGCCACGTTTTTTTTCCACACAACGCCACGTTTTTTTTTCAACACAACGCAACGTTTTTTTTCCACATGACGCCACGTTTTTTTCCACATGACGCCACGTTTTTTTTCCACACGACGCCACTCGGATTTTTTCCCGCACGACGCCACGCATGTTTTTCCACACGACGCCACGTTATTTTCTCTCCACACAACGCCACGTGTTTTTTTCCACACCATGCCACGGATGTTTTCCACACGACGCCATCTTTTTTTTTCACACGACGCCACGGTTTTTTTCCCACACGACGCCACGGTTTTTTTTTTTTCCACACGACGCCAAGGTTTTTTTTTTCCACACGACGCCTCGTTTTTTTAACACGACGCAACGTTTTTTTCCACATGACGACACGTTTTTTTTCCACACGACGCCACGCGGTTTTTTTCCCGCACGACGCCACGTTATTTTCTCTCCACACGACGCCACACGTTTTTTTCCACACCATGCATCGCAAGTTTTCCACACGACGCCATGTTTTTTTTTCCACACGACGCTACGGTTTTTTTCCTGCACGACGCCACGGTTTTTTTTTCCACACGACGCCAAGGTTTTTTTTTTCCACACGACGCCCCGCGTGTTTTTCCGCACGACGCCATGCATGTTTTTCCGCACGACGCCACGTTTTTTTTTCCTGCACCATGCCACGCAGTTTTTTTCCCCGCACGACGCCACTCATGTTTTTCCACACGACGCCACGTTATTTTTTTTTTCCACAGGACGCCACGCGTTTTTTTCCACACAACGCCACGATTTTTTCCACACGACGCCACGATTTTTTCCACACGACGCCATGGTTTTTTTTTTCACACGACGCCACGCATTTTCCCGCACAACGCCACACGTTTTTTCCAAACGCCACGTTTTTTTTCTCCACACGGCGCCATGGTTTTTTTCCCACACGACGCCACTGTTTTTTCCACACGACGCCACGGTTTTTTTCCCACACGACGCCACGGTTTTTTTTTCCCACACGACGCCCCGTTTTTTTCCGCACGACGCCACGTTTTTTTTCCACACGACGCCACGTTTTTTTCCACACGACGCCACGGTTTTTTTTTCCCACACGACGCCACGGTTTTTTTTCCCACACGACGCCACGGTTTTTTTTCCACACGACGCCACGTTTTTTTTCCACACGACGCCACGTTTTTTTTCCACACGACGCCACGTTTTTTTCCACACGACGCCCGCGGTTTTTTCCCACACGACGCCACGGTTTTTTTTCCCACACGACGCCACGGTTTTTTTTCCACACGACGCCACGTTTTTTTTTCCACACGCCGCCACGGTTTTTCTTCCACCCGACCCCACGGTTTTTTTCCACACGCCGCCACAAGTTTTTCTTTCCACGACGCCACGCGTTTTTTTTCCACACGACGCCATGCATGTTTTCCACATGATGCCACGCGTGTTTTCCACACAACGCCACGCATGTTTTCCGCACGACGCCACGGTTTTTTTCCCGCACGACGCCACACATGTTTTTCCACACAACGCCACGTGTTTTTTTTCCACACCATGACACGCATGTTTTCCACACGACGCCACGGTTTTTTTTCCACACGACGCCACGCGTCTTTTTCCACACGACACCACACGTGTTTTTCCACATGATGCCACGCGTGTTTTTCCGCACGACACCACGCGTGTTTTTCCGCACAACACCACGCGTGTTTTTCCGCACAACACCACGCGTGTTTTTCCGCATGATGCCACGCGTGTTTTCCACATGATGCCACGCGTGTTTTCCACACGACGCCACGCATGTTTTCCATGCGACGCCACGCGTCTTTTTCCACACGACGCCACGCGTCTTTTTCCGCACGACGCCACGCGTGTTTTTCCGCACGACACCACGTGCTTTTTTCCGCACGACGTCACGCGTTTTTACACACGACGCCACGCGTGTTTTTCCGCACGACACCACGCATGTTTTTCCTCACGTCACGCGTGTTTTTCCGCACGACGTCACGTGTGTTTTTCCGCACGACGTCACGCGTGTTTTTTCACACGACGCCACGTTTTTTCCACACAACGCCACGTTGTTTTTCCACATGACGCAACGTTTTGCACAAGACGCCACATTTTTTCCCGCACGACGCCACGCGGTTTTTTCCCGCACGACGCCATGCATGTTTTTCCACACGACGCCACGTTATTTTCTCTCCACACGACGCCACACGTTTTTTTCCACACCATGCTACGCATGTTTTCCACACGACGCCATGTTTTTTTTTCCACACGACGCCACGGTTTTTTTTTCGACACGACGCCACGCGTTTTTTTCCACACGACGCCACGGTTTTTTTTCCCACACGACGTCACGCGTTTTTTTCCACACGATGCCACATTGTTTTTTTTTCCACAGGACACCTCGAGTGTTTTTCCGCACGACGCCATGTTTTTTTTTTTCCGCACGACGCCACGCGTGTTTTTCCGCACGACACCACGCGCTTTTTTCCGCACGACGTCACGCGTTTTTCCACACGACGCCACGCTTGTTTTTCCGCACGACACCACGCATGTTTTTCCTCACGTCACGCGTGTTTTTCCGCACGACGTCACGCGTGTTTTTCCGCACGACGTCACGCGTGTTTTTTCACACGACGCCACGTTTTTTTCCACACAACGCCATGTTGTTTTTTTTCCACATGACGCAACGTTTTTTTTGTACAAGACGCCACATTTTTTCCCGCACGACGCCACGCGGTTTTTTTCCCGCACGACGCCACGCATGTTTTTCCACACGACGCCACGTTATTTTCTCTCCACATGACGCCACACGTTTTTTTCCACACCATGCTACGCATGTTTTCCACACGACACCATGTTTTTTTCCACACGACGCCGCGCGGTTTTTTTCGACACGACGCCACGCGTTTTTTCCACACGACGCCACGTTATTTTCTCTCCACACGACGCCACGCGTTTTTCCACACCATGCCACGGATGTTTTCCACACGACGCCACGGTTTTTTCCCACACGACGCCACGGTTTTTTTTCCACACGACGCCAAGGTTTTTTTTCCACACGACGCCATCGCGTGTTTTTCCGCATGACACCATGCGTGTTTTTCCGCACGACGTCACGCGTGTTTTTCCACACGACGCCTCGTTTTTTTAACACGACGCAACGTTTTTTTCCACATGACGACACGTTTTTTTTCCACACGACGCCACGCGGTTTTTTTCCCGCACCCCGCCACTTTATTTTCTCTCCACACGCCGCCACCCGTTTTTTTCCACACCATGCATCGCATGTTTTCCACACGACGCCATGTTTTTTTTTCCACACGACGCTACGGTTTTTTTCCTGCACGACGCCACGGTTTTTTTTTCCACACGACGCCAAGGTTTTTTCCACACGACGCCCCGCGTGTTTTTCCGCACGACGCCACGCATGTTTTTCCGCACGACGCCACGTTTTTTTTTTCCTGCACGATGCCACGCAGTTTTTTTTCCCGCACGACGCCACGCGTTTTTTTCCCCGCACGACGCCACTCATGTTTTTCCACACGACGCCACGTTATTTTTTTTTTCCACAGGACGCCACGCGTTTTTTTCCACACGACGCCACGATTTTTTCCACACGACGCCACGATTTTTTCCACACGACGCCACGATTTTTTCCACACGACGCCACGGTTTTTTTTTTCACACGACGCCACGGTTTTTTTTTTCACACGACGCCACGGTTTTTTTTTCACACGACGCCACGCATTTTCCCGCACAACGCCACACGTTTTTTCCAAACGCCACGTTTTTTTCCACACGACGCCACGGTTTTTTTCCCACACGACGCCACGGTTTTTTTCCACACGACGCCACGGTTTTTTTTCCCACACGACGCCACGGTTTTTTTTCCCACACGACGCCACGGTTTTTTTTCCCACACGACGCCCCGTTTTTTTTCCACACGACGCCACGGTTTTTTCCCACAAGACGCCACGGTTTTTTTCCCACACGACGCCACGGTTTTTTTTCCCACACGACGCCCCGTTTTTTTTCCACACGACGCCACGTTTTTTTTTCCACACGACGCCACGTTTTTTTTCCACACGACGCCACGGTTTTTTTTTCCCACACGACGCCACGGTTTTTTTTCCACACGACGCCACGTTTTTTTTTCCACACGACGCCACGGTTTTTCTTCCACACGACGCCACGGTTTTTTTTCCACACGACGCCACGCGTTTTTTTTCCACACGACGCCATGCATGTTTTCCACATGACGCCACGCGTGTTTTCCACACGACGCCACGCATGTTTTCCGCACGACGCCACGGTTTTTTCCCCGCACGACGCCACACATGTTTTTCCACACGACGCCACGTGTTTTTTTTCCACACCATGACACGCATGTTTTCCACACGACGCCACGGTTTTTTTTTCCACACGACGCCACGCGTCTTTTTCCACACGACACCACACGTGTTTTTCCACATGATGCCACGCGTGTTTTTCCGCACGACACCACGCGTGTTTTTCCGCACAACACCACGCGTGTTTTTCCGCATGATGCCACGCGTGTTTTCCACATGATGCCACGCGTGTTTTCCACACGACGCCACGCATGTTTTCCATGCGACGCCACGCGTCTTTTTCCACACGACGCCACGCGTCTTTTTCCGCACGACGCCACGCGTGTTTTTCCGCACGACACCACGTGCTTTTTTCCGCACGACGTCACGCGTTTTTACACACGACGCCAGGCGTGTTTTTCCGCACAACACCACGCATGTTTTTCCTCACGTCACGCGTGTTTTTCCGCACGACGTCACGTGTGATTTTCCGCACGACGTCACGCGTGTTTTTTCACACGACGCCACGTTTTTTTCCACACAACGCCACGTTGTTTTTTTTCCACATGACGCAACGTTTTTTTTGCACAAGACGCCACATTTTTTCCCGCACGACGCCACGCGGTTTTTTTCCCGCACGACGCCATGCATGTTTTTCCACACGACGCCACGTTATTTTCTCTCCACACGACGCCACACGTTTTTTTCCACACCATGCTACGCATGTTTTCCACACGACGCCATGTTTTTTTTTCCACACGACGCCACGGTTTTTTTTTCGACACGACGCCACGCGTTTTTTTCCACACGACGCCACGGTTTTTTTTTCCCACACGACGTCACGCGTTTTTTTCCACACGACGCCACATTGTTTTTTTTTTCCACAGGACACCTCGAGTGTTTTTCCGCACGACGCCATGTTTTTTTTTTCCGCACGACGCCACGCGTGTTTTTCCGCACGACACCACGCGCTTTTTTCCGCACGACGTCACGCGTTTTTCCACACGACGCCACGCTTGTTTTTCCGCACGACACCACGCATGTTTTTCCTCACGTCACGCGTGTTTTTCCGCACGACGTCACGCGTGTTTTTCCGCACGACGTCACGCATGTTTTTTCACACGACGCCACGTTTTTTTCCACACAACGCCATGTTGTTTTTTTTCCACATGACGCAACGTTTTTTTTGCACAAGACGCCACATTTTTTCCCGCACGACGCCACGCGGTTTTTTTCCCGCACGACGCCACGCATGTTTTTCCACACGACGCCACGTTATTTTCTCTCCACACGACGCCACACGTTTTTTTCCACACCATGCTACGCATGTTTTCCACACGACGCCATGTTTTTTTTTCCACACGACGCCGCGGTTTTTTTTTCGACACGACGCCACGCGTTTTTTTCCACACGACGCCACGTTATTTTCTCTCCACACGACGCCACGCGTTTTTTTCCACACCATGCCACGGATGTTTTCCACACGACGCCACGGTTTTTTTCCCACACGACGCCACGGTTTTTTTTTTTTTCCACACGACGCCAAGGTTTTTTTTTTCCACACGACGCCACGCGTGTTTTTCCGCACGACACCATGCGTGTTTTTCCGCACGACGTCACGCGTGTTTTTCCACACGACGCCTCGTTTTTTTAACACGACGCAACGTTTTTTTCCACATGACGACACGTTTTTTTTCCACACGACGCCACGCGGTTTTTTTCCCGCACGACGCCACGTTATTTTCTCTCCACACGACGCCACACGTTTTTTTCCACACCATGCATCGCATGTTTTCCACACGACGCCATGTTTTTTTTTCCACACGACGCTACGGTTTTTTTACTGCACGACGCCAAGGTTTTTTTTTTCCACACGACGCCCCGCGTGTTTTTCCGCACGACGCCACGCATGTTTTTCCGCACGACGCCACGTTTTTTTTTTCCTGCACGATGCCACGCAGTTTTTTTTCCCGCACGACGCCACGCGTTTTTTTCCCCGCACGACGCCACTCATGTTTTTCCACACGACGCCACGTTATTTTTTTTTCCACAGGACGCCACGCGTTTTTTTCCACACGACGCCACGATTTTTTCCACACGACGCCACGATTTTTTCCACACGACGCCACGGTTTTTTTTTTCACACGACGCCACGGTTTTTTTTTCACACGACGCCACGCATTTTCCCGCACAACGCCACATGTTTTTTTCCAAACGCCACGTTTTTTCCACACGACGCCACGGTTTTTTTCCCACACGACGCCACGGTTTTTTTCCACACGACGCCAAGGTTTTTTTCCACACGACGCCACGGTTTTTTTTCCCACACGACGCCACGGTTTTTTTTCCCACACGACGCCACGGTTTTTTTTCCACACGACGCCACGCGTGTTTTTCCACACGACACCATGCGTGTTTTTCCGCACGACGTCACGCGTGTTTTTCCACACGACGCCACACGTGTTTTTCCGCACGACACCACGCGTTTTTTTCCGCATGACGTCACGCGTTTTTCCGCACGACATCACGCGTGTTTTTCCACACGACGCCACGTTTTTTTTCCACACAACGCCACGTTTTTTTTTCAACACAACGCAACGTTTTTTTTCCACATGACGCCACGTTTTTTTCCACATGACGCCACGTTTTTTTTCCACACGACGCCACTCGGATTTTTTCCCGCACGACGCCACGCATGTTTTTCCACACGACGCCACGTTATTTTCTCTCCACACGACGCCACGTGTTTTTTTCCACACCATGCCACGGATGTTTTCCACACGACGCCATCTTTTTTTTTCACACGACGCCACGGTTTTTTCCCACACGACGCCACGGTTTTTTTTTTTTCCACACGACGCCAAGGTTTTTTTTTTCCACACGACGCCTCGTTTTTTTAACACGACGCAACGTTTTTTTCCACATGACGACACGTTTTTTTTTCCACACGACGCCACGCGGTTTTTTTCCCGCACGACGCCACGTTATTTTCTCTCCACACGACGCCACACGTTTTTTTCCACACCATGCATCGCAAGTTTTCCACACGACGCCATGTTTTTTTTTCCACACGACGCTACGGTTTTTTTCCTGCACGACGCCACGGTTTTTTTTTTCCACACGACGCCAAGGTTTTTTTTTTCCACACGACGCCCCGCGTGTTTTTCCGCACGACGCCACGCATGTTTTTCCGCACGACGCCACGTTTTTTTTTCCTGCACCATGCCACGCAGTTTTTTTCCCCGCACGACGCCACTCATGTTTTTCCACACGACGCCACGTTATTTTTTTTTTCCACAGGACGCCACGCGTTTTTTTCCACACGACGCCACGATTTTTTCCACACGACGCCACGATTTTTTCCACACGACGCCATGGTTTTTTTTTTCACACGACGCCACGCATTTTCCCGCACAACGCCACACGTTTTTTCCAAACGCCACGTTTTTTTTCTCCACACGGCGCCATGGTTTTTTTCCCACACGACGCCACTGTTTTTTCCACACGACGCCACGGTTTTTTTCCCACACGACGCCACGGTTTTTTTTCCCACACGACGCCCCGTTTTTTTTTCGCACGACGCCACGTTTTTTTTCCCCACGACGCCACGTTTTTTTTCCACACGACGCCACGTTTTTTTCCACACGACGCCACGGTTTTTTTTTCCCACACGACGCCACGGTTTTTTTTCCCACACGACGCCACGGTTTTTTTTTCCACACGACGCCACGTTTTTTTTTCCACACGACGCCACGGTTTTTCTTCCACACGACGCCACGGTTTTTTTTCCACACGACGCCACAAGTTTTTCTTTCCACACGACGCCACGCGTTTTTTTTCCACACGACGCCATGCATGTTTTCCACATGATGCCACGCGTGTTTTCCACACAACGCCACGCATGTTTTCCGCACGACGCCACGGTTTTTTTCCCGCACGACGCCACACATGTTTTTCCACACGACGCCACGTGTTTTTTTTCCACACCATGACACGCATGTTTTCCACACGACGCCACGGTTTTTTTTCCACACGACGCCACGCGTCTTTTTCCACACGACACCACACGTGTTTTTCCACATGATGCCACGCGTGTTTTTCCGCACGACACCACGCGTGTTTTTCCGCACAACACCACGCGTGTTTTTCCGCACAACACCACGCGTGTTTTTCCGCATGATGCCACGCGTGTTTTCCACATGATGCCACGTGTGTTTTCCACACGACGCCACGCATGTTTTCCATGCGACGCCACGCGTCTTTTTCCACACGACGCCACGGGTCTTTTTCCGCACGACGCCACGCGTGTTTTTCCGCATGACACCACGTGCTTTTTTCCGCACGACGTCACGCGTTTTTACACACGACGCCACGCGTGTTTTTCCGCACGACACCACGCATGTTTTTCCTCACGTCACGCGTGTTTTTCCGCACGACGTCACGTGTGTTTTTCCGCACGACGTCACGCGTGTTTTTTCACACGACGCCACGTTTTTTTCCACACAACGCCACGTTGTTTTTTTTCCACATGACGCAACGTTTTTTTTGCACAAGACGCCACATTTTTTCCCGCACGACGCCACGCGGTTTTTTTCCCGCACGACGCCATGCATGTTTTTCCACACGACGCCACGTTATTTTCTCTCCACACGACGCCACACGTTTTTTTCCACACCATGCTACGCATGTTTTCCACACGACGCCATGTTTTTTTTTCCACACGACGCCACGGTTTTTTTTCCGCCACGACGCCACGCGTTTTTTTCCACACGACGCCACGGTTTTTTTTCCCACACGACGTCACGCGTTTTTTTCCACACGATGCCACATTGTTTTTTTTTCCACAGGACACCTCGAGTGTTTTTCCGCACGACGCCATGTTTTTTTTTTCCGCACGACGCCACGCGTGTTTTTCCGCACGACACCACGCGCTTTTTTCCGCACGACGTCACGCGTTTTTCCACACGACGCCACGCTTGTTTTTCCGCACGACACCACGCATGTTTTTCCTCACGTCACGCGTGTTTTTCCGCACGACGTCACGCGTGTTTTCCCGCAGGACGCCACGCGTGTTTTTTCACACGACGCCCGGTTTTTTTCCACACAACGCCTTGTTGTTTTTTTTCCACATGACGCAACGTTTTTTTTGTACAAGACGCCACATTTTTTCCCGCACGACGCCACGCGGTTTTTTTCCCGCACGACGCCACGCATGTTTTTCCACACGACGCCACGTTATTTTCTCTCCACACGACGCCACACGTTTTTTCCACACCATGCTACGCATGTTTTCCACACGACGCCATGTTTTTTTTCCACACGACGCCGCGGTTTTTTTCGACACGACGCCACGCGTTTTTTCCACACGACGCCACGTTATTTTCTCTCCACACGACGCCACGCGTTTTTCCACACCATGCCACGGATGTTTTCCACACGATGCCACGGTTTTTCCCACACGACGCCACGGTTTTTTTCCACACGACGCCAAGGTTTTTTTCCACACGACGCCACGCGTGTTTTTCCGCACGACACCATGCGTGTTTTTCCGCCGACGACGTCACGCGTGTTTTCCACACGACGCCTCGTTTTTTAACACGACGCAACGTTTTTCCACATGACGACACGTTTTTTTTCCACACGACGCCACGCTGTTTTTTTCCCGCACGACGCCACGTTATTTTCTCTCCACACGACGCCACACGTTTTTTCCACACCATGCATCGCATGTTTTCCACACGACGCCATGTTTTTTTCCACACGACGCTACGGTTTTTTCCTGCACGACGCCACGGTTTTTTTCCACACGACGCCAAGGTTTTTTCCACACGACGCCCAGCGTGTTTTCCGCACGACGCCACGCATGTTTTTCCGCACGACGCCACGTTTTTTTTCCTGCACGATGCCACGCAGTTTTTTTCCCGCACGACGCCACGCGTTTTTCCCCGCACGACGCCACTCATGTTTTTCCACACGACGCCACGTTATTTTTTTTCCACAGGACGCCACGCGTTTTTTCCACACGACGCCACGATTTTTTCCACACGACGCCACGATTTTTTCCACACGACGCCACGGTTTTTTTCACACGACGCCACGGTTTTTTTTCACACGACGCCACGCATTTTCCCGCACAACGCCACACGTTTTCCAAACGCCACGTTTTTTCCACACGACGCCACGGTTTTTTTCCCACACGACGCCACGGTTTTCCACACGACGCCACGGTTTTCCACACGACGCCACGGTTTTTTCCCACACGACGCCACGGTTTTTTTTCCCACACGACGCCACGGTTTTTTTTCCCACACGACGCCACGGTTTTTTTCCCACACGACGCCACGGTTTTTTTTCCCACACGACGCCCCGTTTTTTTTCCACACGACGCCACGTTTTTTTTCCACACGACGCCACGTTTTTTTTCCACACGACGCCACGTTTTTTTTCCACACGACGCCACGGTTTTTTTTTCCCACACGACGTAACGGTTTTTTTTCCACACGACGCCACGTTTTTTTTTCCACACGACGCCACGGTTTTTCTTCCACACGACGCCACGGTTTTTTTTCCACACGACGCCACGCGTTTTTTTTCCACACGACGCCATGCATGTTTTCCACATGACGCCACGCGTGTTTTCCACACAACGCCACGCATGTTTTCCGCACGACGCCACGGTTTTTTTCCCGCACGACGCCACACATGTTTTTCCACACGACGCCACGTGTTTTTTTTCCACACCATGACACGCATGTTTTCCACACGACGCCACGGTTTTTTTTTCCACACGACGCCACGCGTCTTTTTCCACACGACACCACACGTGTTTTTCCACATGATGCCACGCGTGTTTTTCCGCACGACACCACGCGTGTTTTTCCGCACAACACCACGCGTGTTTTTCCGCACAACACCACGCGTGTTTTTCCGCATGATGCCACGCGTGTTTTCCACATGATGCCACGCGTGTTTTCCACACGACGCCACGCATGTTTTCCATGCGACGCCACGCGTCTTTTTCCACACGACGCCACGCGTCTTTTTCCGCACGACGCCACGCGTGTTTTTCCGCACGACACCACGTGCTTTTTTCCGCACGACGTCACGCGTTTTTACACACGACGCCACGCGTGTTTTTCCGCACGACACCACGCATGTTTTTCCTCACGTCACGCGTGTTTTTCCGCACGACGTCACGTGTGATTTTCCGCACGACGTCACGCGTGTTTTTTCACACGACGCCACGTTTTTTTCCACACAACGCCACGTTGTTTTTTTTCCACATGACGCAACGTTTTTTTTGCACAAGACGCCACATTTTTTCCCGCGCGACGCCACGCGGTTTTTTTCCCGCACGACGCCACGCGGTTTTTTTCCCGCACGACGCCATGCATGTTTTTCCACACGACGCCACATTATTTTCTCTCCACACGACGCCACACGTTTTTTTCCACACCATGCTACGCATGTTTTCCACACGACGCCATGTTTTTTTTTCCACACGACGCCACGGTTTTTTTTTCGACACGACGCCACGCGTTTTTTTCCACACGACGCCACGGTTTTTTTTTTCCCACACGACGTCACGCGTTTTTTTCCACACGACGCCACATTGTTTTTTTTTTCCACAGGACACCTCGAGTGTTTTTCCGCACGACGCCACGCGTGTTTTTCCGCACGACACCACGCGCTTTTTTCCGCACGACGTCACGCGTTTTTCCACACGACGCCACGCTTGTTTTTCCGCACGACACCACGCATGTTTTTCCTCACGTCACGCGTGTTTTTCCGCACGACGTCACGCGTGTTTTTCCGCACGACGTCACGCGTGTTTTTTCACACGACGCCACGTTTTTTTCCACACAACGCCATGTTGTTTTTTTTCCACAAGACGCAAAGTTTTTTTTGCACAAGACGGCACATTTTTTCCCGCACGACGCCACGCGGTTTTTTTCCCGCACGACGCCACGCATGTTTTTCCACACGACGCCACGTTATTTTCTCTCCACACGACGCCACACGTTTTTTTCCACACCATGCTACGCATGTTTTCCACACGACGCCATGTTTTTTTTTCCACACGACGCCGCGGTTTTTTTTTCGACACGACGCCACGCGTTTTTTTCCACACGACGCCACGTTATTTTCTCTCCACACGACGCCACGCGTTTTTTTCCACACCATGCCACGGATGTTTTCCACACGACGCCACGGTTTTTTTCCCACACGACGCCACGGTTTTTTTTTTTTCCACACGACGCCAAGGTTTTTTTTTTCCACACGACGCCACGCGTGTTTTTCCGCACGACACCATGCGTGTTTTTCCGCACGACGTCACGCGTGTTTTTCCACACGACGCCTCGTTTTTTTAACACGACGCAACGTTTTTTTCCACATGACGACACGTTTTTTTTCCACACGACGCCACGCGGTTTTTTTCCCGCACGACGCCACGTTATTTTCTCTCCACACGACGCCACACGTTTTTTTCCACACCATGCATCGCATGTTTTCCACACGACGCCATGTTTTTTTTTCCACACGACGCTACGGTTTTTTTCCTGCACGACGCCACGGTTTTTTTTTCCACACGACGCCAAGGTTTTTTTTTTCCACACGACGCCCCGCGTGTTTTTCCGCACGACGCCACGCATGTTTTTCCGCACGACGCCACGTTTTTTTTTTCCTGCACGATGCCACGCAGTTTTTTTTCCCGCACGACGCCACGCGTTTTTTTCCCCGCACGACGCCACTCATGTTTTTCCACACGACGCCACGTTATTTTTTTTTCCACAGGACGCCACGCGTTTTTTTCCACACCGACGCCACGATTTTTTCCACACGACGCCACGATTTTTTCCACACGACGCCACGGTTTTTTTTTTCACACGACGCCACGGTTTTTTTTTCACACGACGCCACGCATTTTCCCGCACAACGCCACACGTTTTTTCCAAACGCCACGTTTTTTCCACACGACGCCACGGTTTTTTTCCCACACGACGCCACGGTTTTTTTCCACACGACGCCACGGTTTTTTTTCCCACACGACGCCACGGTTTTTTTTCCCACACGACGCCACGGTTTTTTTTCCACACGACGCCACGCGTGTTTTTCCACACGACACCATGCGTGTTTTTCCGCACGACGTCACGCGTGTTTTTCCACACGACGCCACACGTGTTTTTCCGCACGACACCACGCGTTTTTTTCCGCATGACGTCACGCGTTTTTCCGCACGACATCACGCGTGTTTTTCCACACGACGCCACGTTTTTTTTCCACACAACGCCACGTTTTTTTTTCAACACAACGCAACGTTTTTTTTCCACATGACGCCACGTTTTTTTCCACATGACGCCACGTTTTTTTTCCACACGACGCCACTCGGATTTTTTCCCGCACGACGCCACGCATGTTTTTCCACACGACGCCACGTTATTTTCTCTCCACACGACGCCACGTGTTTTTTTCCACACCATGCCACGCATGTTTTCCACACGACGCCATTTTTTTTCCACACGACGCCACGGTTTTTTTCCCACACGACGCCACGGTTTTTTTTTTCCACACGACGCCAAGGTTTTTTTCCACACGACGCCTCGTTTTTTAACACGACGCAACGTTTTTTCCACATGACGACACGTTTTTTTTCCACACGACGCCACGCGGTTTTTTTCCCGCACGACGCCACGTTATTTTCTCTCCACACGACGCCACACGTTTTTTTCCACACCATGCATCGCATGTTTTCCACACGACGCCATGTTTTTTTTCCACACGACGCTACGGTTTTTTTCCTGCACGACGCCACGGTTTTTTTTTCCACACGACGCCAAGGTTTTTTTTTTCCACACGACGCCCCGCGTGTTTTTCCGCACGACGCCACGCATGTTTTTCCGCACGACGCCACGTTTTTTTTTCCTGCACCATGCCACGCAGTTTTTTTCCCCGCACGACGCCACTCATGTTTTTCCACATGACGCCACGTTATTTTTTTTTTCCACAGGACGCCACGCGTTTTTTTCCACACGACGCCACGATTTTTTCCACACGACGCCACGATTTTTTCCACACGACGCCATGGTTTTTTTTTTCACACGACGCCACGCATTTTCCCGCACAACGCCACACGTTTTTTCCAAACGCCACGTTTTTTTTCTCCACACGGCGCCATGGTTTTTTTCCCACACGACGCCACTGTTTTTTCCCACACGACGCCACGGTTTTTTTTCCCACACGACGCCACGGTTTTTTTTCCCACACGACGCCCCGTTTTTTTTCCGCACGACGCCACGTTTTTTTCCACACGACGCCACGTTTTTTTTCCACACGACGCCACGTTTTTTCCCACACGACGCCACGGTTTTTTTTTCCCACACGACGCCACGGTTTTTTTTTCCCACACGACGCCACGGTTTTTTTTCCCACACGACGCCACGGTTTTTTTTCCACACGACGCCACGTTTTTTTTTCCACACGACGCCACGGTTTTTCTTCCACACGACGCCACGGTTTTTTTTCCACACGACGCCACAAGTTTTTCTTTCCACACGACGCCACGCGTTTTTTTTCCACACGACGCCATGCATGTTTTCCACATGATGCCACGCGTGTTTTCCACACAACGCCACGCATGTTTTCCGCACGACGCCACGGTTTTTTTCCCGCACGACGCCACACATGTTTTTCCACACGACGCCACGTGTTTTTTTTTCCACACCATGACACGCATGTTTTCCACACGACGCCACGGTTTTTTTTCCACACGACGCCACGCGTCTTTTTCCACACGACACCAAACGTGTTTTTCCACATGATGCCACGCGTGTTTTTCCGCACGACACCACGCGTGTTTTTCCGCACAACACCACGCGTGTTTTTCCGCACAACACCACGCGTGTTTTTCCGCATGATGCCACGCGTGTTTTCCACATGATGCCACGCGTGTTTTCCACACGACGCCACGCGTCTTTTTCCACACGACGCCACGCGTCTTTTTCCGCACGACGCCACGCGTGTTTTTCCGCACGACACCACGTGCTTTTTTCCGCACGACGTCACGCGTTTTTACACACGACGCCACGCGTGTTTTTCCGCACGACACCACGCATGTTTTTCCTCACGTCACGCGTGTTTTTCCGCACGACGTCACGTGTGTTTTTCCGCACGACGTCACGCGTGTTTTTTCACACGACGCCACGTTTTTTTCCACACAACGCCACGTTGTTTTTTTTCCACATGACGCAACGTTTTTTTTGCACAAGACGCCACATTTTTTCCCGCACGACGCCACGCGGTTTTTTTCCCGCACGACGCCATGCATGTTTTTCCACACGACGCCACGTTATTTTCTCTCCACACGACGCCACACGTTTTTTTCCACACCATGCTACGCATGTTTTCCACACGACGCCATGTTTTTTTTTCCACACGACGCCACGGTTTTTTTTTCGACACGACGCCACGCGTTTTTTTCCACACGACGCCACGGTTTTTTTTCCCACACGACGTCACGCGTTTTTTTCCACACGATGCCACATTGTTTTTTTTTTCCACAGGACACCTCGAGTGTTTTTCCGCACGACGCCATGTTTTTTTTTTTCCGCACGACGCCACGCGTGTTTTTCCGCACGACACCACGCGCTTTTTTCCGCACGACGTCACGCGTTTTTCCACACGACGCCACGCTTGTTTTTCCGCACGACACCACGCATGTTTTTCCTCACGTCACGCGTGTTTTTCCGCACGACGTCACGCGTGTTTTTCCGCACGACGTCACGCGTGTTTTTTCACACGACGCCACGTTTTTTTCCACACAACGCCATGTTGTTTTTTTTCCACATGACGCAACGTTTTTTTTGTACAAGACGCCACATTTTTTCCCGCACGACGCCACGCGGTTTTTTTCCCGCACGACGCCACGCATGTTTTTCCACACGACGCCACGTTATTTTCTCTCCACACGACGCCACACGTTTTTTTCCACACCATGCTACGCATGTTTTCCACACGACGCCATGTTTTTTTTTCCACACGACGCCGCGGTTTTTTTTTCGACACGACGCCACGCGTTTTTTTCCACACGACGCCACGTTATTTTCTCTCCACACGACGCCACGCGTTTTTTTCCACACCATGCCACGGATGTTTTCCACACGACGCCACGGTTTTTTTCCCACACGACGCCACGGTTTTCCACACGACGCCAAGGTTTTTTTTTTCCACACGACGCCGCGCGTGTTTTTCCGCACGACGTCGCGCGTGTTTTCCACACGACGTCACGCATGTTTTTGCACACAACGCCACGTTTTTTTTCCACACGACGCAACGTTTTTTTCCACATGACGCCACATTTTTTTCCACACGACGCCACGGTTTTTTTTTCCACACGACGCCATGTTTTTTTCTCCACACGACGCCACACGTTTTTTTCCACACCATGCATCGCATGTTTTCCACACGACGCAATGTTTTTTTTTCCACACGACGCTACGGTTTTTTTCCTGCACGACGCCACGGTTTTTTTTTCCACACGACGCCAAGGTTTTTTCCACACGACGCCCGCGTGTTTTTCCGCACGACGCCACGCATGTTTTTCCGCACGACGCCAAGTTTTTTTTTCCTGCACGATGCCACGCAGTTTTTTTTCCCGCACGACGCCACGCGTTTTTTTCCCCGCACGACGCCACTCATGTTTTTCCACACGACGCCACGTTATTTTTTTTTCCACAGGACGCCACGCGTTTTTTTCCACACGACGCCACGATTTTTTCCACACGACGCCACGATTTTTTCCACACGACGCCACGGTTTTTTTTTTCACACGACGCCACGGTTTTTTTTTCACACGACGCCACGCATTTTCCCGCACAACGCCACACGTTTTTCCAAACGCCACGTTTTTCCACACGACGCCACGGTTTTTTCCCACACGACGCCACGGTTTTTCCACACGACGCCACGGTTTTTTTTCCCACACGACGCCACGGTTTTTTTTCCCACACGACGCCACGGTTTTTTTTCCCACACGACGCCACGGTTTTTTTCCCACACGACGCCACGGTTTTTTTTCCCACACGACGCCCCGTTTTTTTTCCACACGACGCCACGTTTTTTTTCCACACGACGCCACGTTTTTTCCACACGACGCCACGGTTTTTTTTCCCACACGACGCCACGGTTTTCCACACGACGCCAAGTTTTTTTTTCCACACGACGGCATGGTTTTTCTCCCACACGACGCCACGGTTTTTTTTCCACACGACGCCACGCGTTTTTTTTCCACACGACGCCATGCATGTTTTCCACATGACGCCACGCGTGTTTTCCACACAACGCCACGCATGTTTTCCGCCTGACGCCACGGTTTTTTCCCGCACGACGCCACACATGTTTTTCCACACGACGCCATCGCGTTTTTTCCACACCATGACACGCATGTTTTCCACACGACGCCACGGTTTTTTTTTCCACACGACGCCACGCGTCTTTTTCCACACGACACCACACGTGTTTTTCCACATGATGCCACGCGTGTTTTTCCGCACGACACCACGCGTGTTTTTCCGCACAACACCACGCGTGTTTTTCCACACAACACCACGCGTGTTTTTCCGCATGATGCCACGCGTGTTTTCCACATGATGCCACGCGTGTTTTCCACACGACGCCACGCATGTTTTCCATGCGACGCCACGCGTCTTTTTCCACACGACGCCACGCGTCTTTTTCCGCACGACGCCACGCGTGTTTTTCCGCACGACACCACGTGCTTTTTTCCGCACGACGTCACGCGTTTTTACACACGACGCCACGCGTGTTTTTCCGCACGACACCACGCATGTTTTTCCTCACGTCACGCGTGTTTTTCCGCACGACGTCACGTGTGTTTTTCCGCACGACGTCACGCGTGTTTTTTCACACGACGCCACGTTATTTTCCACACAACGCCACGTTGTTTTTTTTCCACATGACGCAACGTTTTTTTTGCACAAGACGCCACATTTTTTCCCGCACGACGCCACGCGGTTTTTTTCCCGCACGACGCCATGCATGTTTTTCCACACGACGCCACGTTATTTTCTCTCCACACGACGCCACACGTTTTTTTCCACACCATGCTACGCATGTTTTCCACACGACGCCATGTTTTTCCACACGACGCCACGGTTTTTCGACACGACGCCACGCGTTTTTTCCACACGACGCCACGGTTTTTTTTCCCACACGCCGTCACGCGTTTTTTTCCACACGATGCCACATTGTTTTTTTTTCCACAGGACACCTCGAGTGTTTTTCCGCACGACGCCATGTTTTTTTTTTCCACACGACGCCACGCGTTTTCCCCACGACCCCACGCGTGTTTTTCCCCAGGACGCCACGCGTGTTTTTCCCCACGACGCCACGCGTGTTTTCCCCACGACGCCACGCGTGTTTTCCCACACGACACCACGTGTGTTTTTCCACACGACGCCACGTTTTTCCCCCCCCCATGACGCCACGCGTGTTTTTCCGCACGACCCCACATTTTTCTAACCAGATGACGCCACGATTTTTTTTTTCCACACGACGCCACGCGCTTTTTTTCCCCGCACGACGCCACGGTTTTTTTCCCACACAACGCCACGGTTTTTTTCCCACACGACGCCACGCATGTTTTTCCACACGACGCCACGTTATTTTCTCTCCACACGACGCCACACGTTTTTTTCCACACCATGCTACGCATGTTTTCCACACGACGCCATGTTTTTTTTTCCACACGACGCCACGGTTTTTTTTTCGACACGACGCCACGCGTTTTTTTCCACATGACGCCACGTTATTTTCTGTCCACACGACGCCACGCGTTTTTTTCCACACCATGCCACGGATGTTTTCCACACGACGCCACGGTTTTTTTCCCACACGACGCCACGGTTTTTTTTTTTTCCACACGACGCCAAGGTTTTTTTTTTTCCATACGACGCCACGCGTGTTTTTCCGCACGACACCATGCGTGTTTTTCCGCACGACGTCACGCGTGTTTTTCCACACGACGCCTCGTTTTTTTAACACGACGCAACGTTTTTTTCCACATGACGACACGTTTTTTTTCCACACGACGCCACGCGGTTTTTTTCCCGCACGACGCCACGTTATTTTCTCTCCACACGACGCCACACGTTTTTTTCCACACCATGCATCGCATGTTTTCCACACGACGCAATGTTTTTTTTTCCACACGACGCTACGGTTTTTTTCCTGCACGACGCCACGGTTTTTTTTTCCACACGACGCCAAGGTTTTTTTTTTCCACACGACGCCCCGCGTGTTTTTCCGCACGACGCCACGCATGTTTTTCCGCACGACGCCAAGTTTTTTTTTCCTGCACGATGCCACGCAGTTTTTTTTTCCCGCACGACGCCACGCTGCTTTTTTCCCCGCACGACGCCACTCATGTTTTTCCACACCACCCCACGTTATTTTTTTTTTCCACAGGACGCCACGCGTTTTTTTCCACACGACGCCACGATTTTTTCCACACGACGCCACGATTTTTTCCACACGACGCCACGGTTTTTTCACACGACGCCACGGTTTTTTTTCACACGACGCCACGCATTTTCCCGCTGCACAACGCCACACGTTTTTTCCAAACGCCACGTTTTTTCCACACGACGCCACGGTTTTTTTCCCACACGACGCCACGGTTTTTTTCCACACGACGCCACGGTTTTTTTTCCCACACGACGCCACGGTTTTTTTTCCCACACGACGCCACGGTTTTTTTTCCCACACGACGCCACGGTTTTTTTTCCCACACGACGCCACGGTTTTTTTCCCACACGACGCCACGGTGTTTTTTCCCACACGACGCCCCTTTTTTTTTCCACACGACGCCACGTTTTTTTCCACACGACGCCACGTTTTTTTTCCACACGACGCCACGGTTTTTTTTTCCCACACGACGCCACGGTTTTTTTTCCCACACGACGCCACGGTTTTTTTTCCACACGATGCCACGTTTTTTTCCACACGACGCCACGGTTTTTCTTCCACACGACGCCACGGTTTTTCTTCCACACGACGCCACAAGTTTTTCTTTCCACACGACGCCACGCGTTTTTTTTCCACACGACGCCATGCATGTTTTCCACATGACGCCACGCGTGTTTTCCACACAACGCCACGCATGTTTTCCGCACGACGCCACGGTTTTTTTCCCGCACGACGCCACACATGTTTTTCCACACGACGCCACGTGTTTTTTTTCCACACCATGACACGCATGTTTTCCACACGACGCCACGGTTTTTTTTCCACATGACGCCACGCGTCTTTTTCCACACGACACCACACGTGTTTTTCCACATGATGCCACGCGTGTTTTTCCGCACGACACCACGCGTGTTTTTCCGCACGACACCACGCGTCTTTTTCCACACGACGCCACGCGTCTTTTTCCGCACGACGCCACGCGTGTTTTTCCGCACGACACCACGTGCTTTTTTCCGCACGACGTCACGCGTTTTTACACACGACGCCACGCGTGTTTTTCCGCACGACACCACGCATGTTTTTCCTCACGTCACGCGTGTTTTTCCGCACGACGTCACGTGTGTTTTTCCGCACGACGTCACGCGTGTTTTTTCACACGACGCCACGTTATTTTCCACACAACGCCACGTTGTTTTTTTCCACATGACGCAACGTTTTTTTTGCACAAGACGCCACATTTTTTCCCGCACGACGCCACGCGGTTTTTTTCCCGCACGACGCCATGCATGTTTTTCCACACGACGCCACGTTATTTTCTCTCCACACGACGCCACACGTTTTTTTCCACACCATGCTACGCATGTTTTCCACACGACGCCATGTTTTTTCCACACGACGCCACGGTTTTTTCGACACGACGCCACGCGTTTTCCACACGCCGCCCCGGTTTTTTTTTCCCACACGACGTCACGCGTTTTTTTCCACACGACGCCACATTGTTTTTTTTTACCACAGGACACCTCGAGTGTTTTTCCGCACGACGCCATGTTTTTTTTTTCCACACGACGCCACGCGTTTTTCCCCACGACCCCACGCGTGTTTTACCCCAGGACGCCACGCGTGTTTTCCCCACGACGCCACGCGTGTTTTCCCCACGACGCCACGCGTGTTTTCCCCACGACGCCACGCGTGTTTTCCCACACGACACCACGTGTGTTTTTCCACACGACGCCACGTTTTTCCCCCCATGACGCCACGCAGCGTGTTTTTCCGCACGACCCCACATTTTTCTAACCAGATGACGCCACGATTTTTTTTTTCCACACGACGCCACGCGGTTTTTTTCCCCGCACGACGCCACGGTTTTTTTCCCACACAACGCCACGGTTTTTTTCCCACACGACGCCACGGTTTTTTTCCCACACGACGCCACAGTTATTTTCCCACACGACGCCACGGTTTTTTCCACACGACGCCACGTTTTTTTTCCACACGACGCCACGGTTTTTTTTTTCCCACACGACGCCACGGTTTTTTTTCCCACACGACGCCACGGTTTTTTTTCCACACGATGCCACGTTTTTTTTCCACACGACGCCACGGTTTTTCTTCCACACGACGCCACGGTTTTTTTTCCACACGACGCCACAAGTTTTTCTTTCCACACGACGCCACGCGTTTTTTTTCCACACGACGCCATGCATGTTTTCCACATGACGCCACGCGTGTTTTCCACACAACGCCACGCATGTTTTCCGCATGACGCCACGGTTTTTTTCCCGCACGACGCCACACATGTTTTTCCACACGACGCCACGTGTTTTTTTTCCACACCATGACACGCATGTTTTCCACACGACGCCACGGTTTTTTTTTCCACATGACGCCACGCGTCTTTTTCCACACGACACCACACGTGTTTTTCCACATGATGCCACGCGTGTTTTTCCGCACGACACCACGTGTGTTTTTCCGCACGACAACACGCGTGTTTTTCCGCACAACACCACGCGTGTTTTTCCGCATGATGCCACGCGTGTTTTCCACATGATGCCACGCGTGTTTTCCACACGACGCCACGCATGTTTTCCATGCGACGCCACGCGTCTTTTTCCACACGACGCCACGCGTCTTTTTCCGCACGACGCCACGCGTGTTTTCCGCCACGACACCACGTGCTTTTTCCGCACGACGTCACGCGTTTTTACACACGACGCCACGCGTGTTTTTCCGCACGACACCACGCATGTTTTTCCTCACGTCACGCGTGTTTTTCCGCACGACGTCACGTGTGTTTTTCCGCACGACGTCACGCGTGTTTTTTCACACGACGCCACGTTATTTTCCACACAACGCCACGTTGTTTTTTTTCCACATGACGCAACGTTTTTTTTGCACAAGACGCCACATTTTTTGCCGCACGACGCCACGCGGTTTTTTCCCGCACGACGCCATGCATGTTTTTCCACACGACGCCACGTTATTTTCTCTCCACACGACGCCACACGTTTTTTTCCACACCATGCTACGCATGTTTTCCACCACGACGCCATGTTTTTTTCCACACGACGCCACGGTTTTTTTTCGACACGACGCCACGCGTTTTTCCACACGACGCCACGGTTTTTTTCCCACACGACGTCACGCGTTTTTTTCCACACGACGCCACATTGTTTTTTTTTTCCACAGGACACCTCGAGTGTTTTTCCGCACGACGCCATGTTTTTTTTTTCCACACGACGCCACGCGTTTTTCCCCACGACCCCACGCGTGTTTTTCCCCAGGACGCCACGCGTGTTTTCCCCACGACGCCACGCGTGTTTTCCCCACGACGCCACGCGTGTTTTCCCACACGACACCACGTGTGTTTTTCCACACGACGCCACGTTTTTCCCCCCCCCATGACGCCACGCGTGTTTTTCCGCACGACCCCACATTTTTCTAACCAGATGACGCCACGATTTTTTTTTTCCACACGACGCCACGCGGTTTTTTTCCCCGCACGACGCCACGGTTTTTTTCCCACACAACGCCACGGTTTTTTTCCCACACGACGCCACGCATGTTTTTCCACACGACGCCACGTTATTTTCTCTCCACACGACGCCACACGTTTTTTTTCCACACCATGCTACGCATGTTTTCCACACGACGCCATGTTTTTTTTTTCCACACGACGCCACGGTTTTTTTTTCGACACGACGCCACGCGTTTTTTTCCACACAACGCCACGGTTTTTTTCCCACACGACGCCACGCATGTTTTTCCACACGACGCCACGTTATTTTCTCTCCACACGACGCCACGCGTTTTTTTCCACACCATGCCACGGATGTTTTCCACACGATGCCACGGTTTTTTTCCCACACGACGCCACGGTTTTTTTCCCACACGACGCCACGGTTTTTTTTTTTTCCACACGACGCCAAGGTTTTTTTTTTTCCACACGACGCCACGCGTGTTTTTCCGCACGACACCATGCGTGTTTTTCCGCACGACGTCACGCGTGTTTTTCCACACGACGCCTCGTTTTTTTAACACGACGCAACGTTTTTTTCCACATGACGACACGTTTTTTTTCCACACGACGCCACGCGGTTTTTTTCCCGCACGACGCCACGTTATTTTCTCTCCACACGACGCCACACGTTTTTTTCCACACCATGCATCGCATGTTTTCCACACGACGCAATGTTTTTTTTTCCACACGACGCTACGGTTTTTTTCCTGCACGACGCCACGGTTTTTTTTTCCACACGACGCCAAGGTTTTTTTTTTCCACACGACGCCCCGCGTGTTTTTCCGCACGACGCCACGCATGTTTTTCCGCACGACGCCAAGTTTTTTTTTCCTGCACGATGCCACGCAGTTTTTTTTCCCGCACGACGCCACGCGTTTTTTTCCCCGCACGACGCCACTCATGTTTTTCCACACGACGCCACGTTATTTTTTTTTCCACAGGACGCCACGCGTTTTTTTCCACACGACGCCACGATTTTTTCCACACGACGCCACGATTTTTTCCACACGACGCCACGGTTTTTTTTTTCACACGACGCCACGGTTTTTTTTTCACACGACGCCACGCATTTTCCCGCACAACGCCACACGTTTTTTCCAAACGCCACGTTTTTTCCACACGACGCCACGGTTTTTTTCCCACACGACGCCACGGTTTTTTTCCACACGACGCCACGGTTTTTTTCCACACGACGCCACGGTTTTTTTTCCCACACGACGCCACGGTTTTTTTTCCCACACGACGCCACGGTTTTTTTTCCCACACGACGCCACGGTTTTTTTTCCCACACGACGCCACGGTTTTTTTCCCACACGACGCCACGGTTTTTTTTCCCACACGACGCCCCGTTTTTTTTCCACACGACGCCACGTTTTTTTCCACACGACGCCACGTTTTTTTTCCACACGACGCCACGGTTTTTTTTTCCCACACGACGCCACGGTTTTTTTTCCCACACGACGCCACGGTTTTTTCCACACGATGCCACGTTTTTTCCACACGACGCCACGGTTTTCTTCCACACGACGCCACGGTTTTTTCCACACGACGCCACAAGTTTTTCTTTCCACACGACGCCACGCGTTTTTTTTCCACACGACGCCATGCATGTTTTCCACATGACGCCACGCGTGTTTTCCACACAACGCCACGCATGTTTTCCGCACGACGCCACGGTTTTTTTCCCGCACGACGCCACACATGTTTTTCCACACGACGCCACGTGTTTTTTTTCCACACCATGACACGCATGTTTTCCACACGACGCCACGGTTTTTTTTTCCACATGACGCCACGCGTCTTTTTCCACACGACACCACACGTGTTTTTCCACATGATGCCACGCGTGTTTTTCCGCACGACACCACGCGTGTTTTTCCGCACGACACCACGCGTCTTTTTCCACACGACGCCACGCGTCTTTTTCCGCACGACGCCACGCGTGTTTTTCCGCACGACACCACGTGCTTTTTTCCGCACGACGTCACGCGTTTTTACACACGACGCCACGCGTGTTTTTCCGCACGACACCACGCATGTTTTTCCTCACGTCACGCGTGTTTTTCCGCACGACGTCACGTGTGTTTTTCCGCACGACGTCACGCGTGTTTTTTCACACGACGCCACGTTATTTTCCACACAACGCCACGTTGTTTTTTTTCCACATGACGCAACGTTTTTTTTGCACAAGACGCCACATTTTTTCCCGCACGACGCCACGCGGTTTTTTTCCCGCACGACGCCATGCATGTTTTTCCACACGACGCCACGTTATTTTCTCTCCACACGACGCCACACGTTTTTTTCCACACCATGCTACGCATGTTTTCCACACGACGCCATGTTTTTTTTTCCACACGACGCCACGGTTTTTTTTTCGACACGACGCCACGCGTTTTTTTCCACACGACGCCACGGTTTTTTTTTCCCACACGACGTCACGCGTTTTTTTCCACACGACGCCACATTGTTTTTTTTTTCCACAGGACACCTCGAGTGTTTTTCCGCACGACGCCATGTTTTTTTTTTCCACACGACGCCACGCGTTTTTCCCCACGACCCCACGCGTGTTTTTCCCCAGGACGCCACGCGTGTTTTCCCCACGACGCCACGCGTGTTTTCCCCACGACGCCACGCGTGTTTTCCCACACGACACCACGTGTGTTTTTCCACACGACGCCACGTTTTTCCCCCCCCCATGACGCCACGCGTGTTTTTCCGCACGACCCCACATTTTTCTAACCAGATGACGCCACGATTTTTTTTTTCCACACGACGCCACGCGGTTTTTTTCCCCGCACGACGCCACGGTTTTTTTCCCACACAACGCCACGGTTTTTTTCCCACACGACGCCACGGTTTTTTTCCCACACGACGCCACAGTTATTTTCCCACACGACGCCACGGTTTTTTCCACACAACGCCACTGTTTTTTTTTCCACACGACGCCACGGTTTTTTTTCCCACATGACGCCACGTTTTTTTTTTCCACAAGACAGCACGCGTGTTTTTCCGCACGACGCCACGTTTTTTTTCCACAGGACACCACGCGTGTTTTTCCGCACGACGCCACGTTTTTTTTTCCACACGATGCCACGTTTTTTTTTCCCCCACGACGCCACGCGTGTTTTTCCCCGCGATGCCACGCGTGTTTTTCCCCACGACGCCACGCGTGTTTTTCCACACGACGCCACGTTTTTTCCCCCCCCATGACGCCACGCGTGTTTTTCCGCACGACGCCACATTTTTTTAACCAGATGACGCCACGTTTTTTTTTTCTCCACACGACGCCACGCGGTTTTTTTCCCGCACGACGCCACGCGTCTTTTTCCACAGGACACCACGCGTGTTTTTCCGCACGACGTCACGGGTTTTTCCGCACGACGCCACGCGTGTTTTTACGCACGACATCACGCGTGTTTTTCCGCACGACGTCACGCGTGTTTTTCCGCACAACACCACGCGCTTTTTTCCGCACGACGTCACGCGTTTTTCCACACGACGCCACACGTGTTTTTCCGCACGACGCCACGCGTGTTTTTCCGCACGACGTCACGCGTGTTTTTCCGCACGACGTCACGCGTGTTTTTCCGCAAGACGTCACGCGTGTTTTTCCACACGACGCCACATGTGTTTTTCCGCACGACACCACGCGTTTTTTTTCCGCACGACGTCACGTGTTTTTCCGCACGACGCCACGCGTTTTTTCTGCACGACGTCATGCGTTTTTCCGCACGTCACACGTGTTTTTCCACACGACGCCACACGTGTTTTTCCGCACGACACCACGCGTTTTTTTCCGCACGACGTCACGCGTTTTTCCGCACGACATCACGCGTGTTTTTCCACACGACGCCACGTTTTTTTTTCCACACAACGCCACGTTTTTTTTTCAACACGACGCAACGTTTTTTTTCCACATGACGCCACGTTTTTTTTTCCACATGACGCCACGTTTTTTTTCCACACGACGCCACTCGGATTTTTTCCCGCACGACGCCACGCATGTTTTTCCACACAACGCCACGTTATTTTCTCTCCACACGACGCCACGTGTTTTTTTCCATACCATGCCACGCATGTTTTCCACACGACGCCATTTTTTTTTCCACACGACGCCACGGTTTTTTTTCACACGACGCCACTGTTTTTTTCCCACACGACGCCAAGGTTTTTTTTTCCACGCGACGCCACGCGTGTTTTTCCGCACGACACCATGCGTGTTTTTCCGCACGACGTCACGCGTGTTTTTCCACACGACGCCTCGTTTTTTTTCCACACGACACCACGTTTTTTTCCACACGACGCAACGTTTTTTTCCACATAACGCCACGTTTTTTTTCCACACGATGCCACGCGGTTTTTTTCCCGCACGACGCCATGCATGTTTTCCACACGGCGCCACGCGTGTTTTCCACACAACGCCACGCATGTTTTCCGCACGACGCCACGGTTTTTTTCCCGCATGACGCCACACATGTTTTTCCACACGACGCCACGTGTTTTTTTTTCCACACCATGACACGCATGTTTTCCACACGACGCCACGGTTTTTTTTTTCCACACGACGCCACGCGTCTTTTTCCACACGACACCACACGTGTTTTTCCACATGATGCCACGCGTGTTTTTCCGCACGACACCACGCGTGTTTTTCCGCACAACACCACGCGTGTTTTTCCGCACAACACCACGCGTGTTTTTCCGCATGATGCCACGTGTTTTCCACATGATGCCACGCGTGTTTTCCACATGACGCCACGCATGTTTTCCATGCGACGCCACGCGTCTTTTTCCACACAACGCCACGCGTCTTTTTCCGCACGACGCCACGCGTGTTTTTCCGCACGACACCACGCGCTTTTTTCCGCACGACGTCACGCGTTTTTCCACACGACGCCACGCGTGTTTTTCCGCACGACACCACGCATGTTTTTCCTCACGTCACGCGTGTTTTTCCACACGACGTCACGCGTGTTTTTCCGCACGACGTCACGCGTGTTTTTTCACACGACGCCACGTTTTTTTCCACACAACGCCACGTTGTTTTTTTTCCACATGACGCAACGTTTTTTTGCACAAGACGCCACATTTTTTCCCGCACGACGCCACGCGGTTTTTTTCCCGCACGACGCCACGCATGTTTTTCCACACGACGCCACGTTATTTTCTCTCCACACGACGCCACACGTTTTTTTCCACACCATGCTAGCATGTTTTCCACATGACGCCATGTTTTTTTTTTCCACACGACGCCACGGTTTTTTTTTCGACACGACGCCACGCGTTTTTTTCCACACGACGCCACGGTTTTTTTTCCCACACGACGTCACGCGTTTTTTTCCACACGACGCCACGTTGTTTTTTTTTTCCACAGGACACCTCGAGTGTTTTTCCGCACGACGCCACGTTTTTTTTTCCACACGACGCCACACGTTTTTTTTCCCCCACGACGCCACGCGTTTTTCCCCACGACCCCACGCGTGTTTTTCCCCAGGACGCCACGCGTGTTTTTCCCCAGGACGCCACGCGTGTTTTTCCCCACGACGCCACGCGTGTTTTCCCACACGACACCACGTGTGTTTTTCCACACGACGCCACGTTTTTTCCCCCCCATGACGCCACGCGTGTTTTTCCGCACGACGCCACATTTTTCTAACCAGATGACGCCACGTTTTTTTTTCCACACGACGCCACGCGGTTTTTTTCCCCGCACGACGCCACGGATTTTTTCCCACACAACGCCACGGTTTTTTTCCCACACGACGCCACGGTTTTTTTCCCACACGACGCCACGGGTTTTTCCACACAACGCCACTGTTTTTTTTTTCCACACGACGCCACGGTTTTTTTTCCCACACGACGCCACGTTTTTTTTTTCCACAAGACAGCACGCGTGTTTTTCCGCACGACGCCACGTTTTTTTTTCCACAGGACACCACGCGTGTTTTTCCGCACGACGCCACGTTTTTTTTTTCCACACGACGCCACACGTTTTTTTTTCCCCCACGACGCCACGCGTGTTTTTCCACGCGATGCCACGCGTGTTTTTCCCCACGACGCCACGCGTGTTTTTCCACACGACGCCACGGTTTTTTTCCCACACGACGCCACAGTTATTTTCCCACACGACGCCACGGTTTTTTCCACACAACGCCACTGTTTTTTTTTCCACACTACGCCACGGTTTTTTTTCCCACACGACGCCACGTTTTTTTTTTTCCACAAGACAGCACGCGTGTTTTTCCGCACGACGCCACGTTTTTTTTTCCACAGGACACCACGCGTGTTTTTCCGCACGACGCCACGTTTTTTTTTTCCACACGACGCCACGTTTTTTTTTCCCCCACGACGCCACGCGTGTTTTTCCCCGCGATGCCACGCGTGTTTTTCCCCACGACGCCACGCGTGTTTTTCCACACGACGCCACGTTTTTTCCCCCCCCATGACGCCACGCGTGTTTTTCCGCACGACGCCACATTTTTTTAACCAGATGACGCCACGTTTTTTTTTCTCCACACGACGCCACGCGGTTTTTTTCCCGCACGACGCCACGCGTCTTTTTCCACAGGACACTACGCGTGTTTTTCCGCACGACGTCACGGGTTTTTCCGCACGACGCCACGCGTGTTTTTACGCACGACATCACGCGTGTTTTTCCGCACCACGTCACGCGTGTTTTTCCGCACAACACCACGCGCTTTTTTCCGCACGACGTCACGCGTTTTTCCACACGACGCCACACGTGTTTTTCCGCACGACACCACGCGTGTTTTTCCGCACGACGTCACGCGTGTTTTTCCGCACGACGTCACGCGTGTTTTTCCGCAAGACGTCACGCGTGTTTTTCCGCAAGACGTCACGCGTGTTTTTCCACACGACGCCACATGTGTTTTTCCGCACGACACCACGCGTTTTTTTTCCGCACGACGTCACGTGTTTTTCCGCACGACGCCACGCGTTTTTTCTGCACGACGTCACGCGTTTTTCTGCACGTCACACGTGTTTTTCCACACGACGCCACACGTGTTTTTCCGCACGACACCACGCGTTTTTTTCCGCACGACGTCACGCGTTTTTCCGCACGACATCACGCGTGTTTTTCCACACGACGCCACGTTTTTTTTTCCACACAACGCCACGTTTTTTTTTCAACACGACGCAACGTTTTTTTTCCACATGACGCCACGTTTTTTTTCCACATGACGCCACGTTTTTTTTCCACACGACGCCACTCGGATTTTTTCCCGCACGACGCCACGCATGTTTTTCCACACAACGCCACGTTATTTTCTCTCCACACGACGCCACGTGTTTTTTTCCACACCATGCCACGCATGTTTTCCACACGACGCCATTTTTTTTTCCACACGACGCCACGGTTTTTTTTCCACACGACGCCACTGTTTTTTTCCCACACGACGCCACGGTTTTTTTTTTTCCACACGACGCCAAGGTTTTTTTTTTCCACGCGACGCCACGCGTGTTTTTCCGCACGACACCATGCGTGTTTTTCCGCACGACGTCACGCGTGTTTTTCCACACGACGCCTCGTTTTTTTTCCACACGACACCACGTTTTTTTCCACACGACGCAACGTTTTTTTCCACATAACGCCACGTTTTTTTTCCACACGACGCCACGCGGTTTTTTTCCCGCACGACGCCATGCATGTTTTCCACACGACGCCACGCGTGTTTTCCACACAACACCACGCATGTTTTCCGCACGACGCCACGGTTTTTTTCCCGCATGACGCCACACATGTTTTTCCACACGACGCCACGTGTTTTTTTCCACACCATGACACGCATGTTTTCCACACGACGCCACGGTTTTTTTTTTCCACACGACGCCACGCGTCTTTTTCCACACGACACCACACGTGTTTTTCCACATGATGCCACGCGTGTTTTTCCGCACGACACCACGCGTGTTTTTCCGCACAACACCACGCGTGTTTTTCCGCACAACACCACGCGTGTTTTTCCGCATGATGCCACGCGTGTTTTCCACATGATGCCACGCGTGTTTTCCACACGCCATGCATGTTTTCCATGCGACGCCACGCGTCTTTTTCCACACAACGCCACGCGTCTTTTTCCGCACGACGCCACGCGTGTTTTTCCGCACGACGCCACGCGTGTTTTTCCGCACGACACCACGCATGTTTTTCCTCACGTCACGCGTGTTTTTCCACACAACGTCACGCGTGTTTTTCCGCACGACGTCACGCGTGTTTTTTCACACGACGCCACGTTTTTTTCCACACAACGCCACGTTGTTTTTTTTCCACATGACGCAACGTTTTTTTGCACAAGACGCCACATTTTTTCCCGCACGACGCCACGCGGTTTTTTTCCCGCACGACGCCACGCATGTTTTTCCACACGACGCCACGTTATTTTCTCTCCACACGACGCCACACGTTTTTTTCCACACCATGCTAGCATGTTTTCCACATGACGCCATGTTTTTTTTTTCCACACGACGCCACGGTTTTTTTTTCGACACGACGCCACGCGTTTTTTTTCCACACGACGCCACGGTTTTTTTTCCCACACGACGTCACGCGTTTTTTTCCACACGACGCCACGTTGTTTTTTTTTTCCACAGGACACCTCGAGTGTTTTTGCGCACGACGCCACGTTTTTTTTTTCCACACGACGCCACACGTTTTTTTTCCCCCACGACGCCACGCGTTTTTCCCCACGACCCCACGCGTGTTTTTCCCCAGGACGCCACGCGTGTTTTTCCCCAGGACGCCACGCGTGTTTTTCCCCACGACGCCACGCGTGTTTTCCCACACGACACCACGTGTGTTTTTCCACACGACGCCACGTTTTTCCCCCCCATGACGCCACGCGTGTTTTTCGGCACGACGCCACATTTTTCTAACCAGATGACGCCACGTTTTTTTTTTCCACACGACGCCACGCGGTTTTTTTCCCCGCACGACGCCACGGATTTTTTCCCACACAACGCCACGGTTTTTTTCCCACACGACGCCACGGTTTTTTTCCCACACGACGCCACAGTTATTTTCCCACACGACGCCACGGTTTTTTCCACACAACGCCACTGTTTTTTTTTCCACACGACGCCACTGTTTTTTTTTCCACACGACGCCACGTTTTTTTTTTCCACAAGACAGCACGCGTGTTTTTCCGCACGACGCCACGTTTTTTTTTCCACAGGACACCACGCGTGTTTTTCCGCACGACGCCACGTTTTTTTTTTCCACACGACGCCACACGTTTTTTTTTCCCCCACGACGCCACGCGTGTTTTTCCACGCGATGCCACGCGTGTTTTTCCCCACGACGCCACGCGTGTTTTTCCACACGACGCCACGTTTTTTTCCCCCCCATGACGCCACGCGTGTTTTGCCGCACGACGCCACATTTTTTTAACCAGATGACGCCACGTTTTTTTTTTTCTCCACACGACGCCACGCGGTTTTTTTCCCGCACGACGCCACGTTTTTTTTTCCACACGACGCCACGCGTGTTTTTCCACATGATTCCACGCGTGTTTTTCCGCACGACACCACGCGTGTTTTTCCGCACGACACCACGCGTGTTTTTCCGCATGATGCCACGCGTGTTTTCCACATGATGCCACGCGTGTTTTCCACACGACGCCACGCATGTTTTCCACACGACGCCACGCGTCTTTTTCCACAGGACACCACGCGTGTTTTTCCGCACGACGTCACGGGTTTTTCCGCACGACGCCACGCGTGTTTTTACGCACGACATCATGCGTGTTTTTCCGCACGACGTCACGCGTGTTTTTCCGCACGACACCACGCGCTTTTTTCCGCACGACGTCACACGTTTTTCCACACGACGCCACGCGTGTTTTTCCGCACGACACCACGCATGTTTTTCCGCACGTCACGCGTGTTTTTCCGCACGACGTCACGCGTGTTTTTCCGCAAGACGTCACGCGTGTTTTTCCACACGACGCCACATGTGTTTTTCCGCACGACACCAGGCGTTTTTTTTCCGCACGACGTCACGTGTTTTTCCGCACGACGCCACGCGTTTTTTCCCACACGACGCCACGTTTTTTTTTTCCACACGACGCCACGGTTTTTTTTTCCACACGACGCCACGTTTTTTTTTTCCACACGACGCCACGTTTTTTTCCACACGACGCCACGGTTTTTTTCCCACACGACGCCACGGTTTTTTTTCCATACGACGCCACGTGTTTTTTTCCACACCATGACACGCATGTTTTCCACACGATGCCACGGTTTTTTTTCCACACGACGCCACGCGTCTTTTTCCACACGACACCACACGTGTTTTTCCACAGGACACCACGCGTGTTTTTCCGCACGACGTCACGTGTTTTTCCGCACGACGTCACGGGTTTTTCCGCACGACGCCACGCGTGTTTTTACGCACGACATCACGCGTGTTTTTCCGCACGACGTCACGCGTGTTTTTCCGCACGACACCACGCGCTTTTTTCCGCACGACGTCACGCGTTTTTCCACACGACGCCACGCGTGTTTTTCCGCACGACACCACGCATGTTTTTCCGCACGTCACGCGTGTTTTTCCGCACGACGTCACGCGAGTTTTTCCGCAAGACGTCACGCGTGTTTTTCCACACGACGCCACACGTGTTTTTCCGCACGACACCACGCGTTTTTTTCCGCACGACGTCACGTGTTTTTCCGCACGACGCCACGCGTTTTTTCCGCACGACGTCACGCGTTTTTCCGCACGTCACACGTGTTTTTCCACACGACGCCACACGTGTTTTTCCGCACGACACCACGCGTTTTTTTCCGCACGACATCACGCGTGTTTTTCCACACGACGCCACGTTTTTTTTCCACACAACGCCACGTTTTTTTTTCAACACGACGCCACGTTTTTTTTTCAACACGACGCAACGTTTTTTTTCCACATGACGCCACGTTTTTTTTCAACATGACGCCACGTTTTTTTTCCACACGACGCCACTCGGATTTTTTCCCGCACGACGCCACGCATGTTTTTCCACACGACGCCACGTTATTTTCTCTCCACACGACGCCACGTGTTTTTTTCCACACCATGCCACGCATGTTTTCCACACGACGCCATTTTTTTTCCACACGACGCCACGGTTTTTTTCCCACACGACGCCACGGTTTTTTTTTTCCACACGACGCCAAGGTTTTTTTTTTCCACGCGACGCCACGCGTGTTTTTCCGCACGACACCATGCGTGTTTTTCCGCACGACGTCACGCGTGTTTTTCCACACGACGCCTCGTTTTTTTTCCACACGACTCCACGTTTTTTTCCACATGACGCAACGTTTTTTTCCACATAACGCCACGTTTTTTTTCCACACGACGCCACCCGGTTTTTTTCCCGCACGACGCCACGTTATTTTCTCTCCACACGACGCCACACGTTTTTTTCCACACCATGCATCGCATGTTTTCCACACGACGCCATGTTTTTTTTTTCCACACGACGCTACGGTTTTTTTCCCACACGACGCCACGTTTTTTTCCACACGACGCCACGGTTTTTTTTCCCACACAACGCCATGGTTTTTTTTCCACACGACGCCACGCGTGTTTTCCCACACGACACCACGCGTGTTTTTCCACACGACGCCACGTTTTCCCCCCCCCATGACGCCACGCGTGTTTTTCCGCACGACGCCACATTTTTTTAACCAGATGACGCCACATTTTTTTCTCCACACGACGCCACGCGGTTTTTTTCCCGCACGACGCCACGTTATTTTTCTCCACAAACACCACGCGTTTTTTTTCCACACCATGCCACGCATGTTTTCCACACGACGCCACGTTTTTTTTTCCACACGACGCCATGGTTTTTTTCCACACGACGCCACGGTTTTTTTCCCACACGACGCCACGGTTTTTTTCCCACACGACGCCACGGTTTTTTTCCCACACGACGCCACGGTTTTTTTCCTACACGACGCCACGTTTTTTTTTTCCACACGACGCCACGTTTTTTTCCACACGACGCCACGGTTTTTTTCCCACACGACGCCACGGTTTTTTTTCCACACGACGCCACGTGTTTTTTTCCACACCATGACACGCATGTTTTCCACACGACGCCACGGTTTTTTTTCCACACGACGCCACGCGTCTTTTTCCACACACCACAAGTGTTTTTCCACATGATTCCACGCGTGTTTTTCCGCACGACACCACGCGTGTTTTTCCGCATGATGCCACGCGTGTTTTCCACATGATGCCACGCGTGTTTTCCACACGACGCCACTCATGTTTTCCACGCGACGCCACGCGTCTTTTTCCACACGACGCCACGCGTCTTTTTCCACAGGACACCACGCGTGTTTTTCCGCACGACGTCACGGGTTTTTCCGCACGACGCCACGCGTGTTTTTACGCACGACGTCACGCGTGTTTTTCCGCACGACGTCACGCGTGTTTTTCCGCACGACACCACGCATGTTTTTCCGCACGTCACGCGTGTTTTTCCGCACGACGTCACGCGTGTTTTTCCGCAAGACGTCACGCGTGTTTTTCCACACGACGCCACATGTGTTTTTCCGCACGACACCACGCGTTTTTTTTCCGCACGACGTCACGCGTTTTTCCACACGACGCCACGCGTGTTTTTCCGCACGACGCCACGCGTTTTTTCCGCACGACGTCAAGCGTTTTTCCGCACGTCACACGTGTTTTTCCACACGACGCCACACGTGTTTTTTCCGCACGACACCACGCGTTTTTTTTCCGCACGACGTCACGCGTTTTTCCGCACGACATCACGCGTGTTTTTCCACACGCCGCTGCGTTTTTTTTCCACACAACGCCACGTTTTTTTTTCAACACGACGCAACGTTTTTTTTCCACATGACGCCACGTTTTTTTCCACATGACGCCACGTTTTTTTTTCCACATGACGCCACGTTTTTTTTCCACACGACGCCACTCGGATTTTTTCCCGCACGACGCCACGCATGTTTTTCCACACGACGCCACGTTATTTTCTCTCCACACGACGCCACGCGTTTTTTTCCACACCATGCCACGCATGTTTTCCACACGACGCCATTTTTTTTCCACACGACGCCACGGTTTTTTTTCCACACGACGCCACAGTTTTTTTCCCACACGACGCCACGGTTTTTTTTTTCCACACAACGCCAAGGTTTTTTTTTTCCACACGACGCCACGCGTGTTTTTCCGCACGACACCATGCGTGTTTTTCCGCACGACGTCACGCGTGTTTTTCCACACGACGCCTCGTTTTTTTTCCACACGACACCACGTTTTTTTTTCCACACGACGCAACGTTTTTTTCCACATAACGCCACGTTTTTTTCCACACGACGCCACGCGGTTTTTTTCCCGCACGACGCCACGTTATTTTCTCTCCACACGACGCCACACGTTTTTTTCCACACCATGCATCGCATGTTTTCCACACGACGCTACGGTTTTTTTCCCACACGACGCCACGGTTTTTTTTTCCACACGACGCCAAGGTTTTTTTTTTCCACACGACGCCACGCGTGTTTTTCCGCACGACGCCACGTTTTTTTTTTTTCCTGCACGATGCCACGCAGTTTTTTTTCCCGCACGACGCCACGCGTTTTTTTCCCCGCACGACGCCACGTTATTTTTTTTCCACACGACGCCACGTTATTTTTTTTCCACACGACGCCACGTTATTTTTTTCCACACAACACCACGATTTTTTCCACACGACGCCATGGTTTTTTTTTCACACGACACCACGGTTTTTTTTTCACACGACGCCACGCATTTTCCCGCACGACGCCACACGTTTTTTTCCAAACGCCACGTTTTTTTTCTCCACACGGCGCCACAGTTTTTTTTCCACACCACGCCACGGTTTTTTTCCCACACGACGCCACGGTTTTTTTCCCACACGACGCCACGGTTTTTTTCCCAGACGACGCCACGGTTTTTTTCCCACACGACGCCACGGTTTTTTTCCCACACGACGCCCCGTTTTTTTTCCACACGACGCCACGTTTTTTTTCCACACGACGCCACGGTTTTTTTCCCACACGACGCCACGTTTTCTTTTCCACACGACGCCACGGTTTTTTTCCCACACGACGCCACGTTTTTTTTTCCACACGACGCCACGGTTTTTTTCCCACACGACGCCCCGTTTTTTTTCCACACGACGCCACGTTTTCTTTTCCACACGACGCCACGTTTTCTTTTCCACACGACGCCACGGTTTTTTTCCCACACGACGCCACGTTTTTTTTTCCACACGACGCCCCGTTTTTTTTCCACACGACGCCACGTTTTTTTTCCACACGACGCCACGGTTTTTTTCCCGCACGACGCCACGGTTTTTTTCCCACACGACGCCACGTTTTTTTTTCCACACGACGCCACGGTTTTTCTTCCACACGACGCCACAAGTTTTTCTTTCCACACGACGCCACGCGTTTTTTTTTTCCACACGACGCCATGCATGCTTTCCACACGACGCCACACGTGTTTTCCACACAACGCCACGCATGTTTTCCGCACGACGCCACGGTTTTTTTCCCGCACGACGCCACACATGTTTTTCCACACGACGTCACGTGTTTTTTTCCACACCATGACACGCATGTTTTCCACACGACGCCACGTTTTTTTTTTTCCACACGACGCCACGCGTCTTTTTCCACACGACACCACACGTGTTTTTCCACATGATGCCACGTGTGTTTTTCCGCACGACACCACGCGTGTTTTTCCACATGATGCCACGCGTGT